>NC_090936.1:634189665-634509634 GCF_040938575.1 Ambystoma mexicanum
AGAGAGAGTTGGAGTAGCATGGGTGGGTGGGGGGTACAGAGAGTGGGAGTAGGGTGGGTGGGCGTGTGTAGAGAGAGTGTGGGTGGGTGGGGGTAGAGAGAGTGGGAGTAGGATGGGTGGGTGGGGGTAGAGAGAGTGGGAGTAGGGTGGGTTGGTGGGGGGTAGAGAGAGTGGGAGTAGGGTGGGTGGGTGGGGGTAGAGAGAGTGGGAGTTTGAAGAGAGAGTGGGAGTAGGGTGGGTGGGTGGGGAAGAGAGGGTGGGAGTAGGGTGGGAGTTTTGGGAAGAGAGAGTGGGAGTAGGGTGGATGGGTGGGGGAAGAGAGAATGGGAGTTGGGTGGGTGATGGAAGAGAGAGTGGGTGGGGGTAGAGAGAGTGGGAGTAGTGTGGGTGGGTGGGATAGAGAGAGTGGGAGTAGGATGGGTGGGTGGGGAAGAGTGAATGGGAGTAGGTGGGTGGGTGGGGAAGAGTGAATGGGAGTAGGGTGGGTGAGTGGGGAAGAGAGAGTGGGAGTAGGGTGGGTGGGGAAGAGAGAGTGGGAGTACGGGGGGTGGGTGGGGCTAGAGAGTGTGGGAGTAGGGTGGGTGGGGGTAGAGAGAGTGGGAGTAGGGTGGGTGGGGGTAGAGAGAGTGGGAATATGGGGGTGGGTGGGGTAGAGAGAGTGGGGATAGGGTGGGTGGGTGCTGTTAGAGAGAGTTGGAGTAGCATGGGTGGGTGGGGGTACAGAGAGTGGGAGTAGGGTGGGTGGGCGTGTGTAGAGAGAGTGGTGGGGTGGGGGTAGAGAGAGTGGGAGTAGGATGGGTGGGTGGGGGTAGAGAGAGTGGGAGTAGGGTGGGTTGGTGGGGGTAGAGAGAGTGGGAGTAGGGTGGGTGGGTGGGGGTAGAGAGAGTGGGAGTAGGGTGGGTGGGTGGGGGTAGAGAGAGTGGGAGTCGGGTGGGTGGGTTACGGTAGAGAGAGTGGGAGTAGGGTGGGTGGGTGAATGTAGAGAGAGTGGGAGTAGGGTGGGTGGGTGGGGGTAGAGAGAGTGGGAGTAGAGTGAGTAGCTGGGGGTAGAGAGAGTGGGAGTAGGGTGACTGGGTGGGGTAGAGAGAGTGGGAGCAAGGTGGGTGGGTAGGGGTAGAGAGAGTGGGGGTAGAGAGAGTGGGAGTAGGGTGGGTGGGTGGGGGTAGAGAGAGTGGGAGTAGTTTATAGAGAGTGGGGGTTCGGTAGAGAGAGTCGGGTAGGAATATTGTGGATTAGTGCCTCTGACCCTCTCCCTGCTATCCTCTGCGCTCTCCCTGTCTCCCTCTTGTTCTGCTTCCACCAAGGTGCTCTCCACCTCCATTATTTTTTTTAACGGTTTCTCCATCTCCTACCCTCCCTCTCTCACAAAATCTGGAAAGAGGAAACTAAAAAAGGTACTCCTAAAATCCAACCCAGGCTTGCCCATCGCAGACACCTACAACAATGCTTCCTCCAGACAGACTGTCGCTGATATTCTCTTTCCTGTTCCTTCTTCTAACCCATGGACCCCTCATATGGTCTCTGTTCTCTCCCCTTTCTTGTCCACACCCATTAATGGCAGCACTAGATGGGAAGTGCTATTGGTTCAATTCTCATCTTCCAAATGCACCATTAATGTCTATCACAATGTCACTATCATGGCCCACAGCCCTCAGCCAAACCTTCTCCTTATGGACAAGGTGTCTTCCTTCCCTATTCCACTTCCATTCTGTGCCTTCCACCCCTCCTTCCCTCATCCCCCATCCCCTCACCCCAACAGGTTGCACCGCACCCCTGTGCCCCTCCCAGCAAATCTTGCTCTGCCATTAATCACTCCTATGACATATGTCACCTCCTTGAAGACCTTGACCTTGATATCCTTGCCCTCACTGAGACATGGTTCAAGGCCAGCTCTGTCACTGCTTTCGACACTGTTCTTCTTGATGGCTACAAGATCTTATCCAACCCAGATCCTCACGATCTGCTGGTGGATTGGCTCTAATCTTCCCTGGGTGGATTCCTGCCTCCATCATCACCACTCATGCCTACTCTTCCTTTGAAAGACTAGTCTGCAGGCTGACTGTCTCCCATTATTTCACTGTGACTCTTGCTACCATCTACAGACCCCCGGTCCTTTCTCCCTTTTCCTGTTGGAATGGGCCAACCTTCCCGCCTCTCTTCTTGCTTCCTCCCCCAACACTATCTTCCTTGGGGGCTTCAATATTAATCTCGACTCCCATGATGTGACCTCCACTCTCTTCCGTGACCTCTGCAACACTCTCTCCCTCAATATCCTCCCCTCTGTTCCAACCCACTCTGCAGGCCACACCCTGGACACCCTCATCTCATCAGACATCCCCCTTTCCTCCCCCTCATTGCCCCTCTTTCCTGGTCTGACCACTCCCTCCTCTCTTCCTTCCTTGACCTCCCCTGCCCACAGTCTCCTCCCCCACACTGCCAGTCTCCTTCTCCGACATTTGACCGATGAAGCATGCGTCAGTCACTGCCTTTGCTTCTTCCTTCATCCCTCCCCTGTTCCCTGCTCTAGAATCTCCCCCTGACTCTGTCCTATCTAACTTCCATCTCTCTATCACTAACACCCTGGACATCCTTGCCCCTGTCATGAGGAACCGCATGAAGCTTGCTGCCAAATGCAACTCTTGGTACGACTCTGACCTAGCCGCTTTGAAATGAAAGTGCAAAGCAGCAAAATGAATGTGGCAGTCATCTAGCACATCTCCTTACAAACTGGTCCCCCGCCTTCTCCAAAGGCAATACCTTCTCTCCATCTACTCCAAGAAAAGAGCTAATGTCCAAGCTTGCATCTCTGGAGCCACTAACAACACAGCTGAACTCATTAAAATCTGCAAGGAACTCACCAATCATACAGCACTCTACTCTTCTCCTTCACCCTCCCAGGCCTTATGCTCTGCACTGGCTTTCCACTTTTCCTCAAAAACACTTGACGTCCTGTCCTCTCTGTCATCTGCTCCCTAGCCCCACCAGCCCCTTCTGTCACCTCTTCTTATCCCCCATACTCACCCCCCTCTCTCCCACTGCACCAGATGAGATCTCTTGAGGTTTCCGCTCTATGAAAGTCTCCCCTAAACAGGTGCTGCCCTGCTCCTCCAGAACCATGAAGGATAACATTGACATTCTCGCCCCTGCCATGGATGATCTCTGCAACAATTGTTTTGCCACAGGCTCTTTCCCTCAACCCTTCAAGCACTCCCTTGTGCACCCTCATGCCTGGCAAACTATCGACCTATCGCTATCACCCCTTTCTTGTCCAAACACATGGAGAAAATGGTCATCCCCAAACTGATCCTTCACACCGAAAGGGCTAGCTGCCTCCATTAGCGCCAGTCCGGTTTCAGGGCAGCCAGCATCACTGAAACTGCTCTCCTGAATACTCGAGGAGACCTACTCTCTAATCTGGACTCTAACTCTCCTTCTGTTCTGATCCTCTTGATCTCTCCTCTGCTTTTGACACTGTCAACCATTCCACCCTCATAAACCATCTTCATGATACCCTAGGCATCGTGGACAGGGCACTGGCATGGCTTGCCTCTTTCCTCTCTAAGAGACCTTCCCAAGTTCAAATGGGTCCTTTTCTCTTCCCCACCTCACTCTCTACCTGTGGCTTCCTTCAGGGTTCTATCCTATCAACATGCTTCTTCAACATCTACCTGGCCCCTCTGGCCCACATGATGTCCATCTACCTTATACCTGACTGCCTGACTACTATTTAGGCATGGGGCTCTGTCAATGATATCTGCCTAAATGCCAGCAGGACAGAGATACTTCTTATTGGGACGCCTGCTCCTAGTTTCCCCCTCACCCTCTGACCAGACTCCTTGGGTTCCTTCCCCTCACTCACTTGTGAGGAAAAACACTTTGGGATAATCTTTAACTCCTCTCTATCCTTCTCTCCACACATCACGGACCTTGCCAAGAAGTCCAATTTTCAGCTTCATCTCTCAGGGGCATTCTATCTGTCCTCGCCTTCCCCCAGAAGCTCAATGTCTCCAAAGCCCTGGTTATTTCTAGGCTTGACTACTGCAACAGCTTATTCATAACCTTCCTCTCTCCTCCCTTTGCCCCTTCCAACTAATCCAGAATAGAACTGCAGGACTTATCCGTGGCCTCAAACCCAGGAACCGAATCTCCCCAGCCCTAAAAAATCTCCACTGACTCCCAGTGACTGCAAGGATCACATTTAAAGCCCTTTGCATCATCCACAAGGCTGTCTGGGCTGTGGAACTTCTCTACATCCAGCTTTCTCTCCTTCAATCCTCTGGCTCTAACTCTCTGCAGGTCAAATGTTTATCCAAGCAGAAAGTGGGAGGTAGATCCCTCTCTTCGGCTGGCACCTCCCTCTGGAACAGCCTCCCTCCCCCCTCAGACTTGAGCGGATCTTCTTAAGTTCCGGAAACTTCTCAAGATATTCCTTTTCTCCTCATTCTATCCTCTCCCCCTCCCACGCTAAGCTCTCCACCTGCCGCTGCGACTGGGGCCTGGTCCTTTCAAAATCATACAGGGACCAGCCCACCCACCAGTCCCTGCCAGTTTCCTATGCCAGCACTTGCCCTCGGGTGTCCCTTCCCAGACTATACCAACCCAGTCCTCCTGTCCATTGCACTTTTCCTTCCCTCCCCACTTCTTTTCCTGGGAACTTGCCGCCCTGGCCTGAATAGCACTTACCAGTCCCCAGCTGTAGGGCTCCTCCACTGTTGCATTTCTCCCTCTTCCCCCTAGCTGCCCTCACACTTTTCACCTTGTCATGCATTTGCAGGGTAGGATTGTCACATGGTCAGTGTAACTGTTTCTTTTGTTCTTGTTGTTTTCCTTTGATTTCCCATGCTTCCACCCCTCAACCCCCTTCTTGCCTTGTGGCACCTGTAAACACTTGTGTATAGACACCATACACATGCCCAATAAATAAGTAAATAAAGTGGGTGGTGGTAGAGGGTGGATGTAGGGTACATGGGTGGGGTAGAGATAGTGGGGATAGTGAGGGGTAGGGTGGGTTTTGGTAGAGAGACTGGGGTAGGGTGGGTGGGTTGGGGTAATAGAGATCGCTGGGGCATCATGGTGGGTGGGGGTAGAGAGAGTGGTGGCTGTAGAGAGCAGTGGTAGGGTTGGAGTAGAGAGTGTCGGGTGCAGAGGGTAGATGGGGGTAGAGCCAGCTGGGGTAGGGTGGGTGGGTTGGGGTAGAGTGACGAGGGGCAGGGGTGGTGGGTTGTGGTAGAGAGAGATGGGTCAGGGAGGGTGAGGTAGAGTGGGTGGGGGCACAGAGAGGTCAGATTGGGTGGGTAAGGGTAGAGACAGTGGGGGTAGGGTGGGTGGCTATAAGTAGAGATGGTTGGGGGTGGGAGTAGGGAGAGTGGATGGGGCTAGACAAGGTGGGGTGGATGGTTGTATAGAAAGTGTGGGTGGGGTGGGTGTGTGTAGAGAGGGTGTAGATAAGGTGGGTGGGGTGGAGAGGGTGTAGGTAGGGTGGGTGGATAGATAAAATGTGTGGGGTAGAGAGAATGGGTAGGGTGGGTGGGGTAGAGAAAGTGGAGGTATGTAGAGAGAGTGGGGGCAGGGTAGGTGGGTGGTGATAGAGAGGGTGAGGTTAGAGTGAGAGAGAATTGGGTGTAGAGGGTGGGGGTAGTTTGGGTAGGGGTGGGCAAGTAGGTGGGGGTTATAATTAATGAATGAATTAATAATATTGTATTACTCTCCAAATATCGGAGACCAGTCTCTAAGCATGTTCCTGGGATTCAAACATGTGTTGTTCTGCATTATCCTGCTTCCAAGACAAACATGTTGCCCCTGAGCGTCCTACTGGTCTAATGTATATAATTACAGAGAGTGAACGTGGGGTGGATGGTTAATGGTAGTTGTTTTGGGGCAGTCTCGGGAGGACTTGTTAGAACATAGCCCAAAATAGCCCAAACAAAACCCACCCAGCAAATGTAATGAGGGTGGGGTTGCTTGGTGAGGGATAGAGAGAGTGGGAGTGGGTTGAGTGGGGGTCGAGGCAGAGCGAGTGGGTGTGGGGTGGGTGGGTGTTTTGTAGAAAGGCAGCCTCAGGAGGACAGAAAACAGCTGCGCAGCCAAAAATAGCCCAAAACCTGCCCGGTTGGCTGTGAAAACTAGCCCAAAATAGTCCAATGTGAAACCACTGTACAGCTGTGAAATGGAAAGCCCAGAACCCGATTTGCTTCTTACAAAGCTGCTGATTAAAGCAAATATTGTTAGGGAACTTCTCATTGTGTAGTACAGAGGAGGAGTTTGGACAAAGAGATTTTAGGGATTTGGCAGTTTCATGCCATGGCATTGCCTGTTGCTCTGCCAACCAGATATTCTGTTTAGAACCCCCATTTCCCCTCTCTCTCTCTTCTGTAACAATGGTTTTGGCAATTTTAAAACCAAAAATAAAATAGAAAACGTACCTTCAGCCTTGTCTACTTTTTACATGCCACACTCGAGATTAGTTAGACCCTTTCAGTGTTTCCTATGGCTTCATAATGAACACAGAAAATGGACTACCAGTATCCAGCTGCAAGGAAGGAGGAGTTTACATTGCTTCAGGTAGGGATGTTCTTTCACTTTTAAAACTGCATTAGCATACACGTTTTTCCATTTTGGATGTTAATGGGAATGTGGTCCTGGTGGATCAGACGGGCCACCTAGAAAGGACACTGCCAAGCTGACGTTAAACAACTGAGCTTAGGGCCCTATAGGAACGTGCATGCAATTGATGGGTTCACAGAATAACTTCAAGTCCAAATAACTGAACCAACTCAGGAATATGGTTAATACTGTTTTATTAACAATTAGTTACAACGAACATCAATGGACGTACACTCGATTTCTCTCAACGATCTTGTCATAAAAACATGGCTATTTACTTAAAAATACGTCAGAAGTGACGTCATACTACGTGGCAAATAATGAAAAACCTACTGGGGATGGGATAGGCTTAAGGGGAACATCCAAGTACACATTGGGCCTCATTATAAGTTTGCCGGTCCGGTAACAACGGTAACGGTAAGCTACCGGTACCGTTGTTACCGGACCGGCAAATTACGTGTTCGGCTTGCGGGTGCTTTCCCGCCCGCCAGGTCTGACGTTGCTTTTAAATGTCTTAAATGAATTAAAATTGGCACTCTTGGCGTTCTTTTTTTGCACCTTTATAAGGGATGATTCATCCTTTGTACATTCGCTCCTTTCCAGAATGGATAGCCGACCTTGGATGCTCCAGTCTTAACCCCAGGCCAAACACCCTCACCATGCAGCTTCATGATTCAACTAATTCTTGCTGCGACATAGTTTTTCTCTTCTCTCTTCATGGATACTGGTTTATTAAATTCATGATACCGATGTTCAGCTTCTATACAGTGGTGGCTTCGCCTGAATTCTATTCACTACATATAGCCAGCTTCTATGAAGACGTAGTCTACGTGTGTTTCAGCGTCTGTACAATTATAGAACGGTTGATTCTCTGCAGCACTTCGTGCATGTGTAATCTTATTTTTCCCATTTAAAAGTTCACTTGACTCTTTACTCCGTCATCAGTTTCTATTGGATCCATACATTCTCTTCAGCAAGTACCCTGCAATGTCGCTTATACTGTCTTATGACATCACCGGCTTCTTTCTTTGCTCTTTTCTCATATTCCTTCAGGGAGATCCTCCCTCAAATTGTCGTCCCTTAGGGGATACATTCGATAGGGTTGTCTAAATGGGTATCTTCTTTCGAACACACGTTGCCGTATTGGCACAACTGCTGGTGTCAACACAGCACGATCTCAGGCTTCCAACATATGGGAGGAGGTAGGAAGGCGGGGATTCAGAGGCACGCAGCTGCTCCTCTACACCACTACCAATATTATTCCCTTGTGCAGACTAACTACAAGATTCCCATTGCTTAACTATAAAAACTAAAATATTTAAACTATATGCAACTCTAAAGTGCACACATTAAGATGAATAAGAGGCATATCTCGCATTAGCACCCAGGGAGGTGCTCCTAGCCAATGAAAATGCTTGTAACACTGGCTGCATTCACAATGGAAAGCCCATGTTCCAAGCACTTTGATTAGCGTTGGGTGCTTCCCTTCCTGGCACCCAGCTCCCCCTTCCCATTAGCACCCATGTAGATCCGTACAATGTTGCTAATGGCGATACTCCCCACAGTGGCTGGGCTCACACTGTAGGTAACGGTCCGCCACCCTCGTTAAGGGAGCCTCACTGCGCTCGGGCCATTAACTTGGGCAGAGAGGCAGTCACCTACAGGGTGGTCACGCCATCTCAGAGCCTATCGCCTCAGTAAATTGGCTGATCTGCTCATCTAAAATGATCATATTGATAGCAAACTCTTTGAGACTTGCTGTAAGTTCAATGATATTGAAATAAAATATTGTAATTAAAATATGCAATCACACGCCATACACAAGAGCAATGCAGAATGTAATTGTTTGTTTAGTACTTCTTTGATGGGTGGATTTGTTGTGCTTCTCGCCATATAAGAATGACATGTTTAGAACGAGATATAAGAAGTAATCTTCACGTCTTTTAAATGAATCAATCAACACAAGGTTTATTCCGGGGTTAAGCCCCTAAAACTACTCAATACGGCAGGGCAATTCCAAAAGCTTTCTTCATCACACTTAAGCAAGATAATAAAAGGAACACACAAAAATCCTAACAAGGTATTTTTTGCTACACCTTAATCCTAAAGATTTCCTACACAGTTGCTTCATGCCCATTCTAACCCTCTGGGTGAGCGCAGAACTGGCATGTCAACTCTGCAGTGGATTCTAATCTCACTGATCCACAATGTAACCCAGAGCTGTGGTTTAATCATGAATTCATATTTTAGACCTAGAAGGCCTCATGGAGGGGACGTTTGAAAGGCCAACACATTTTTGAGAAGCAAATTCATCTTCGCATCGAGACATCCTACATTTGCATGACCCCACAATTCGGCACCATATAGGACTGCAGATACAGTCGGTGCCCTACAGATCTAATGGTAAAGAGATAGCCTAGCCAACACCCATTTTATACCTTGATACCCCATTTTCACTTTTCTCTAGACAAAATGAAGTAAGAATGTACACTACTCACAACTTGCCGGCTGGCAGTGTCAGTTTAACTATAGTGCTAGTTCCTTCTTGCATCTTCTGGTGGCATACTTATGTTGAACTTGCACTTTGGTAATGTATCAGTGTCAAGGCTACTGGAGGTGTATATGGGTAAGGATGCCTCCAGCAGGCTTTCTGGAGCAGAGCTAAGGGTTCGTATAAATTGCCGCCAATTGGATGGTGCAAAAAAACACTTTGTGGAGGGCGTTGCAAATGCGACCGGGAACCCATACACGCCCACTGCTATGTGAATTGGGCCCTTGCACAATTTGCGATACCACAGCCCTTAAACCACTGATGTTGTGAATCAGGCTTTGCACTAATGAATCCCCATGGTCATCTCTTTTGTGAGCACGTGCAGGATCCTAGGGCCAGTGCCCAGACACTACAATGATGCATATATTAGAACTCAGGTAATACACTTTTGATCTTGAGTTTAGGTGGCGGTCCCGAGATATCATGCAGAGAAGAGAAGGGAGGACTTTAGAAATTGCTTTTTGGGAACAGAAGAAAGAAGCTGACAGGGATATTTTCAAGAGTCGAAAGCGTGGAGCTCTTTATCTTGAGGCAAAGACCACCTGGCAATCAGAAGCGTATTCTGATTTGATGAGCCTCCAAGAAATGTGCAGGTTCTATCTGCAGTTAGGGGCCGGCTGCCTACATTTGAGGTCTTATACACTTATGCCTGTCCCTGGGAATGGTTATACTTTGATCAAGTTGTTCCTCATTGGTTTTGTAGCCAAATATCTCTAGGATACCAATCTATTTTTTTATCCCCCTAATTGCACTGAACTGCGAAAAATGTGCCTGCTACTGGTACTCAGACGATCTAGTATTAGACCACTGCGTCACGGGTGGACTGTCCTATAGGGAACTTTGGAAATTTCCCCGTAGGCTTCTGCACCATGGGCCTCTTTTGTGCGGTAACCTATTTTATTTTCTAATTTTTTCCTATAGGAAAAGGGTTGGGCTTGCTGAAAATATGTAATGTGGGGCCACTTTGACAGCTATTTCCAGGATCTCTTTTGGTTCCCAGTCCCCCACCACATTTTGGGGCAGTTCAATGTTCCCCAGACAGGGTTGTGCAGTTTGGGGTTGCTCAATTTCTCTGCTGAGCATGGTGTAAAAGGAAGACATTACTTGATTGAAGGTGGCTGGTACCAGAAGTGGTTCAAAAATGCTGAGAATGTACATTGAGTAGGAATTCATCTATCTTCATGTGATTTTACGATTTTTCAGATTTAGTATTGTCTGTGGTATACGCTGTTATTCTGGCTGCTGTTGATATTTGGTTTGTATGATTATTCATTGACATTATTGGATTGTATATTTGTTGTTGCAGTGGTTATGCCAGCTAATAAAATAACTGTCGAACAAGTAACACTACTCCATTTCCTCCTAGTTGTTTCAACCAGTGTAGAAGATATTAGGTACAAAAAAACTCAGCTACACCTGCCACATGTTGGGTTTAAAAAGAACATTAATTCATATTTAGTATACAAATAAATTAAGGATCTCATGTTTCGAGTATACATTAAGAGCAAGAGGCATTATTAAGATAGACAACAGGTAGTTCACCCTTTCCTCCAACAGAGCATTACTTTTTGAAGGCATGCGTTTGGTATTCAGTGGACAGCGGGCTCATGCTTTGGCAAGATCTACACTGCCCTCTCGAGCACATTTTAAGAACCATCAACGCTCTACTGCCATTCCTGCTGGGTGCATTCCTCTAAATCGTTTGCACCACATGGCCCTTTTCAGGCAGTTGCTTGGAACGCAGTAAGCATCCAACACCAGAATGATATTGAAAGGTCCTTAGCAATCATGATATTTATTGATTACTTACTTGGAAAGGACTACTACATCAGCACCGAAAGCCAATGGTTTTCCCCTTTGTATGAATGTACAGATGGGTGGGGAAGAGGGATTGTATGCGAGTTGGGGGCTGATGTGAAACCTGTCTGACATAGAAAGAAGAAGCAGTGTCGACCTATGATACCAGCAGCTGGCACAGTCCATCTTCAACGAGGAGTACAACATCACAAACTGGCTTCTACTAGTCTTGTAGTGACAGACTCTAGAGGAACTGTTGAATGCTGTTGCAGGACTCGGTGTTGGAACAATTCAACTGAACCAATGGGGTTTAAGAATTAAGCGTGGCTGATGTGCATTGAAGAAAAAGTGTGCTTTACTGAAAAAATGATCGGAAACCTTTGCCAGAGGCAAGCTGGAGAGTGCTCAGCGATCTCTGGAGAAGTCACCGCTCTGTTGGAGACAAGTTGGCTAAAAGGGAAACTATGCAGGCCACACATGATCATTCTGGGTTGTGAGTGTTGCCTGCGGATAGGTCAGGCCTCAGTCCCCTTTTCCGCGTCAACGGGAACAGGCCGAATCCACCAGCGCTTCTGGGTTTGGCTTCGCCCATGTAATTCCACGTGCGAATATTTCTCTTTGTCTTTGTTTTTTGTCTTTTCTATCATTCAGCACTCGGTCCTCAGGCGTCACGCTCCTCCCTGGCACATGTCGACTTCTACAGAGTTCAGCAGGTGTCCATCCTGAAACAGGCTCTTCCCAACTTCAGACGCCCTCTGCCTATGTTGCCTTGGCCCAGACCACGGTTAGCAATCATGTTCGCCGTGTGACTCGCTGTCCTCAAAGGCGCTGAAGAACAGACTAGCCAGGTGGATGGAGCTCTTCCAGAAGTCGCCTCCAGAGGATCTCAAGAACTTCGTGAAGCATCTTCCCAGGTCCAAGCTACGCCCCAATATCGGCAATAGGTCCGAGGGGGCGCCTAAACACAGCTCTACCAACCCCCAGGTTGAGGGTATCACACCTACCGGGCCGAGACCCAAGGAGCAGGGTAGGCCTCGTGATCCACACATGAGAGTCTTGGACGAGGCCGGACCCAACGGGCTGGGCAACACGTCGCAAGTGTCTTAAGTGGAAGTCTGAGTTACTGCATAATGCTGTTGCTTGTGTGCTGTGACGCGTTGCGTGCTTTTAGCATATCACACCCACGCTGCTTGATATGCACCCAGTGTTCTTCAATGGGAAAGTCGCACATTATGGCTATGAGGTGCAAGCAGGGAAATGGCCCACTCCATCTGCATTCCCTTGTGATGCTTCAAAAGACAAAGACACACAACCTAAGGTCTGGGTGGCGGGCGCACCTGGTCATGAGAAGGGGGCTCCACAAAAGGCTTGGGGGCTCCGCTGTATGGAGCAGAGATGCAGAGGTTTGGGAGATCTTCCCCCATTCTAAGAACTACAATGATGGTATCACTGTTCTGGGCCCATTGTAAAACCCTTTTTCCCATTTGACTTTTCTCTCTGGATGTGTGTAGTTACTTTTATTTCTGCACAGTGTTCAGTGCCCCATTAAGTGGTGGTGTTGTAACACTACACTAAAACAAGTTTTAAGTTTTCAAACAGGTCTCAAGAAGGGATCGATGGTATGTGAACAGAACACCAAATAATGTTGCAGATGCAAATATGGCTTTGCCCATTAATATGATGGTCCTGTTCTTAAAATACTCTCGAGTGTCCCACTGCCACAACGTCACGTGAATAGGAAGTTTTATAATCACCCCAACAGAGGCCAGGATGGGGAAAAAACCCAATGCTAGTCACTAAGTCAGGCAAGGTGCAGTAAAGGAATCATACAGCATCCCGCCCCCTGCGAGGACCCGCAAACCTGAACCACGCATGACCCAAAACGCACTGTTACTAGCCAGAACACAAACCCCAATACCGGTCTCTGAAAGCTGCAATGACAACATAGAACCTCTCATGCCAAGTACACTAATAGTGGAGCCAGAGAGCCTCTTCATTCAGTGGATACCAAAGGGAGCTTGTGGCCAGTTGCACAGGGGAACAGAGATCATCAGATAACCTGGAAAGTGCACCCAATGCCATCCGCATAACCAACGGCACACTCTGTCTCTGCTCCCCATCACAAAACAAGCATACAAGGAAGGAGAGAACCACTGCCCTTCTTACTACAGACATTTTATTTCGCAAATAATGTGAGGAGTGCGTCGTAGCAATCGTGGAAGCTCAGATTACAGCGATTGGATCACTGAAAAAAGAACTGAATTGGAGGGTTGAGGCAGACACTGGGAAAACGATATCATCTTCTAGACTCTCCTAACACATTGGGCCTCATTACACGGTAGGCGGTAAGGGTTAACCGGTACCGGTATTTTACCGGTACCGGTAAATCCTTACCGCCTTACTACGAGGTCCCTTTGCGGGTTGGGGAATTTAACGCCTGCTTTTTGGTACCGTAATTAGCGCCTTCCCCATTCCCATAGAGCCCTATGGGGCAAAAATGGGAATGGGGAAGGGCAATAGTGGAAGGGGGAATTACCGCCCCGCCAACCTTGGAATGGGGCGGTAATTCCCCTTTCCACCAAGGCGGTGCCGGTATTTTACCGGCATGAACCATGGCGCTAATAGTGCCATGGTTCACCGCCTTCCGTGTAATGAGGCCCATTGTACAGAAATGAAAAAGACCCATTCGATGTAGCAACGCCAAATGTCCCAATTAATAGCATTGCAGGCCTCCCAGCCAATAGTATGGCAGTACGGAAAACACTGAAATTCCAAACCGAGTGCCCAACACTCACAACCCAAAGGTCATAATCCTGGACACTGCGAGATGTAATGATATCATGTCAGAAAACCTCCTGGTAAAAAAAGGCCCTCTACAAGTCCAGCATTCCTCCCGTTACTCCATCAGGTTCATACACTATTTTGCTAGGAGCAAATCAAACATCAGCAGCGATAGACTTGAGAATGATGGACCAAACAGAAGACAGCAAATCCATTATAATTACCAACCTACTCAAGTTGCCAAATTCCAACCCTGGCAAGCCCTCCAAACTAACCCCTTCACCTGGCTTACAAGGAAGATGGGACCAGTGTGGCAAGAATATGTGACTTAAGAACCCTAACAAAGGTACATGTAGATGAACAGGGTTGTGACTCTTCATTAGATGCAGAGTCTGTTATGTCCCGGATCATCTCCAGCTGAACAGAGAATTAAAACAGAGAGCCTCATTATTACAAATTGACATCTGAGTCACTCCACCCTACTAGTGTTGAAGAAAAAAATCCCACAGCTGCGTTTTGTCCAGGGAACAAGTAAGAAAGTCTTGGGCTCACTATTCCGCGTTCTTCTTTCCTCACTCGCATGATCAGGATGTTCTCACTTGTACATTCCCTTCACGGTATACATATACTTTTAGCATCCCGTAGGTGTGGACAAACTAACCAATTAGCTTGGAATGCAGCTCTTTTCAGACTTTCTAAGTGAATCCCTGAACCTCTTGCCAGCATTTCCCCTAATTTCTTGTTATGCCACAGCAACGGACATGCTTCTGCGCCCTCTCAGCTATACCCATCCTCATTGGCTATGTGCCCCTTTAGTTTTCTCCACCCCTTCTGTGGTCACACACTAACAGGGGCATCTGTCTCCTCCCGTGTGCCCAACGCCCCCCATCTATGCACTGGCCGTCTTATGTCAGGCTCAAGCTGATTCAAGCTCCTGTCTCCTCCCTCGTGCCCAACCCCCATCTATGCACTGGCCATCTTATGTCAGGCTCAAGCTGATTCAAGCGCCTGTCTCCTCCCTCGTGCCCAACCCCCATCTATGCACTGGCCATCTTATGTCAGGCTCAAGCTGCTTCAAGCGCCTGTCTCCTCCCTCTTGCCCAACACCCCATCTATGCACTGGCCGTTTTATGTCAGGCTCAAGCTGCTTCAAGCTCCTGTCTCCTCTCTCGTGCCCAACCCTCATCTATGCACTGGCCATCTTATGTCAGGCTCAAGCTGATTCAAGCTCCCGTCTCCTCCCTCTTGCCAACCCCCCATCTATGCACTGGCCCTCTTATGTGAGGCTCAAGCTGATTCAAGCTCCTGTCTCCTCCCTCGTGCCCAAGCCCCATCTATGCACTGGCCGTCTTATGTCAGGCACAAGCTGCTTCAAGCTCCCGTCTCCTCCCTCTTGCCCAACACCCCATCCATGCACTGGCCGTCTTATGTGAGGCTCAAGCTGATTCAAGCTCCTGTCTCCTCCCTCGTGCCCAAGACCCATCTATGCACTGGCCGTCTTATGTCAGGCACAAGCTGCTTCAAGCTCCCGTCTCCTCCCTCTTGCCCAACACCCCATCCATGCACTGGCCGTTTTATGTCAGGCTCAAGCTGATTCAAGCTCCTGTCTCCTCCCTCGTGCCCAACCCCCATCTATGCACTAGCCATCTTATGTCAGGCTCAAGCTGCTTCAAGCGCCTGTCTCCTCCCTCGTGCCCAATCCCCATCTATGCACTGGCCGTCTTATGTCAGGCTCAAGCTGCTTCAAGCTCCCGTCTCCTCCCTCTTGCCAACCCCCCATCTATGCACTGGCCGTCTCATGTCAGGCTCAAGCTGCTTCAAGCTCCTGTCTCCTCTCTCGTGCCCAACCCTCATCTATGCACTGGCCATCTTATATCACGCTTAAGCTGATTCAAGCTCCTGTCTCCTTCCTCGTGCCCAACCCCCATCTATGCACTGGCTGTATTATGTTAGGCTCAAGCCGATTCAAGCTCCTGTCTCCTCCCTCGTGCCCAACCCCCATCTATGTACTGGCCATCTTATGTCAGGCTCAAGCTGCTTCAAGCACCTGTCTCCTCCCTCGTGCCCAACCGCCATCTATGCACTGGCAGCCTTATGCCAGGCTCAAGCTGCTTCAAGCTCCCATCTCCTCCCTCTTGCCAACCCCCCATCTATGCACTGGCCCTCTTATGTCAGGCTCAAGCTGATTCAAGCTCCTGTCTCCTCCCTCATGCCCAACCCCCATCTATGCACTGGCCGTCTTATGTCAGGCTCAAGCTGCTTCAAGCTCCCGTCTCCTCCCTCTTACCCAACCCCCCATCTATGCACTGGCCGTCCTATGTCAGGCTCAAGCTGCTTCAAGCTCCTGTCTCCTCCCTCGTGCCCAACCCTCATCTATGCACTGGCCATCTTATGTCAGGCTCAAGGTGCTTCAAGCTCCTGTATACCATCTCCATGCTCCCTGCATTCAGAGCTCAGCTCCTTTTCTTTTTCTACCAATTTCTGCACCTACTATCGACCACTCATTTTTTTGGGGTTGAGATTGGCGTTGAAGTGGTTATTAACTGTCCTTATACACCAACATTCCGAACTTACTGAACGGCTCATCACACCTCCCACCACCATTTGCTTCTCCTCGTCTGCCATACACCCTGCCACTCTCTCACAGCAGTGGACCCGCCAGCATTCTTTGTCTGGTGCCCCTTCTCCAGCTCCTCTGCTCCGCCATGGACAGTCAGTGACAGCAAGGAAGGACTCTGATTCTTTCTCCTGTACCTGTAAGCTCATGATTCTTTCCTTTTTGTGATGAAGTCAGATCAATGACTCTGTCCCGAGGCCTAGATGAGAGTCAGCATCCCAGGAAACCTTGGCCACAATGTTAATATTTTGAGAATCATGAACTTTGCAGGGGGTCTATATCGGGATCTTCAGAGTCCCCTTCTTTCTAAGCTATTGCCCATGCCCTAATGTGGGAGATTGACGTACACGAGATCAAAAAACACAGCTGGTTTTGAACATACAGAATATTTTCGGAGAGGTGTCAGAAGTGCAGGTGAACTGCTTGGTACACGTCACACTGCATGCTTCAGTTTAAGTCTAAGGCAACTATAAAAGTTTGAAGAGTTCATTTACTAATTAAACAAATATAGCGATGCCCATTATTTACATTTAGAAGTAGCCTCAGGACTATAAGGATCGTAATGTAATTCAATCCCACTGTCCTCTTATAAAAATAATATATCCTCTGCATGCATGGACTCCAGGAGAGGTGAACCCAACCATAGTAAGATCAGGAACATAGTAGATGCCTGTGTTCCAGGTGGACAAAAGGTGACCCAAGATCTGGGGTGGGCTATTCATTTTGGGAGGTCTGTATCGAGATTGCCCCGTGTTAAGAACCCAACCATGATGGAACATCTATGCCCAGAGGGAATGGAGCCTGAAGGATCCTGTATAACGAAAGAGATCCCTGTGTAGAAATGTGTGACTGCCCCATAGAGCTGGTGGCAGACCGGAAGGCGATACAAGATGCAGAATGCAGCCGCAAGGCCCTGACCATGAAAAGGGAACACCATGGACTCAGGGAAATCCCAGCATGCACAGTGCTTCAGAGGGTAATGGCCCAAAATGTCGCCCTCACAATTACAACGGCCGAAAATGCCAACTTTTCTTTTTTTAGACCCCCCTTACACCACATATATATATATGATATAATATTAATGTTGGGGGTTGCAGGGGGGTCTCCCCCGCATAATATATGTGGTGTAAAGGGGTATGAAAAAAAGAAAACAAAAGTCGTGCTTTTCGGCCGTCGTAATTATGACCGTCGCAGTGATCACATAGATCCCTTCAGAGAGCAAGGCCGCCATAGGAGGTGAAGAGCCACGGAGGATTAGGGTGAAGCTAGGGCACAAAAGTGGGACGTCTACTTGGAATCAGGGTAGTGAGTGAACCTTGTAAAATCTTTGGAAGTGGCGGACCTGCAGCAGCTGGGCAAGTCGCAAATAAACCAATGAAAGGACTCCATACAGTTCGGGAAGCACAAGAACCAATCTGAAAATACCTTTGATGTAGAATGGGAAGTAGTGACCTATAAATGGCCAGAGCAAGAGTAAGGCAGGGCAGGAGTCCCCCAGGAACTATTTGACCAGAAATAGTAAGCTAGTAAGCATCTAGGACCACAGCAGCAAAGTACAAAATGTGTTAAGAAATTCTGGCCTTTGGTTCAACTTAATATCCCCAATGAGCCCATCCCCCTGTTTGCACTTAAGTGCCAAGGGAATCCTAGAGACCTTCTGGTTCACTCTAAGAACAGGGAGAGTTGGTCAGGCAATGCCACGTGGGACCATAGACCACTTGTAGGACATTTCCCGAGTGGGAACTATTCAGTTTGTAATTTTTTTAAATGAATACACATTTTGACATAAAAGGCAGACAATGGTACCTTAAGAACCATGCCAGCTCAAGACATCTTATGCTGTGTACTGCATATAATGTCCTTGCGGACTGAAATATGTAGGACAGACCACAAGGCCAGTACACACACACATTACAGAACACTGGTCGCGCATTCGGTGCTGTAATGCCGGAGCCCCACTGGTGGCTCACTATATTGAGCTTGGAACCTCCATGGATGAGTTTTCCTGGTGAATATTAGATCCTGCCAGAAATAGTTCTAATGCGGCACAGGCCCTGGCTCTTAAGGAAGCCAGGTGGATCCATTGGCTGGGTGCACTGGAACATGGGCTTAACGATGTATTGGCCACATATTGGTCATTTCCAGATTTTTGCGTCTCATGTCAGATGTCATCATAGTCTCAAAGGTGTTTAGCCATCCATGTCACTGTAGGAGCCAAGTTATCTAGTGCCCCGCGTGTGCCCAGCACAGGCACGATTTAGCCCCTCGGTCCCCGCTGAGCCAGTATTCCAATTTTGGCCTGGGGTGTTCCTTTCCCCCTCGCCTTCATTCCATTGTCCATCATGTATGTAGTGAGCACAGGGCCAGTATCTGGCCACAACGTATGAGGCCTCCGGGCCCATATTATGATAATATCAGTAGCCATGGGCACAGGACTATGGATTGTATGTATTCATCTTTGCTTGCTGCCTCATTCATACATCTTTGTATTCCATGTTGCCATTATTTTCTCACGTTTATTTATATATGGAGCGTGGCATTCATTTATTCAGTTAATATGAGGCAAGGCTGACCATCTCCGGGTCCACTACATTATGGCGGCCAGAATTCAGCTGAAGACTTCCCTCATTTGACCTTGGTTATGTGATTTCCGCTCAGATGCCTTTACAGCCACAGGCGTTTTTCTCCTGAGGGTGTTTACATTTCGATTTTGAGACCCACAGCCGGTGGTGGCACTTAAACTGCTGTGTGGTACGCATCCTTGTCCCCAAGAACGAGGAAAAGGGTGCTTTTTTGGTATGTAAAACACTGGGGTCTGCCTCCTTGAACTCCTAACAAAAGGGTTGTTCTTTTTGCTTAATGCAAGTTGGCATTAACACAGGCTTTGACGTAGAAAAGCCAAGCTATGGTAAGAACCATAGCTGGGCTTCACAGGCTGCCAGGTCATTCCCCAAATCTGTTTCTTTGATGTCTTATTTTTGACAAGTCACAGTTCACTGGGAAAGGGCCATTAGCATTCTAAAACCACTCCTTCTGTGTATTCTCCACAGTAAATGCCTGCATCTAGAGATGTCTGGTTGTCTGGTTGTCTTGCACAGGTAAGACATCTTCAAGCATCAGGGTGTTGTAAATCTTTGCGGATTCCTTGATTTCGAGAATAAGGAGTGTTTAAAATGAATGTTGAAAACAAGGAGAAGGGGTGTTTTATAAAAATGGAGACGAGCATGGGTAAAGTGAGAGTACCACCACCAGGGGTCCTCAGAATTAAATGCTGTCCATATCAGGTGAGCGTTTTCTTTAGTACAGACATGTTCCATTTCCACCTGGTTGTCCCCCTACTGCAGCGTTTATTCTGGCTCATATTTTCTGTTTTCTTTTTCTCACTGCTAGAGTGTCTGCTCGATTGGCCGGCAGCCACCTGACGAGGGAAGTGATTGTGTGCCTTATTTTTAAGCGGAGTCAGAACAATCTTGCTTCCGGATGCGTATCGAGTGAGACTCGCCCGAGGAGATTGGGTGGGCTGTGTCAGCTTACACATGCCCCTCCCCCCCGGCCATCTTCTAACCCTATGGCAGTATGTTTTTCTAGATGTTATGCTTTCTTTGGTCCCCTAATATATGTTCATCCTGCAGGATGTTTGTCTGTCCTTTGGCTGATTTCATATGGCTCTGCTTTTTTTCCTTTTCTTTGTTTTGCAACCACAGTGCAGCTGCTCCTCTTCGTTCTCCTCTCACGTTGAGGTTTTCATCCGTTTTGGATTCAGTCCATACATGTACTGTACATGAAGGGATTTAGTTTAGTCACTTTTATAAGACTGAGGTTTTCTTGACTAGTGTATGCCCTTTATTATGATATGGGACTGAAGTATTGTGTGGCTTATTCCTTTACCTGTTCTACTCCGGCCCCTGGCATAAGGAGTGTGTGCGCCTTGCATTTTGACGCACTGTGGCTTGGGCTTTGCTACTCCAACAGGAAGATAGATTAAGAACTCTTCTCTTCTTCTTTCTCGATTAGACTCCAGGCCTACATGCTCTGGTGAGCTCTCACTATCTGCACTTTCCTTTTAGCTGTCTTTTAGCTGTATTGCTGTATGCCTCTTCATGCCACGTGGGTTTTGGCTCACATATAGTTATTCTTTTATTTTGTATTTCTTCTTTGTGGTGATGTGGATCTAGGCTATGTGTTCACTGATGGTTTATGTTAGGATGGTGCAACCTGCTACAAAAGTTGTTTACTTTGGTTATTTTATTTGGTTTTATTCATATTCACATCTACAGGGTCTTTCACTTTCCTGGCCCTGATGAAGGTAGAAAATAACTGATACAGCTGAAACGTCTAAATGTACCTTCCATTTGAATTTTTGACTACATGCTTATGCATGGGTGGATTCTCGCCCGATGTTGATTATAAAAATGAACTATAGCCACGTGAAGATGTGATCGAAAGGTGCATGATGTTGACCTTTGATGTGTATATGATTGTCCCATTCACCTTTAGAATAGATTCAGATTAGGTTCCTTATGCCCTCCGGACTCTAGGAAGGACATTCATTGGTGATTAGGGGCTGTATAGAAATCCATTGTTGGTTTCAAAATGTCATGTCTGGATGTTCATAGTGAGTTTTGTCATTAGATTGATTGAATCGTTCTTTTTCTTCCAGGATGTTTTTGTACATTCATCATGATTGGTGTATGCAATATAATTTATTTTATTTCCATGTATATGTGTTGCTCTGAATTTTTCTATAAGCAGCACTCTTTTTACGAAAATGTGAATATGTGTTACATTTCATATCAAACTTTTACAAAAACGTTTTGGAGGATATTTTTTTATTTCGTAGTATGAAGATGTGTTCATTATTTCCCCAGAGCAGAGTTGAGTAACATTAATTATAATGAAGCCTCTGACTCTTACTATAGACATGTGCCTAAGTGTCTCTAAATAATGCCTGATGGGAACAATTTCTCTTTGTGTATGTATGGCCATACTGAAGAGACTGAGATTGTTTGATAGTGAGAAGGGAGCAATATCCTGAAATAGTGAGAAGAGCACTATATTCCTTAATAGTGAGAAGTGCATAATGTCCCACAATAGCGTGACATTAGCAATATATCTTAGGAGAGAACTAGGGCACTGCATTCTTGAAACTGGAAGAAGTGGCCCAGGCGCTATCCTCCTGGTCAGATTACAAATAGCGAGCTGTGCGTTATTTTCCTGTAAAATGAGTTTGTGGCAAAGATGCTGCAGGGGGATATAGTCCTACGACTGTGAACTGAGACAAGAATGGACTAGGCACTACTGTATGTCAGTGATTGCGATATTGAGAAAGAGTGACCTGTGTCCTATACCCCTGAGACTGTGATGAAACAAAAGAACCCGATGTAGACCAAAGTCCTTGTTAGAGAGAGAACCCTGCCTCATTCCTGGAGTGGAACATCCAACATAGTTAGAGTTAAACCCGAATCCCCAGGCGTTTATAACAGCCATCTCCTGGTTACGCATAAACCAAGGTTAAAAAGTACTTTTTGTGTCACATTTGTTTGTCCGAAAGATTATACATTGATCCAAAATTGTTTTATGTACAACAGAGGCACAAATCGCTGAATCATTTGGTAGCCTCCTTCCCACAACATGCTCAAATATATCCTAGCCACAACAAAATATAGGGCCTGTGGGCGCACATGTAAATTTGCCATGATATAGAACAAATGGGGGAATCACAAATAAATGAAAATTAGGATTGTACTGGGTTCTTTGTGCCTGCCTCGATTTATTTCTAATAATAATCTGTGTATGCAGTTGTGTTGCTCATCGATTTGTTGTTATTGTTCATTGTCAGGTACTGGCAGTATCTTTTGTTACTTTTTACAATAACAAAATAAAATGTGTATAAATAATCAGCACAGGCTTCTCTATTCAGTGCAGCTCGTCCCCTCCGGCTCTGTACTTCTAGCCCGCGCCGTCCTTTATGCATACGTAGGAACGCGCTTTTATCTAGTTTTGATACACTTTTTGTTTATTTCCTGTATCCCTGTGGATGCTAACTCTTGTACACCAAAGACCAGTGGCTGAATTGTGCATCAACTTACAAACTTTAAATTCATTGGGGAGCAGGGGGATCCTAGATTAGAACACCCCCATCATCAATCTAGTTTGTGAATCTGTTTGTGAATCTGTTTGTGAATCTGTTTTTCAATTAGTGCATTTAGGGCCTGATTCACTGAAGCGTTTGATAATGGCCCAATGCCATTGAAAAACGCTCTGTGAATCAGACCCTCAGAGTTAGAAGCTGACAGACAAGATATTGGATGCTATTATTATCTGTTTTGCAACTTTGGGCTGAGATTTTTACCAAGGGTAAGAGTGATTCTTAAAAGGACTTGCCGTGATATGATCATGGGCAAGATGAATTTACAGAGCAACAACACGAGTGGTTCATAATAGAACGCCATGTTACTATACAAAATAATGTGCTAGGAGAAAATGGAGGTCAGGGAGGGCGTTACCAAAAGAAGCAGTGCTAAAAATAGATAAAGAAAAATGAAAATCAAGGGAAAATTATAGTTTACTACTATAAGCTCTATAAAGTCTGCCATTTTCCAGAGGTGTGTATGTCTTTGGGAAAGGAAATTATTTATGTTAGTTCTACATTAGAGAATGGCCATTTTGTAACAGGTGGTATGATCTTGGTTTTACGTAGTGGCACTTCAGATTTGTACATACATGTAAGTGTATATCATGTGCATATACACTAGTATAAAATATCCCAATGACTGCATGTAACAGGATAAGTAGAACCTGGAAATTCAAATTGTCTTTCCTGTTTTACTTTTTCACTCCTTTTGTCTATCACTGTGCTAGTCTTGTTGATGGTATAGTCTGGTTACTATGGCTTTCACCCCAAATGTGGGGGCGGACATGGCCTGTAACCCCAACAATCCCCCACACTACTGCGTTACTGTTAAAAACGCTAGCTAAATGCTAGCCTCTGGCTTCTCCTGAACTCTGTAAAGTGCTCTGCTGCCTACGGGCCAGGTTCGCACTATAAACAATAAAATAAAATAGAAATAAATGGCCTGCCCACGAGGGCCTCGGTGAGGGCTGTGGGCTGTTAAAGGCCAGGTCCGTCCCCAACAGTGGGCGTGAAAGCCATTCGTGCCCCAGGGTATATCCATGGTGCAAATGTTTATTTTTTCAACGCCTCTGGAGATTGGCGTTGCTTGGCAGCCAATATCCCTGAAGAAAAAAAATGAAACGATGTCTACTGCCATAGGGAAAAGGGACTCTGTTCCTTTTGAATTTCTATGACGGTGGCCAGGAGAAGGAAGAAAGGCCGGAACTGGAGCACAAAGCTAGGATCCAACAGTAAAGTGGGGAGGGAGTGGTTGGGGAAGAGGTAGGGATGGTTTTAGGGGGAGGAGTGATAGGAAGGCAACAGGGAGCTGGTCCGTGTTGGCTCCCTGCATTAAACATTTTTTTTTTAAAAGTGCCACCCGGGAAAAGGACTCGGGTGGCTGGAAGCAGTGAGCGGAGAATGTGTATTCTCGTCTGCTGTTCCAGCCACTTGATTGGCTAATCACCCTTCCCCGGGTGCAAATGTGTGTCAGAGGTGTTTGGAAGGTTATTAGTAGAGGAAAGGTAAGCTCGACAATTTGTTGGTAGGGGAAATATACCTTGAGACAAGTTATTTCATTAGAGTTGCTTCCTGGGGTTCCTATCCTTATTCGGGTTGAATTAATAGCACCCGAGAGCACAAGGCTCAAATGCATTTGATGGAGAACACCACAGACTTGCAAGGTATACTCTATTGGGTTGAAAACACACAAGAAGGGCCTTTCCTAGGTATGAGCTCTCCTCCTTATTTTATGTTTCTCAATAATGAAGGCTGCAGGGAGAGTGATTAACTGGAATACCGGCCAAGGGTTCCAGAGAACATAATTAGATGAGTATGTGCTTCTCACTCCCAAACTGCACACAAGTCTGCTTAGCAAATTGACAGCCTTTAAATAAAGATTTGATGAGAAGTGTTCAAAACATTGAAAAATATGTATTCTTGATGTGTCAGCAACACGTGTTTCAACCAGTGATGGCCTTCCTTAGTGCTTGCAAAATCAAGAGACTCGTTCTCAACTGTAAAAATGGTACATGCCAATACACTGCTTTTCATGTGATGAAAGTACACAGTCTAAAGCATAAATGCTCTGATGTCAACCGATTCCTATATCGCGTCCGGCTTAGGGTCTGCAACACCAATGTCTTTCTAGCAGTGTTCCTATAGTCTTTTTATTTTGCAAGCCCTGAGGAAGACCATTACTGGTTGAAACACGTGTCGGCTGACACATAAATATTTTCAATTTAAACACTTCTCATCAAGTCTTTATTTAAAGGCTGTAAATTTGCTCTGCAGACTTGTGTGCAGGTTGAGAGTGAGAAGCACCTACTCATCTCATTATTTTCTCTGGAACCCTTGGACGGTATTCCAGTTATTCACTCTCCCTGCAGCCTTCATTATTGAGAAACAAAAAATAAGGAGGAGAGCTCATACCCAGGAAAGGCCCTTCTTGTGTGTTTTCAACCCAATAGAGTATACCTTGCAACTCAGTGGTGTTCAACATCAAATTAACTTGAGCCTGGTACTCTCGAGTGCTATCAACCCAACCCGACTGAGGATAGGATAGTCTTTATTTAAAGGTGGGCAATTTGCTAAGCAAGCATGTGCGCAGATTGGGAGTGAGAAACACATACTCATTTCATTATATACTCTATTGGGAACTGGAGTGCGTCCCGTATGCACCATGCCACCTTTCCCTCTGGAGAGAAGAGCTGCTTCCTGGCAGCACTGTGTCTACTCCACCCCACATAGGAATGCTGTACTTGTGACCATACCCTACCGCCTAGTGAGGTTCAGCAAATAGAAGCAATGGATCAGTGTTGCTTCCCCAACATCTAACACTACAACTACAAGGACCAGAATTCCCTGAACTCCTGGGAGTGGCACCATTAACACTGCAGCAGGGCCAGCGGTCTGTCCTGTCAGGTGGGGGTAGGTCCTGCTCTCAGCCTTGGGTGGGAGACCTAGCAGGGTTAATTAATACCAGAGCCAGTGCTGCCCCACAGGCGGTGTGTGGGGAATTGGGAGGACTCTATCACTGTTTATCACACCAGGCATGCACAGCCCCATGCTGGCCAGCGTATTTCTCTTTGTCTCTTATAAACTACAAAGTCATCAGCCTCCAGAGCGGTGCAGCCATGAGACAGTCAGGGAGAGAAAATGCTGAGCAAACAAGAGCATTAGGGAATGGAAGATCAGTCAGAAAAAAGCATACATTTTACCTAGTGCACAGATTTCATTGGTGATTCTGCGTACAATAGGAGCCTGTTTATTTTCTGTCATTTTCATAGGTTACCCGATTGTCATACACAAACATATATTAGCAACTGAATCCAATAGAAACCGTGTTCAAGTGGTTTCTGCTGTATCCAGTTGTTGGCATCTGGGCTTTGTACATCTACTTAATTTGTATGAAAGAAATTCAAGCTGAGATGTTATTGTATCAATTTAAATCAAGTTAAACAGCACTATTTAATAGTTGGCTATCTGTTTTTAAAACAAATGTGCAGGCGCCAGCTCTCTGGGCAGAACTTCACAAAAGGGGTCCACAGCTCTGCATCTACACACAGCACACCCCAAGGGTCAAGAAGAAGAGCAGGAAAAGGTAATGCTCTAGAGGAGGAAGGGGGACAGCACAAAGCACCATACACATATTGCAGTGCACAGCGACTAAGCTCTAAGTACATTTGAAGCAACATCTTCTCTCCTGCCATAGGAAAATGTAAGTTATAGAAGGCCAGGATGATGTACATGTAAATGCAGAAAACAAAGAGGGATTGGAATGAGTCTATTAAAAAGCGCGCAGGCTCGATTTCTGCCCGCGGATAAAAAAAAAAAGAATAATCAGGAAAATGAAAAAAGAAAGCACATAAACAGGAGAGCTGGGATTGTCTTTTACAAACCAATGGCCAGATGTTGGCGGATGGGGATTGAGAGAAAATGTAATTACCCCCCAAGCAACAGCCTGCATATTTCTGTAATGTAATATGTAGCACATGTTCTTGAAAGCACTTTCAATGTGAACGATGCTGAACATTATGAGCCTAATATCAGTGAAATGTTGTTCTAGATGTATCTGAATAGCGGGGAAAGCAAGATGGCTGATGAACTGCCCTCGGATTTTATTTTGGCAAATTCGATGTGGTGGGGACTGTGGTTAACGAGGGCTGCCAGGGCTAAAGGGGCATTAAAGCAAGTGTCAGGCACAGGGCGCAATTGGGGCAGATGGAGGCATACAATTATTGCCCAACTTTCTGAGTAAGGCACCCTTGATGATCTAAAATGTTTAGGCCCATATCCTGTTAGATTTGTCTTGTAAAATCTACACTAAGGACCGGATTCAAGGAATATTTGCCCGGTTTAAAGTGAATTTGCACTGCTGAAAAGTGGCTTTGCACTGCCGACACAAACCCTGATTCATGGAACTGTGCAAAGTGTTTTTTTGCAAAAATGACTATGCGCTGACTTTGCCCAAACTTTGCATGGCAAAAATACACTTTGCCCCGTTCAATGAATCAAGGTTTGTGTCGGCAGTGCAAAGTGACTTTGAACCGGGCAAATATTCCATGAATCGGACCCTAAGTCTTTCTCCTCCGGCCTTGCAGAGGGGGCTGTAGTAAGTACCTTCTTCCCGACCATAAAGCAGCTTTCCACAGTAGCTTTAGCACAATGTATCCTCTATGGGGGTCTTTGATTTACCAACCCCAGGGAGCCTAAGCAAACGTTGTGAGAGTGTTATGCCTGGTACAACAACTCTTTTCACGCTTGGTTTTTTTTTTTCATGGTTTTGGCAGGAACAGGATTAGCATTTCCTACTCCCACTCCCGCTCCCAACAATACATGTTTTTCATCCATCATATCAATTTCAAGCTGGCGGAAAACCCTCATATTTCCATGGAATCCAGCAGCACATGCCAAAAGCATTTCCAGAGAAACCCATTGAGCATCCTTGCCACCATGAGTACCTGGTGGAAGGCGTTTACAGTGCAACATGCGTGAAAACCCAGTTTCGCCAGGTCTGACATGCGCTTCTGGTACTCTTTAGTGCAAAGCATGGACATTGCATGCAGGGCACAGCAACACACATGCGTTTATTGGCGATCCCTTCTGTGCAACTTAAACCTTTGCACAATTGCCCACATGGAATGTAACATAATGTAACTAGGTCTTGTATGACATGTGCCTTCTACCAGGTTCTGGGGGCCTATTGCCATTATATTCTGTAAGGGGAGTTAGTGGCAGCTGAGGGAGAAGCGAAATGCAAATCATGACATGTTCATTTGGGAAGATTTGTAGGTGCTGCTGTCTGTGCACTGGTGGGATCCAAGTGATTAGTAACAAAAGTCCTCTTATGAGCACAGGTACATGTGTGGGGTTTGAAGACATGTGGCCTTCAAACCCCACAGAAGTGTTTTATAATGGCACAATCCCCTTGGAAAGCGCCCTGTGAATCAGACCCAATGGGACGGGAGACAATGGTGGCTGGCCTCATTACAATTATGATATGAACTGATATGACATGATATTTTATTTGTATCGGTCTCATACACAAGTGTTTCAGAGCGCGATACACAAGTGATTCAGAGCGTGAAAATTATGGCGATGCAGGAAAAAATGTGTTGGTAACGGAATTACTGCCACATTTCTCGCACCACCATACTACGAGAATGGCACTCGAGTGGAGGATTTACCTCCAACATCATGCTTGAGGTAAATCCTCCCGTTTTCCAACAAAAATCAGCAACATCGGTGGAATTACTGCGGTGGTAATTCCGCTAAAATTGCTCCACAGAGTCCAATGAACTCTACAAAAATGGGGATTAACTCTGCCACTGTCACTTGTAATCAGGTGGTAATTCCACCGGACCAAGTGGTGTTAATGGTAATTCTGTTGGGTGGTATTCTGGCAGATTTACCACCAGAATACCGCCAACTCATAATGAGGCCCATGAGTCCAGTGGGTCCTGAGTTCCCTCAGGTTTCCTAATGGTTGTCATCAATTGTTGTATGCATTTTTACCTTTTTTAATTAATTTTTTAATGGTGCAGGTTCCCGTTGAATGGCCAGTATCAGGTATTAATGATTGTTCACCTTTCTGTGTATAAGTATGTGGTGGTTTGTTTTGGGCGAGGGATGGTAAAGCTATCTGGTTATTGATTTGTATTTGTATTTAGTTTATTTGTATAGCGCGCCGGGCCAAAAGGCATCTGGGCCCATAACTTGCAGAACAGAGTTGCAAATTAAATAACTACATTGTACATGTAAAGGTATAACAGAAATACATAAGAGCAGATACAATCAGCATAGGTGTACAAGAAGGATACCCAGGAAGTACAGGCATGATAGTAAGTCAGTTCACAAGATAAATTAGCTAAATGAGGAAGTATGTGCATTTAGGGAAAGAAGCGTTAACTAAAAGTACATTGTACCCAAGAGTGGATAGGTGTAGGTCTAAAGGGCAGTGTCAGTAATATAGCGACAAATATCTCAAATGTTTTGAGCTAAAAGCCAGAGTTTGGTTTTGCTTTTGAAGGATTGGAAGGAAGGCTCGGCTATAATAGGGTTAGGAAGGGTGTTCCAGAGTTTAGAGGCCAAGACCGGGAAACTCACGCCACCAGCTTTTTGAAGCTTGAATCTAGGTGGGGAAAGACTGTGGGCTTGGGCAGCTCTCACGGGCCGAGTGGAGGTGTGCGGTAAGGATCAGTTGGCTAAGTAAATAGGGGCCTGGTTGGTCAGGCACTTGTGAGTTAGTGCAAGTGTTTTCGGAGCAATTCTGTGCTTGACGGGGAGCCATTGTAAGTTGCGTCTGAGGTTGGAGATATGCTGGTTTCTAGGTATGTACAGTGCCGCTCTAATAGCATTATTCTGAATGACTTGCAGTTTGTTACGGTTGGATTGACTAGTCCCTAGGTAAAGAGCACTGCAGTAATCTATCTTAGTCATGACAAGTGTTCTAGCCAGGATAGTGCAGTTGGGAGTAGTCGAGAAAGGTCGGCAAACAGTAATCAGTTTGCATGTATAAGCAGAAGATGCGCTCAGCGCATTAGTTTGTCTGCACAACGATAGTGTGGAATCAAGGTAAGTTCCTAGAGTTTTGGTGTCCTTAGAAACCATAATGATGTTGCCATCCATTACGACCTGTGGCGTTGGGATTGTGCTATGGTGGTGTGGTATATTACCCCACTTGCGGATCAGGAAGTCTTCATTCCTTATTGTTTATATAGTCTTGTTTCTGGGCATTTAAGGTTCATGACAAAATTGGTAGATGGGTAGGTTAACTGGTTAATGTAGTGTTGAGGTTTTCCTGTCCAAATTGAGAGATGTTGTCCTATGATTGTGCTGGTGGAGAATGATCAAAGAATAGAACATGCAGTGCCAAAAAGATGTTCATAGTTATTTGTTGGTATCTGAGGTTGTTATGACGTGTAGTCAGATGGATATTAGGATTTTACTGAGATAGGAGAGGTATCCGAGCTCTTGTCTATTTCATGTAATGTACGTGTGCAGGTAAATGCACAGTATTGATACTGAAAGTCAAAGGCACCAAAGCAGTTGGAGCTAGCTTCCCTTTTATAGCAGCCAATATTGGAACTCACTGCCCCATCGCTCAGAGCTGAACCCTCCCATGGAGCCTTCCGCAAAGCAGTGAAAACATGGCTGTTCAAATAAGACCAATACGTAGTGTGTACTATCTCATGCCAACAATAACTGCATGCGTATGCCTTGTAACATATGCCTAAGATTCCTGTAACAGCATCACAATGCTCTTGGGTTGCTGCACGCTTTATAAATGAATTCAAATAAATAAAAAATAAATATATGGCAAAAAGGTCAATATGAAGAAGAGACAACTTTGTGTTGCTTTTTGCGATTTGGCAAAATTATTTGATAATATTGACAAGCTCTTATTATGGGGCAAATTAAGCAAAATATTAGTTCATCGTGATTTGGGCATGGCATTGTCAGGATTCAAGGAACAGGAAATAGGGGGTATATGGAAAAGGCACAGGTTGGGAAAAGGACCTTGTGGAGAGTGGAAAATCTGGCCAAGATGGACATGGGTTAGTGAAACAACAAGACCAAGGGATATAAGATCCTTTTCGTTTTCGGAAAAAACATGTTCCAATGTGGTCTCTGGATTAGAATTTAGGCGGTAACATAAACAAAGGTCTAGTCTAGTAAGGGAATGGATGGCACTATAAATAATGGGGATCAGCATGAAGAAGTTGCTTGGCAACACTGTTCCCTAGATCTCCTATTGGCCCAATCCCAGCCCCTTTTGTACTGTATTTGGATTTTCTTCATTGAACTACTAGTGGTTTCTGCTCCTCTATCTCCCAATCTGGGCCAGGGCTTTTGGCTGCTCACTCTTTATTTCCTTATTCTCCCGGTGATGTTCATGTGGCTCACCTCTCCGCCTTCCTGCTCCTACACTTCCTTCTTGACTCTTCTCTTGTGGACTTCATGGCTCCCATGCCATGAGGGCTCTCTCTCTCTCTCGGCGCTCACAACCCCACGGTTCGTCTTAAAGCCTCCTGGTGCTTTGTGCAATCTCCCCCTACATGGCTATGCATTTCTCTGCATCTCCTGCTCTTATACCCTCCTGAGCATCTCAGACCCTTCCCTCCTGGACTCTTCCCTAAACTCCTCTGTTCCTGTCATTAGAAAAATGCATCTTAGTGGCAGTTTTGTTCATGGGTTAATATAGCAATGTGTGTCAACATGTTATGGATGTGCAGAGTTTCAAGAACTAATACTTCTTTAATGGTTTTGTCCACAACTTTGAATGACAATTAATACATCAATTATATATTAGATTTGAATCTATACATGCAGTATCCTTTAATAACATACAGAACATGGAATTCAGACGACACTAAACATGTGTGCACGTGCTTGTGTTTCTCCTTAAACAAGGCTGTTCCAAGGGTAAAGAATTGATATGATAGGTATGATATGATAGGTTATTTATAATGCGCTTACTACCCAGAGGTTTCTAAGCACGGACCGGGGATCGAACCTGTGTTGCTCGTGTCGTCTTGCTTCCAAGGCAAGCACGTTGCCCCTAAGCTATCCTCCCAAGATTTGAACTTGATCCAAGTACAGAAATTGTACTTTCGCTTAAGGTACAATCTAACATAATTCATATAGTGATTGTATCCAGCTAATTGTTTTTTTCTATTATTATTCCCAACAATCTCCTGGTGAATTAATTTCCTCTGCCTGGATCCTAAATGTTGTCTAATCTTATGCAAATTCGGTTTTCCTTACTTTAAATTGAGACATAATTGTTTTTAATTCTAAACACGTTACTTTATTCATGTTTCTACTGGACGTTTTTGTATTCTCATTTCGTGTTCCAAATCGTACAGCTTCCTCTTAACCTTGGTTATATATGTCTTAACTTTTGGGCTACAGGACATAGGAAAGGACGACTAGGTGTAGGCTGGGCACAGGGGGCGAACTCCCTCTCCCAGGTAGGTCCTCTAGATCCCTTCTCTCTGACAACATCATTACTTTTTCATGCTTACAGCTCATGTAAGTTAATAGGCGCTTGCCAGGAATCCTGTGAAGAGCATGCTTCTGAGCGTCCATTGCTTTAAGGTTGAGGAGGAAGGAAGGGACTGGCATCTGAGTTGGCAAGAACTAGTTTCGTACTGCAATAGGCATTAGATACTTTTGGCAGACTAGTATTATGGCCTACAATACACATATATGTTGCTGGTGGACTGTTGAAATGTACAGATATAGTTGGTTCTGGGAAAACTGCATTTGTTCTGAAATGTGGTGACAGGGGAGTGAGACAAGGTAGTGTACTTGCCCCATTTTGTTTATCCTCTTTCTGACTAACACAGACAATAAGAGTGGGTTTGGATGGTATATCGGTATGTTTACTCACACACATTACATTAAATAGCTGCCATATAGGTCATTCATTTATGCAGACGATTCCGTGACTCTAAATGTGACTCCTGGTGGCTTGCACCAAAGTCTGACTCAAACAGGTAACTTTTTTGATTGCAGCTTCTTGAATTACATTTGGATAAGACATAAGTCAAAGGCTGCCTATTTTGGTAAAGGTACCCCCAAATGTAAACGGATGTTAGGCCAGACAACTCTGCACGTAAAGAGGGTGTTAAAATCATGCTAGGTGAAACCGGAAGACCTGATTCAATTGTATTGTAAACTATAAACTCGAGCCCTGAACCAATTAAGTATGGATTCCTCTAAAGTTAATACTGTACTTAACAGGGTGTAAGTATGGGCATGGGGGTTACTTGAAACAAATGAATTTGTGTCCACATTATTGGGTGCCCCAGTGTATACCCCATAGGGTGACAAGATAAAAAACCAAAACGGGACAGCCCATAGACATAGAAGTAGGACTACGATAAAAACTTTAGTCCTACTTCTATGTCTCTGGCCTGTAGCGGTGGGGTGGGGAGGGGGTGTGCTCACAGGCGCACTCCTCTTATTGAAAGAGAGGGGAAGGTGGAGGAAATGGGGGCATGAAAAGCATTCACATCCCCATTTACGTGCAGGAAGAGTCGTGCCGGGACCCGATTTCGGGATTTCGAAATCGGGTCCCAGAAAAAATCGGGACCGTAGCCAGCCAGCCTTCCAATCCCCAGACCGGGTTTGGAAAATGAAAAAAACTCCCGGGACTCTGGGACGGAGGGTGATTTCCCCGGACTGTCCCGGGAAAACCGGGACGTCTGGTCACCCTAATACCCCAGTGATGAGCACTTTGTTTGGTGATTGCCATTTTTAGTCTAGAGCATATTATAAGACTAGGTTTGATCAAATATTATCTAAAAAACTATTGGGAGAGTAGCAGAACCATAATTTAACAAATGTATTTAAAGGAATTCGAACCTCTCTCAACACAAATCATTATCCAAGGTATTGTATGGTTAAATCCTGTTGGAATGCCCTGGCCTGTGCAACAGGGAAGTCAATTTATCGGAAATGATGAAGTTGCTAAATGCGACAATGTCCAATAAGTAAGTGCTGGTGGACTAGGAGCAGATTCCAAGATTATCTTCGATGAGCCTGGGCAGGACGATTACATTTCCCAGGATTTGCCAGAATTACTTTAACCTGGCAATGTCACCACATTTAAAAATGTCGATTGCAAGGATGAATTAATGTATGTTTGGTTTGTGAGAGAGCACATACAAATGAGAACATCACTCCTCTGTGAAAAGAGCAGCGTGCATTTCAGGCAAGGGAGGCTTGAGCACTTACATCATTTCCTCCTTGAGTGCTCCAATTACACTTATTTGAGTTCATTTCGGTTGAAGCCTCTGTTCATTAGAACAGGGATTCTCTATAGGGATGGAGTCTTGAGGGTTTTATGTCTGAGTGTATTTTGTAGGACAATTATGTAGATATTGTTTTCAGTTGAAATGGCCCTTTTCTGATCTGCACCACTGCATTCACTATCTGTGATTCAGGCCTGGGTGTTGAATGGTTTGAAGGGTTTTCATTCTATTTCTTTAGACTCTGTGTACATATATTATCTGTTATGACATACAGTGGTGAATCTTCCAACAAGTATGTTACCTTGTGTCGTTGATGGAGAAATTAAATGAAAGGTTTACTACTAAATCTGACTCATTCTAATGCTCACATGCCATAATGGAAGCACTCCCACATCTTGAACTTCTAACTCAACCTCTAACATCCCCACAATAGTATCAAATACCTTGGCCAAATCCCAAAAAGTAACAATGTTGTCACGCCTTTTTAGTGATGTGTTTGTCAAAGAAACTAGCACTGGATAACACAGATGAGAGTTCAGAACCTTCCCCTATATTGGTTGAATCCTAATATCCCAACCACCTCCAAACAGTAAGAACCCCAGATACCAACATATAAGTATGAATGCCCTTATGTGACCACCACTACTCACAATGAATTCCCTCCAACCAACCCTTTTCATTTGCACAACTGCACCACTGAAGGGATGAAGCGTGTGAGCAAGCAGCCACATGCATTACTGACCTCCTTCTTAGCCGTTGCCAATTCCCCGTCCCCTTCCTCAATCCATTTTTTAGGGTACTGTATAAATGTTCAATGATACATCTTTATAGACTGAGGGTATATGCCTGGATCCCCTAGGTCACTTAAATAAGATAATCAAGAAATGGTGTCACCAACAATTTAGAGGCTTTGATCACATTTCCAGATCTCATCTCTTCATCCTCTCCCATTGGTGTACGGGCATACAAGATCTTCTGCAACAAGGTTCCAGAACATCACTAATCTAAGTTTACGCAATCACTAATCATACAGCAATCCATGCAACGGATCGATCTCCCACTATATCATTCTTAAAAATCTCACTCAACCATTATACATTTTCTTCTGTTAGTAATCACCTTCCAAAAGTGAACTACACCAATCAGATGTTTTCCCCTCCCCTTTCATAAGGCATAACCAGGAATTCACATCTAAAACCCTTCCTCCTTCTGCACAAAGCTTATAGGATGTTTCCTGAACTGGTTCCTGAGACTTTGACACTAGATGCCATAGAGCTTTATACCATTTGTATCATACCTACTACAGAATGCCTCTTCTGCAATAATATTACGCCAAGCTGCTAATACTGCATTTTTCTTTAGCGGCTTGTGCCTGAGCTTCATGAATAAGCATCTGAGGTGTGGGTATAATAAGAAGTAGATGTATTTCCCTCCCATTGGCATTTTCCCATATATCCTGTGAATTTCTATGGCTTTTAGCCCCACTAAATGCAGCTAGTTTAGTCTTGATGCAAATTTTATGGTGTTGTATGATATCAGACCTGTCCCCAATTGTACTTAATTATTGTCCCTCTAGCAAATAATGAATACAGAGCTGTTACAACATATTTAGTATACTTTTCTAATACCTATATTGTCTTAGTGCCATCATTTAATAATTAAACTGGTTAATAGAATTGCTTTAGACCATTTCAATTTTAAATAGAATGGATGGGACGTTATCCTTGCTAAGGTCTCTGGTGACATGGGCTGATATCAGTTCTTATATACTTGATGAGAGTAGTTTAGACAAACCCAGAATACCTTTGTATAATTGCCCTTCTATTTTTCTTTGGGACCATTGTTTTTTTTGGCAGAGTGCCAGATCTCTGCTCCACAAAGAACTATCCTAACAAATTTGACACGTAATGCTTCGAATAAGGGTCATACTGATAACTCTCCAAATTGATTATTACATTGTCCTCAGAGCCCATCACTTCACAGTTTTTCTTCTCAATCATCTCATAAGGCCTACTCCAGTCTAATGTATCATTAATGTGGATACCCAAACATGTGTACGTTTTTATAACCTCTATTCTGCCATAGTTTAAGTGTCATTGAAATTCCACTTGCTTTATCATATATGTGAAGCACATTATTTTAGTTTTATCAGGGTTTCAACCGAGGTCATGATCATTAGAAACAACTTTCTCAACCAGGATCAAACCTCCCTGCAGTCCAATTGGTGCTGTCTGTGGTAAAGATGTGTCATTTGAGAACACCAGACAAATTCTAAGTCTACCACTTAGCTTAGGCAGAAAAGGCTCATGTGATCAAAATTGTCTAGCACATTAGTAGCATATGAGTTAAATAGATTTGGAACTAACACACAGCCCTATTTAGGATTGTGGTTGGTGTTAATATGTTCTGTGGCCAGACCAGTTCTATTCAGACATACCATGATTGTTGTATCTTTATATAGCTTGACTATCATACTCAATAGACCTGATTCAATGAGCCAGTTTGAGGCATTATTCCACACTTTGAATCTAATAACATAGACACATGCTTGTCTATTATTCTAAAGATACGGCGCACAAGGGTCTTCTGTTTTCCCATGTTCCTTATAAGCCACAGGAGTCACTTCCAACATATATTTAATGGCAGACAACTTAGGTCTGGAACCAGTTTGACAAAAATGGCAAAATAGCATGCCAATAGTATAAGAATATTTTCCATGCCGTGTTAGTTGATACATTGGCATGACTGGTAAAATAGGCCCTTGTTGAACCCTTTGCCTTATTTTACACAGTGTGAGACACATGCTACTGCCGTTCCGGACTCTGGCCAGAACTGTTAATTCTGGATGCGCTACATATTGTTCTATTTGTTGATTGCTTTGTCCCGAGTTTATAATCGCGGCAAATCTATTTTGAGTGGAATCTTGAGGTGATGGACATGTGAGATATTCTGGAATCGCCCGCTTGCATGCCTACCTTGTGCCTCTGTTACATTGCATATGGTTAGAATGGAGTACTTATGGATCTTCTTTCAAGGATGTGTGCTGAATTAAATATCAGAAAGATAGTGAATAGCTGCTGTTGCACTAGTACTTTATGGAAATGATGTGATGTAATGTCATGTTATTTCATAGGCTATACACCCACAATAGAGGAATGCCCTTCCAGCTGAAGCAATCATTACATTGCATGGCTGCCGACGTGTACCAGTTTCCAGTGCTTATCAATTACTTGACTCTGATTGAGTCAGGGTTTGGCTACATGTGCAGTCAACAGCACATAAGAACGTAAGAGGCATGCTGAGCTTATCATCTTTTGTACTATAGCTCTGTGTGTTAAGAACCTGGAAGTAATTTGAAAATCATCCTATGAGATACAAAATTGCCATACAGAATAATTAAAAATGATTTTATATCATCCAGGAAAACTATACAATTGCATGTATTGCCACCCATAACCCAAAGTTGTTCCGAAGAGACAGACCTAAATACATTGTCGTTCCACGACACCCTTCCTATTATCCCATATGCAAAACATAAAAATGTACTAGGTAACATTCAGGAGTAATAGGCAAATATGGAAAAACATCATCTTCTTATAGAATTCCCATATCTACCATCACATGGCACCAGGCCAGGGGCACCCCCACTCATAGCTTGAGCAGAGAGTATGAGCCCCACCAGAACAGGAGCTAAGTGGCTGGATGTGGCTTTAAGGGATGCAAGGTGGTATATTGGTGTACAAACAATATTAACAGAAACGCATATGGTCTTACCTCCACATGTTCAGTGTAGGCTGGGCATGGGTCTTGAATCTGTGTGTAGAACAAGCACAAAGGTTTAAAAGCTTCTGGGGTGTTATAATAAAGATTTCAGTGTTGCCATACATTTTATTTGTTGATAATCTGGTGTACACGTGACAAATGATAGACGTTTTAACGCTCATTTATTTTTGTGCATATATGTAGTGGAATACATTCTTAAATGTTTTGGAGGAAGTTTATGAAGGAAAATGGTGTTGGTCTCCCTTAACAATGTAAGCAAAAGGTGCAGGAAAGGTATAAACAACATTGCATCAGGGTCTGTGTTTTTACAGAGGATACTGGTCTCGCTCCGGATCTGTGCCCTAAACACAGCCTCAAAGTAACAGCACCCAAATCACTTCTTAACACTTTCTGGATATAGTTCTGGGGATAGAGAGCCCAGCCTGCTTCTGGGCAATCTCTGAACAAGGGATATAGTAACCAGGCTACTTCTCGTTACTCAAACCAAGTTTTAGAGATATATTAACCAGCATGCTTCTTATCCTTCTAGACACAGTCTTTGGGATAAGGCGACCAGCCTGCCTCTTGTCACGCAAACACAATCTAAGAGATACGGCACACAGCAGTCCTCTTGACCCATACTGCACTTCACACATTCACAGAATATAGTGTCCACCTCACTTTTTCAGGCACACAGTGCCCAGCTCAGTCTGCCTTGGCATTAACCCACCCTGCTTCCTCTGCTTTAGCTAGCTATTGCTACCATCTGGTCAGGTCACCCTCCTGGGCCAGGTATTGTCAGTAATGTTCTTGACCAGTCTTCAAGGCCTATAAATGTTCTTAGGCTTCTTTGATCTCTCACCACTCTCAGCTGCCACTACGTACTCAATTCTCTTGGCTTTCTTAACCCCCTAAGCTCCCTTAGGACTCTCGGTTCTCCTGGGTCTCTCATACCTCTTGGATCTCTCCGTGGGCGTCTCAGCTGTCACATTTCTCCCAGGCCTCTCAATTTTATCACTCGCTCATCTCTCATGGATCGTTCAGCTTGGTCAGATATTTTGGGGTCCTCAGCTGTCGAAGCACCCTCAGGTCTAACAGTTGTGTCAACTCTGTAGTACTGGCTAGCTGTGACATGTTGTTGCACTTTCTTGCTTGCGAAATTGACATTTCACACATAAGAAGTACAAAATGCCCACTGCTCAATCAAGAAAGCAAACGGTGGCAGAGGAGGCATGATAAGTGGGGAGGCAGGGAAGGATCGGCCTGAGAGATGGTACAACACCCATGGAGAAGATGGAGGAGGCGCGGTTAAGGGGATCCCGAGAGGTGACCCGGATAATGGAAGATGGGAACTAGGAAGAGCGGTATGGGGTTAGTGGGGGGGCTGAGGGTCTGGGGTTGTCTCCCAGAGTGGTAGAAAGGGGCGGGGAGGTGGGTGGGATTTCAGGGAGCCAGAGAGAGCCGTTTTGGAACTGTGCTCTGTTCTTCTTGCAATGGGAGTTCTGAAATGGAAACATTTGTTCATTCCCTTCGTCATCCCTTCATATTGTCAATGGGTGCAGCATTGCCTTGTCTCAATCCTTATATGGTGTGCTGTCTCTCAAAGCTTTTGCTGCTTTCTTGGGGTCAATATTGCTGTTATTAAAGACGCCGTGAAGCATGTACTATTATTTTGAATGCATATAACCTTATTGTGATAAAGAAGGCAAGAAAACTGGTCTGAGGTTCAGAGCAGTGCTGGACTGCAGGTTCCAAATAAGAGTTTATTTTACTGATTTAGCTAAATCCCAATATATGGGGAAAATGACCACAACAACACCTATAAACAATAACCTCATAAAACGCACGTTCTTGCCTTAAACCCAGGGTAGTTTACAGCAAAAAAAGATGCCTTTAGTAACTTCCTGAATCTAGAAAAGGCCTGAAATCAGTTCTCTGTCAGTAGTTTCAAGAATGGAGGCCGCAACATAAAGAATGCACAGTCACTATGTCCTAATCCGCTCAGGGGCGGAGCACCACAACTCAACAACTTCTCTGGGCATGAACATAACCAGACACAACCCGTTCGCGAAATCTAAGGCAAAGACAAGTTCTGCTTTTCTGTCTTAAAACGAAGATTAATTTATCTCTTTACGGGCTTAAGTCATAGGAAGTCAGTTGCCAGGGATACCGACTTTCTGTAGACCCCACACACCACATTCCAACCCTCATTTAATAGAGGCCATTCTAAAGAGACCCTTCAGATCATGACCACATATAGAATTTTTTTATTAAGAGTAGGCGGTACACATTTCTTTCTTCAATTCCATAAGTCACAAACAGCCATCTTACATGTTTCGGCTTTGCCTAGCATGGATATGCCTGCCTTCTGTAACAATAAATAGCCGCATATCAGAGGTTCTTAATGCTGAGATTCCAGATTAAAATCACATTACACATGTCAATATGTTTAGCCAATCTGAAAATGTGTCAAGAAACTCTTTGTAGTCCATCAGATCCAAGCGTAAGATGGCATGCTGTCCCTGATCAAGTACGCAAACATAGGGGCCGTTTTCGTTCAAACTGTGAGAGAGGGTTATTTTCTACTGAGAAAGTATTTACATATGTGGCTTTTATGAAATACGTCTTAAAAATTTTCCCCTGGATATTTGTGTGTTTTGATTGATGCATACACAACACTATGGGTGCAATGTGACCAGAGCATGCTGTGGAATGAATGCTGTACTATAGAGAACACTAACCTACCTGTAAAGACGCCTTCTTGGGGAGATATTCTGTCTTCACACTGTGAGCCTGTTGGAAACATGAGATTGAGAGTCTAGCTCATAAGGCAGTAAGAGGCCAATTTTTATAAACAAACATGACCTCTTGGTTTCCTTGACTCATAAGTTCATTTGGTTAACCGCTCACAAGGGAGATCTGTACGTTATTTTATAGTCAGAGGCTGAGATCTTAAAGTTTCAACCTACCTTCAAATTAAATGAGTGTGCCTGGCCCACCATAACACCTTGAAAGGCCGGCCAGAAACTGCCAAACATCTCAGTTATGGAGGAAAGGAATGTCCGGATAAAGGGGGCACAATGCTGGCGATGGGCGGCCACTTGGCGGATTCTAAACCACTGCATTGATGCTCCGTGTTGTGACCCTTTTTCTAACTGGACAAATGCCCGTAAGGTCCCACCACTGACCCTGCTCTGTTCAACCTGCCCTCAGTGCACACAATTCACTTCAGCGCTAAGTTCATTAGGAGGGAGCGATTCTGAGGGTGTGCGCTGGCCACAGGGTGGTTGTACCAGTCCCTATTTGGAAGACCGAGAACCGCAAAAACTAGAAGGCAGGCACCTTTTAGAGCAGCGGTTATCAAACTGGGGGCTGGTCCCCCAGGGGTGGGGCCTGAAGAATGTCCAGGGGGTACCCCAGACGCTTTAAAATATCGATTAAGATGACTATTTTTAATAAACGATTAAGGCGACTGCGTTTAATACAAAATATAAACAGTACAACATCTGATTATATTTTAAAGAGCCTTCCCCCCAGCCCACTGGACATCCTTTGGTCCCCTCTGGGGTTGGTGTGGACAGCTAGGTGAGAGGGCCCCAAAACTATATTTTTACCCAAGGGTGGGCTCGGTATGAAAAGGTTGGAAGACCACTGCTTTTGAGAAAAGAATGTTGCACTAATTAGAAGACTGGTCCCCGGTAAAAGCACAAATAGAATGTTCATTAGCACCTGAAAGTATGAGATTGCAAGACTGTATTTAACAACAGTTCTGCATGAGAAAAGCACTCTAAGCACTCTCAAAGCACCTTCAGAGCTGATGTATCCAGTTTTCTCTCTAGGGAAGGAAAGTAAGCAAACCCAAGCATCCCAGGTGAGAGAGACTCATCTGAACTCCCCCACAAATACAATGTATCATGTTTTCCCTTTACTGAGGGAAGGAAAGCAAATCAAGATAGGTGAGCCGAGAAAAAACAAATACGAGCCCGCATTGAATCAGTTTCCCCCTCAGCCGAGGGAGGGAGAACAAACACAGACACCCTTTAAATGGATCAAGAATTGTGGTTTCTCCACAACCAGCATCGCAGGAGAGAAAATGTAACAAGTTTCAACTCGGAATCCCCGGGTAAAAGGAATACATGTATTTAGTATTTCCTCAGTTTTACGGGAGGGTTCCTGTGATGAGAAGACGCATGCTGAGCTCACAGAAATCAGCAGGAAGCTTCAGAGATTAGCTCACTGGAATGGGATGAGAACACACACATGTGAGGGCTGTAGGAAATCCAAAATGTCGCCTGGCCTCTATATGCATTTAAGCCAGGACCCTGAACTCTCACCGGACCAGTTTCTCTTTGCTCAATCAGGGAAGAGCACCGACCCCAGCACACAGGTGAAGAAATCTGTTACCCTTGAAGTCCTGCATGCCCAGATGAAGAGCAATCCAGCCAGATAACAGAGTGAGCTAAACGCTCGCCCCTGATGTCTGTGTGTAGCCTGCTGTGGCAGGCTTGAATCCTGGCAGGGTCAACTCATCCTTCAAAGGTCGATAAATTGAGTACCACTCTGTGGGAGAATACTGTCTTTTGTTATTTCAGTGCTCCGAGACCTATGGGTGTGTAAAGCTATATAAGAAAGTAATTATATAAAAAGAAGCCAGCTAAATCAGATTTTGCCATTCCCGGAAAGAACGGCTGAAAGGAAGGTTGGAGTACCTCAGTGCCCGTAATCAGGCGACTTGAAAGCTGACTGGTGATCCTGGGAATGGCTCAGATGAAGGAAGGCCCCGGCAGGCCTGACAAGAGAGGGTCTATTGAAGAATGGGTCAGTGAAGCACTGCAGGGAGGAAGCCGTTCTGCGAGGTAAGCTCGGAGAAGCACGGCCGAGTCTGGATAAAATATTCGGTGTAGAGAGAAAGAGCCTTGAAAGGAAGTGTCCCAAGTGGCTGAGGGAGACAAGGGGAATCATATGTGGACAATGGGGTTCCACTCGGGAAACAAAAGAAATCATAAATCAGTGGAGAGCTGTGGAGGGGCCAGAGAGTGAGAGATATGTTACATTTTTGCAGAGTAAGGAAGGCACCATCTTGGCTCAAGAAATAAGAAGTACTATCCGTGAAGAAAGGAAGATCCCAGTGGACAGAGAGAGCAGGGCGGGAGATCACAGAGGAAGTCAACTGTAAATCTAAGGAAGTGAGGAGTAGGAAAGAGGTCACCAGACTGAGATGGAGAGGTTAGGTGGTACAAGACGTCAGAGAAAGACCGCATATAGAGGAAGGAACCTAAGAACTAAGAAGTGAGATTTGTTATTCGGTGCAGCAGCATAACCCCAAAGGCAAAGACAGTGAAAAAACCCAGCACAGGGGGACTATAGGGGACCACAGTGGGCCAAGGAAGAGTGTACTAGTGGGAGGAGGTTTGTGATGCCAACATTATGTCAGGGTCAGGAAGGACAGACTAGAGAGAAGACAGGGAAAAAGCAGCATAGGAGGAAGAAGACGAGGTTATGAGCACGGTCCAACATCTCCATCAAACCCCACAAGGCTAAAGAGACCTCCCAGCTAGAACAGGAAGAGACTTGAAAGACAGAGACTTCTGACCACCATCACCAACATCTATCTGCCTGAGAGTCATGGAACTGAGAGTCATGCATTTATATCAGCGCACCAAACCCTCAGGCATCAGTATGCTAGTTACACAAGTGCTTTGTATTTTTCAAGAAGTGCATGAAAAAAGCATGCGGGTTAGAGAAGGACCAATAATGTCTGTTCACAGGCTGGTATCAAAATAGTTAGGCAAAATCCCAATTTTTTTGTTAACGGGGGAGCAATTCTCGAATGGGATAATATCATGAGAAACTGCGGTGCAAAAGCACTGAGAAATGGTTACCCCTCACCACTAAAACACTATGAATAGCAGAGATTGAAAAATCATGGTCACACAAACTTTAACATATACATCACATTTTACAGAATTTCAACCACACATGATTCCAACTGGCAAAAAGAAGCATATTCAACAAAAGTAGCAAGAAAAGTATAATTTTAATAATATAAATATTTAAAGGGCCAATTCATACATCAGTGCATCAAAGTAAAACACAACTATGTGCCTGATTCATGGAATTATTTGCGTGAAAAACGCAGATTTGCGCGCCTTTCTGCCTGAAAATCCCTGTTTGAAGTATGGGGATTTTCAGGCAGAAAGGTGCGCAAATCCGCGTTTTCACGGAAATATTTCCATGAATCAGGGTCAAAATATATAACCATTGAAACAAAGAGAGGGAAAGTGGGTGATCCGATAAACACTACTTTCACATAAGAGGTTTTATAAAACAACTATATTTAGACGTTTTTGGAGTGGTTAGGTGTCGACATGTTTCGCCCAAAAAGCGAATTGGACATTTTCTCAAGTATCCATTCGAAGACGAGTGTTTTGCCATCTTCAGGACAACACATTTCTTCATAAAAAACTCAATAAGTTCCAACAAGCTCTTGACCAAAGGCACTTCCCCCTCGGTTGACTTCTTGATGTCGGGACATCATTATAAAATCAAAGCAAATGACAATTGTACATTTGTAAATGCCCTGAATATTGGACTAATAGACAAGGTGACCCTTGCCACAGAATCTGCGATCTACTTCAGCAGCATGTAATTGTCCGTAAGAAAAATATCCTTGAGACGGATGAGCTTTTCACCGACTCTTTCACACTTTATCTAGAGAAAAGAAATCTATGATGCTCCATCTACCTCACACACAAGTCTTTTTATGAAGAAATGTGTTGTCCTGAAGATGGCCATAACACTCGTCTTCGAATGGATACTTGAGAAAATGTCCAATTCACTTTTCGGCCGAAACATGTCGACACCTAACCTCTCCAAAAACTTCTAAATATAGTCATTTTATAAAACATCTTATGTGAAAGTAGTGTTTATCGGATCACCCACTTTCCCTCTCTTTGTTTCATTACATGGCCACAGTAGTGGCCATGTAGTTATGGTTAAGTTGCTGTTTCATTAGGAAGAGCACTTTTTGGGCAGTTTATAACTTCACTCTCCCTGGACGAATCCTCACCAAACTCTGCACAAAACGTATATGGCCCACTCTGAATTCTTTTGCAAAGTTTGGTGAGGATTCGTCCAGGGGGGGGCAAAGTTATAGGGGGGTCCCAAAACTTTTTTTTCTCCCATAGACTAAATGGGGAAAAAACTTTGCTTGCGCCTACAGCCCAAACCGCTGGACGGATTTTCACCAAATTTGGACCAGGAGTAGCGGCTTGGTCCTGAAAGCGTGCTTTTGCAGATTTGGTGAAAATCCGTCCAGTAGTTTTTTTTAAAATGACCAAAAAGTAGGTCATAAAAAATTAGTGATATCTGTGTTCGGTCCGCGGACACACTTCCCTGTTTGCTCCGCGGACAGTGTCCTGATTGGCCAATCGGCTTGCGTGATGTTCGTGGACATGCAACGTGTTCGTTGATTGGACGGCATGGAGCGTGAAGCACGTCAGATTTTTGGTAGCGCCCGCCATCACTTTAGTAGAGTGTGTTGGTGTGCAAGAGTGTTTGGGGAGGGTGGGAGAGTATGAGATAGGTTAAATGTTGTGTTTTTTTATGTGGTAGATGCTCTTGTTGTATTTGATTTGTCTGAGGACAACGCGGCTGTTCTGAAATGTTCTAAATAAACTAAATGGGGGGGTGTTCTGAGGACGCAATATGTGTCCATTTTCTTCGCAAGCAAGCTGAAACTGTTCTAAGAACACTTGCGGTGTCCTGAAATGTTCATAAATAAACAAAATGGGGGTGTCCTGAGGACGCTGTCCGTATTGTTCTGTGCTAAGTTGAATGTGTTCTAAGAACACTTGTGGTGTCCTGAAATGTTCGTAAATAAACAAAATGGGGGTGTTCTGAGGACGCTGTCCGTATTGTTCGTTGTCAAGTTTAAAGTGTTTTAAGAACACTTGTGGTGTCCTGAAATGTTTGTAGGGGGTGTCCTGAAGACGCTGTCCATATTGTTCTCTGGCAAGTTGAATGTGTTCTAAGAACACTCGTGGTGTCCTGAAATGTTCGTAAATAAACAAAATGGGGGTGTCCTGAGGACGCTCTCCGTATTGTTCGATGGGAAGTTGAATGTGTTTTAAGAACACTCGTGGTGTCCTGAAATGTTCGTAAATAAACAAAATGGGGGTGTCCTGAGGACGCTCTCCGTATTGTTCGATGGGAAGTTGAATGTGTTTTAAGAACACTCTTGGTGTCCTGAAATGTTCGTAAATAAACAAAATGGTGGTGTCCTGAGGACGCTGTCCGTATTGTTCAATGGGAAATTGAATGTGTTCTAAGAACACTCGTGGTGTTCTGAAATGTACGTAAATAAACAAAATGGGTGTGTCCTGAGGACGCTGTCCGTATTGTTCTCTGGCAAGTTGAATGTGTTCTAAGAACACTCGCAGTGTCCTGAAATGTTCGCAAATAAACAAAATGGGTGTGTCCTGAGGACGCTGTCCGTATTGTTCGATGGGAAATTGAATGTGTTCTAAGAACACTCGCGGTGTTCTGAAATGTTCGTAAATAAACAAAATGGGGGTGTCCTGAGGACGCTGTCCGTATTGTTCTCTGGCAAGTTGAATGTGTTCTAAGAACACTTGTGGTGTCCTGAAATGTTCGTAAAAAACAAAATGGGGGTGTCCTGAGGACGCTGTCCATATTGTTCAGATGAATGTGTTCTAAGAACACTCGCGGTGTCCAAAAATGTTCGCAAATAAACAAAATGGGGCTGTCCTGAGGACGCTGTCCCTATTGTTTGTTGTCAAGTTGAAAGTGTTCTAAGAACACTCGCGGTGTCCTGAAATGTTCGTAAATAAACAAAATGGGGGTGTCTTGAGGACGCTGTCCGTATTGTTCGATGGCAAGTTGAATGTGTTCTAAGAACACTGGCGGTGTCCAAAAATGTTCGCAAATAAACAAAATGGGGGTGTCCTGAGGATGCTGTCCGTATTGTTCGTTGTCAAGTTGAAAGTGTTCTAAGAACACTCGCGGTGTCCTGAAATGTTCGTAGGCCGTGTCCTGAAGACGCTGTCTGTATTGTTCGCTGGCAAGTTGAATGTGTTCTAAGAACACTCGCAGTGTCCTGAAATGTTCGCAAATAAAAAATGGGGGTGTTCTGAGGACACTGTCAGTATTGTTCTCTTGCAAGTTGAATGTGTTCTAAGAACATTTGTGGTGTCCTGAAATGTTCGTAAATAAACAAAATGGGGGTGTTCTGAGGACGCTGTCCATATTGTTCATTGTCAAGTTTAAAGTGTTCTAAGAACACTCACGGTGTCCTGAAATGTTCATAGGGGGTGTCCTGAAGACGCTGTCCGTATTGTTCTCTGGCAAGTTGAATGTGTTCTAAGAACACTCGTGGTGTCTTGACATGTTCGGAAATAAGAAAATGGGGGTGTTCTGAAGACGCTGTCCGTATTGTTCTCTTGAAAGTTGAATGTGTTCCAAGAAAACTCGCGGTGTCCTGAAATGTTCGTAAATAAACAAAATGGGGGTGTTCTGTGGACGCTGTCCGTATTGTTCATTGTCAAGTTGAAAGTCTTCTAAGAACTGTCGCGGTGTCCTGAAATGTTCGTAGGGGTTGTCCTGAAGACGCTGTCCGTATTGTTCGCTGGAAAGTTGAATGTGTTCTAAGAACACTTGCGGTGTCCTGAAATGTTCGCAAATAGAAAAATGGGGGTGTTCTGAGGACGCTGTCCGTATTGTTCGCTGGCAAGTTGGAAGTGTTCTAAGAACACTCATAATGTCTGCGGACATTAAAAGTTTCCATAGGCCATAGTTCAAATGTTTGACTCTATGGGTGTGATATGCTGCGGTGGTTGTGGCCAGGGCATAGAGTCTTGGGTGCATGGCCGTTTGGCCATGCACCCAAGACTCTCAGCCCTGGCCACGACCACCGCAGCATATCACACTCATAGTTGCTTATAACTTTGAGCCAAAAACAAATTTATAAGGAACAAAGTTATAAGCCACTATGTGTGTGATATGCTGCGATGGTTGTACTTATTATAATATACTTACTGTTTGGTTTAGTAACTGGAGTACATGTATTTCCTGTTCATTTCTGTGATAAAAGAAAATAGCATGTTAGTATTAGTATTTTGTAATGACTTATTACATTGTATAATCAACATTTATTTTTTTGGACCCTCATATTTAGTAGATTACAAACCAGAGTACTGTGCAGTTTCTGTGTTTGTTGCTAAAATCATTGGGTCTGTGGGAGAAAAAAAAATCCATGTTGGATTAAAAAAAAAACTTTTTCTGTTATGCTACAGTTTATTTGTTTGTTTGTTTTCAGTGTTCACTTGTTGTTTCTGGCTAATGCTTTATACATTGGCTTGTTGCAGTTTTTTGGAGCAGTAACATATTATTTATTTGTTTGGATATTGTAAAATTTTGGAGCAGTTAGATACCAATTGGCGTATTCAACTGTCTATTTTTTGCTCTGATTTAGTGGTATTCATTTATCTGATTAGTTGTTGTAGAATATTTGGGCAGTTAGATAGCTTTTGGAATATTCTAACAGTTTATATTTGTTTACTATAAGTTTACTTAAGGTTTGAGTACAGTTTAGTTATCAAATTTTGGTTTTAAGAACATTAAATAAGCGTTTCTAAGATTTGCTGGTAATCTCTGCTTTAGAGTAATGGTACTATCATTACATTCAAACCATCCACATTTCTTTTTTATACATGCAGTGTAGTGCCCTGAATTGGTTGTGGCTCCTGCGTGGTAGATTATACCTATTGTCGTGAAGGTTTTCTTTCCAAGATATATTTGACCATGTATGAATCCAGTCAGCTTGTAGTTGTTTTTGGTACCATCTAGCGTAGAAGCATTAGTATTACGTATTTACTATGTGTTTGTATTACTAACGTGGAGCGATTATCCGAATTGCAGGTAGTACATAATCTACCATGGTTTGCATTTTGTACAAGTTGCTGAAATGGAACGGATTCACAATTAGGTATTGATATATATATGAAGCGTTCATTGGGGATTTCTTCTTGTGGCACATTGTTGCAGAGAGTGCATGTATGTTTCAACATGTATGAAATCTGAAAGATTTCGTTTATAGGTATGTTTTTATTTTCCAGTACTTGTAGTAAGTACATTAGAAATTCTTGTGGCTCTTCCTGTGAGTTTATAGTGAATTTAACCATTCCAGCACAGTAGTCCAATTGTTGTCTTATTCCATAAACACTATACGTGTTATCAGGATTGTTTGTTGCATTTCTGTGAAGTACTAACATTTGCAAACACAATTGGTCTGTACTGTGTAAGTAAATGTTGTCAACAATTGGTGGCAATTGAAATAGAATATTCATTGCTACATTTGCATAGCAACTTACTCCAACTATATTTGAGAGTTTAAATGGACCAGGTAGTTCTGTATCTGATTGATTTTTTTTTAGTTTGTCTTCCTTCTTTTATGAAGTACCTGGTTTACTTTCCCTAATGGGTTCTTTTATGTTTGTGGTACTTGATGAAGTTTTAGTTTCTTTTACTCTCTTTGGACATCCTGTTGCATTTCTGTTTGATTTAGTTTTCTTTTACAACGTTTTACTTTTTGTGGTACAGAATATGTGTTTAGATGGTGGGTATAGTGAGCGAAGTCTATTGTATTCTAAAATGAAAGGAATATCAGCGTTTACTTTACTTGCATCAAAGTTGATTACAAATAGACCGTCAAGTGTACGTAAGCGTGATAGTGCTACGTAGCTCATGCCTTCTTTAAAGACTGTGTTACCAATGTCTATCATTGCTTTGTCTAGGATACGTCCTTGTGATTTATGAATTGTGACTGCGTATGCAAGAGTTAGAGAAGATTGTTCTCTGCGTACATACGTGTCTTTGAAGAGAAGGAATCGAGCTGTTGAGCGTCCTATCCTTTTTACTTCTGAAAGTTTGTCAAAGAGAATATTGACAAACTGAATTTTGTTGTCACGTGGGTATGTTTGAAAGCCAACAACTGTACCCAGTGCTCCATTAACTAGTCCTTCGTCCACATCAAGGTTACGTTTAAGCACTTTAAGGATAATTTTAATATCTTTTCCAAGCCTGCTGTGTTTGAGATTGATTTTTCTGAACTATTTAGTCTTTTTGTGGCTTGGTCACACATGGGTAGTGTCATACCATGTACATCTAGTTTGTCTGTGGTGCTAATTTCCATTATTGGTTGCATTTCGTTACTTAACATTATTTCATTGAATTTTAAACTGCTTGCAAGAGTTGGCATTAAGGCCATACAATTGACATTTTTGTGGGCTAATTGTTTCATAACATCTGTAGCACATGCATTATCAACATAAAGTGCATGAATGTGCCGGGTTTTCAATATTGCTTCTGCTTCTTTAGAAAGTATACCAACTCTGATACTTTTTAAGATGTTGGCATAAGTGAGATCTGCAGATTGCCGCATGTTTTCTGTTAATTCTCTGTATTGGAAATGTTGCCAAAGGTTGACATTTCCAATGCTGCCAACAGTTTTACGGCAGAGTTTGTGTCCTAATGTTTTAAAAATAGGCTCACCTTTTACTGGTGTCAATTGAAGAAGATCTCCGAAAACAATAATGTGTATTCCTGCAAAGAGCTCTTCATAGTTTGTTTTGAGTACTTCTTGTAATCTGAGGTGAATCAAAGCCAACTTTAGGTTGGACACCATGCTCACTTCATCTATTAGAAGCATTTTCATTTGTTTCAATACTCTGCGTAGTTCCATTGCAGCTGCTGTAGAAAATTTGTAATAGTCTAATTTGTTTTGGTGTTCTACTGGCAGGAGTAGTAATCAGTGTAAAGTGACACCACCTATGTTGTAGGCAGCTAAACCTATGGGGGCAGTGACAACAGCTGACAGTTTGTTGTTTGTCAATTGTTGAAGGAATTACTGATGATTTTGATTAGGAATGTTTTGAACCAGCTTCACCACTGACATACACTAGTATAGGTTTGTAATTTTGGCAGGTGCATTCTTTGTTTTCATGTTGTACACCATGTGCAATTTCTTTTGTTACTTCTTGAAAAATGCTACGTTGCTCATTGTTTAGTTTTGATTGTAGTATAGTTAAGTCTTCTTTATCTTCATACTGACACATGGTGTTTTCTACTTCTATCATAGCTAATTCTGCCTCATTTGTTATTAGTGGCTCTCCCAGTGGTTCTTGGCTTCCTGTTACAGAAGGTTGACTACTGTCAGGAGTGTCCTTATCTACTTGGGCCTGGAGTTCTTCTTCGTGTTGCTGTTCATTGTGCAACATTGTTTTGTACTGTGTAATGTTTACATTAGTGTAGTGCTTTCATTTGCTTTGAAATCGTCTTCATATGAGTCATAGTTATCTAGTATTTCGTCTTCTTTTCTCCATGGTTTAAAGAGTTGTAGCAGGGACATGTGATGTACTGTTTTATGTTGAGGAGTCTTTAATGACAATTTGATATGATTAATTAAATTTGGTTTGGTGAGTTTTACTAAGCTGCCTTCACAGTTTGTCAATCTGTATTTACCGTTTTTTTCATCAGGTTTTATATTATTTTTGTATGTGTAGTTTTGGGCTATGTGGTATAGACACATGGTTTCCAAAGTGGTACTCCTGTTTGGGTAGAATGTGTCCAATAAATTGTTTTTTAAAATGTATTGGCTGTTGGGATCATGTTTGGCTATTGTTTCTACATCTTCGTATGATTTTAGAACTCTTTTTCTAGACTTAGCTGGACCAAGACTTAGCCATACTATATTTTCAGATTTACCATACAGTGCAGTACCAGTTAAACGATCAGCTGCTTCATAGGATCCACATTCTCTATGGGAGAGCACTGTTTTACCTGATGACAGGTCATTCCACAGGTCTTGCAGCTCTGCCTTTTCTGCTTTGGTTAAGTATGCTGTGACATATCGTGCAACTGCAGTAGAATTGTCTGCAATGTACTGCACATCTATGTTTGCATTCCATAAGTGGGCAATGATTGCATTGTAATCATTGATATATTTTTCTTCTTCTTTTCTTTTTATGTAATATGTATTTTTAGGTGACTTACCTTTAACACTATGTCTAACTGAAGACATGAGGTTGTTCACTTGACCTGTATTTCTAACTGGTCTAGGGAAACCAAATCGGCATTTGGTGTAGTATTTCCCTTTGTTTTTGTATTTGCGACGGCAATATTTGCCACATTTGTGTCTTTGAAATTGTAAAATTTGTGCATGAAGGTCACTATTTTTGGATTCCGATGGAATTTCACAAGTGACATATTTTTCAATAAACTGTAAAACAGTGGCATCACTGTCTTGACCAAATTTAGGAGCATCTTTAATCCATAAAAGCATGTGGATATGTGGTGCTCCTCTGGCTTGGTATTCTTTTCTCCAAAAGAAGTGTTGCACTTCTCCAAGGGGAGGAACAGTTTTATTACAAATAAAATGTAGCATGGCAATGAAGCGATGGTGAAAATATCTTGAAACATTAACAGGATCCAGAGAACAAAGTTCTCCAGGTGTTAATATATCTATGTTTGTTTTGTTTTTGTTTGATATGCGTAGGAAATCATGTAAATCTTCCCATGCGTATTCTTCACAACTTAATGTAACAAACCAAGTGGGTGGGCCAAGGTTTCTGATCATACAACGTACATCTCCGTGACGTCAAAACCAGTACTCTTTAGTACCACGCATATTTGCTAATAGATTTGTAATATTTGATTGTAAATCCTCATCTTTTTGTTGCACTTTTTGTAATAATTGTGTAGCTGTCATATTTTGAAAGTATGATCCTGATTTTAATATGTGTGCAACTCTGTAACATAAAGTTGCTAGTTCACTTTCAAAGAGTAGGTGGAATATGTATTCCACATTTTGTCTAAATCTGGGATCTTCAGAATACATCCGTAATGAGCGGTATTCTGATGCTGATATTTGAATAGGTCTATCATCGTACCTTCCTCCTTTGCCAGTAGGAAAGAGTAGAGGAAAAGCACGTGCTTCTATACTTTTTTCCCACATGCTGATTGGTGATCCTTTTGTTTGACGCATTTGGTACGTTTCCAGTGCATCTTCTATGGTGTCATTAGAGTGCAATGGATGAATTGTATAATGGTCTAAAATGTTTGATAATGTAGCAGCATCTAGGAGCTCAAATTGACCAGCTTCTTGTGTCTCTTGAATTATTTCAGTTGTATCCTTCAAGTTTTCTTTAATATTAATTTCTTTGTAATATTCATTATTCTCTTTAACATACTGCAAGGCTTTTCTAACTTTATGTAAATCTACCAGCTGTTGCCAAATTATTTTGTCTTTTGTAGGTACTCCATTTACCAAGATAATTAAAGATTGTTGCATTGGACGTTGCACTCTTAGTGTGTGTATATTTTCTTTTAAATACACTACTTTTCCACAAATATCTTTCACTAATTCAGAGGGAGGTAATTTTGCAGTTTTTGGTTGAAGGCGTATTATTGCTTGAATTGGGTGCACTGTTTGAATTATGATGCTCTCATATAAATTAAGTTGTTGAAGGGGTTTTGGTAGTGGATATAATTCCAAATTATTTGTGATAGCACGTGAAGGAGTTTGGTTGTTGTCAAGTTTTGTAGTGCAGTAACTACAAAGTATTACGGGGTCAGTTATTTCGTATTTGTTTTCTGCTATAAGGTAGAGAGCTAATTCAAACCATTTAGAATCTTCATTGTCTTCTATTTTGTTTGATAGGTCTACAGTTTTTGTGTTACTTTTATAAAAAGTTCTGCGGCAACATACACACACATGGTTTGGTACTTCAGCTGATGTACTTTTAAATTTTAGTATTTCTTTTTGTATGTGTGTAGTAAAAGATTGCCATGTGTAGAATTGTTACTAATCTGGTTCACAGCAATTTCATTCTGTAAGTGGGTTTCACTTCCAAAATACATTTTCCGGATATAGTCGATTTCTTCTAATAGGTCTTTTGCTGTACCATGTAGAAGAATGTTATTTAAATTGGCTAGTGCTAAAGCAGGACTTTTAGCATAGTACAGTTTATAAACTAGATTTCTTATAGTTGAATGATGTGTTGATATCCTTTTGATATCATGGAAGGTGGTTTTGCAAGTAGGTCCTGTAATGCAGGCCAATGAATGTCCTTGTAGTCCTGTGTACTTGCGTACTGGACAGGTATCCATATTTTGCAGTAGTTTAATTTTGATTTTGTCTTTGCTTTTCACATATTGATTGAGGAATTGGCGTAAAAACTTGAAGAATTGTTTGGGAATGTTACACATTGATGTGCATGGCCATTTGTACACTAGATGTTCTGATTCAGTTGAATGGAGGGCTAATTCTAAGTTTTCAGGACATATTTTTGTAAGGAGTACTTCTTGTTCCATTATGGTATTATTAACTTTTCATAACCTCGACCACTGCTATGTATGGCAATTGTATTTGTTTGTACGCTTCTTCATTAAAGTATGGTTCTGTGCTCGTAGTGTGGCTCCATTCACCTCCGCAGATACTTAAGAGGTTCTTTCTGTTGACATTTCGTTTATTGAGAAGTCTTTTTTGTAATTTAGTTATTAGTTTTGTTAGTGGTTTCATTTTGTTTGACACTAAAATAAATAACTTTCTTTTGAGAAGAATTGCACTGTCTATCAACGCTTCTAAGATTAATTTCCTACGATAAGATTTTGAAGGACTTTGTGACGGAACATTTTGGCTAAAATACTTCTCTTGGTATGCTTACTTTGAACTATATCAAGATTTAAAGAAGCAGTTTTATCTGTAGTGATAGCTGATTTTCTGCTAATTGTTTTTTGGTTTGGTTTACATTTTGATAGAGGAGGCAAAGTTTTTGTACTTGAAACTTCTTCTGTTTCACTAAATGACTGTATTAGCTGTTTTGTTTCAACTTTTTTTACAAATTGTGCTAGGGATGGATGCTTATGTTGGACACTTATTTTCATTTGCTCTACTTCTGCGTTGCTTTCTACGGACTTGATTTTTGGTCGGCAGTCTTTAGGGTCTGTTGAAAAAAATAAAGAAGGTATGGGTTGGGGTATTCTGCAATGTATGTGTGCTGTGTGCATAAGTGTTTGAGTAAGATGATAAAGATGTATGTAATGGTGTGTGATTGTGCACTGGGAACTACAACTAGTAGGGATGGGTATTCATGAATTAATGTGTTACTAAACCGGGGTTCAGATGACAGAAAAAGGTAAGCTAGTGCTTTGGAAAAGTATAAATAGTATATCTAATTCTATAATATCTAAATTCTAGCGGTTGAGTTGGGTAATTTGTGTGTCGAAAAATAGGAATTTGTGGGCCATTCTGGCTGTAAATCGCTGTTTAAGACATGGGGATGTTTGGACAGAATGGTGCAGAATCTCTATTTTTAGGCACAGAAATAGCATGAATTAACCTTACAGTGTGTTTGAGTAATAACACAAATATTATGGTGATATTCTACTTACTTTTTTTCTAAAATGAACAGGTTACTTCTTAGTTGTTCTTTGTATTTCAAATTTGGTTGCTTCTTTTCAGGAGAATGGTCTTCACTGCAATGGTAAAAGAAACAAATTAGTAATTTTGTTTGTATATAGCACTGTTTTTAATTTAGACATTGATTTTTTTAATTGAAATCCTCAGCGCCTTCCTCAAAACTATTAAAAAGATCTTATTTACATAAAATATGTTGCACCAGTTGAATACATATGATATGTTCTTAATGAACAAATTGTATTGCAATGACTTACTGTAGCAAACGAAATATCTTTACCATGTCTTGTGAAATTCATAATGTACCACTGAATACCATTATTCCTGTAACTAAGCTCTTCCAAGTAATAGTGCCTCAATGTCATGGGCTGGTTGTCCTTTATTGAAATTTAAAAAAAACAATGTAATTGTACAAGTATTATTGTTTGAGATTTGAACATAGAGTGTGCATGCAATTTTGTTTGACTATATGTAGTCTATATATTTAATTTCAAAAATGTTAGTTTAACATGATTTGAGTGTGTGTGTGTATAAAGAAATTAAATAGTATAAAGATTTGTAAGTGACAGTTGATTTTAGGAGATTGAAAAAAAGACAGTAGATTCATTTTACAGATTATACAAGCTAAAAGTCAGTTAGAAAATGTGTTCATGTACTGTACAGAAAATATGCATACCTGTAGTTTGTGTTCATGCATATGGATATGCATAGAGCTACAAGTAGAAATCTTGGAGACTTGTATAGTATTTCCTGTATATGATGCTTGCCAATGATATGACACTTGTACTCAGAGAGATTCACAGTACATTTGCAGTGCTGATCTATGATTATGCAGTTAGATGTAGAGGTCTTGAATGTGATTGGTGGATGTTCATGTGACTTCTTAGCTACAGCCAATGAGGAAATGGCACAGATAGTGAACTGGAAATGGTAGAAGGGCTGTTCATGTTACGATATGTCCGCGGACATGGCGGTAGTTCACGGACATCGGGTGTTACATCCGGGGATTTTTTGGTTCAGAAGTCATGCAAATGAGAATGAGCACTGAAAGTGATTGGTCAGGAAAGTTTAGTGGGTGTGTTGTGCCAGGAGAGAGTTTCTCCGATGCTCTTTTTGCTGAGAGAAGAACAGATAGCTATGGCTGTGTGTTTCATAAAAAAGGATTGTTTGGATTTTGGGAGACTCGTGGATACATTGGTTGAAGGTGCATGCAGAAACCTGTGGAGTAGCTGTAGATCTTGGATTCCCACATGTGGAAGTACACTGGCATGGAGTACGTGGAATGAAGTGGTTGGCCTTGTTACCTCTCTGTGCTATTTTGGAGACAGAGCAACATCCAGATATAATTATAATTCATTGTGAAGGGAACAGTTTAGGACATGTGTTTGGAATTTCTTTGCAATTTGCAATGAAAGAAGGACTTGGGAAGGTCATGGACATGTTTCCAAATTCTCAAGTAATTTTTTCACGGATTGCGCAGAGACAAATGTGGCTTCGTTCTTCTTCATTTGGTCCACAAATGGAGAAAGCAAGAGGCAATGTCAATCAGGCTGTTTGTGCCTTTCTAAGAGATTTTGGCATGTCCTCTTTTCACAATGAAAATATTATATTTCATAGTACATACATTTTTCGCAGAGATGGAGTACATCTAACTTATGCTGGCAATCAGATTTTTCTAAGAAACATACAAAATGCATTGCGACCTTTTTTAGAATTACAGCATCCATTTTGAAGTAGGTGTTGAGTATTTATCATTTTTGAAACACAAACACCTCCCAAAGGCTCTTTTCAGAGCCAACACTTCCTCCCAGAGAAAATTGCAATGGTTATAGTAGGGTAGTCTGTCCTCGGACTTCTAAAACATACAAAGGGCCCTGCTTCATTTATTTTCACTTCTATTTTTTAACTGTGAAAGGCGGCTCTGAAAAGCCTTATTTTTTTTTGATTTTTGTTATTTTATATTTTTTGTTTTTTTTTTATTCATGACACACTAGGAGAGGAGGGTAAAGGGGGGGACACCAACCGCAGGGATAAGAAAGGGCGAGCTGAGAGAGGAAGAATTAGAGTGGGTTTTATTTGGGGAGTGAGCAGGTCTTCTCGTGCTCTGAGACAATAGTCTCAAAAGCACTATGAAGTCGCTCCCCTCTGAAGAGTAGTGTGTCGCAGTACATACACACAACTATGGCCCTCGAAAGGTAAGGGTCATCAGCATTATGTATGGCCTGTGAGGCAGCTTGAGGAAGACGCTGTCCCACAGAGGTGTTCCTTGTGGTGACAGGATCAGAAACGGAGGATGAAGTAGAGGAAACCAACCTGATACGCTCCTCGCAAGGTACAACCTTGCGAATGGCCCGAGAGTAAAATGACCTTAGGTGTCGCTTCATGGTAGTGGTCCCAAAGCTGTACGAACCATGCCTCCCATGACTGAGCACTCATTGCAGGTGACTCGGTTCGCACGAGCCTTAGGAACATCCCCATGAATGGTAAATAACCGCCACACCCAAGACTCACGCCGAGTGCGGGTAGTAGGGATTTCCACTACCTCATTCTCGTCATCCTCTTCTTCCTCCTCTGCATCCTCACTCCTGTTCCCCTCTTCAGGCCCTTGGGGAGGTGGTGGTGGTGGAGGGGGTGGGGGTGGTGCTGAAGCACCAGGTGGCAGTAGTGCAGCCATGGATCCCATCTCGATGATGGTGTAATCTGCAAGTTGCAGGAAAAATAGCTGTGCTCTGAAGAATAGCCAGAAACACAATGAGAATAAGCTCTAGGGCGTGGTCTTTTATAGGGGTGCTTGTACGCATTTCGTGGACATGGGCACTGTCCGCGGACAGATCAAACACAAAAAAAGGTTCAAAAACTTTCAAAAAGTATGTAGAAACTCAGGATTAGTATGCGGGACTTTTGCTATGGTGAATTTTTTATTGAGAAATATTGTGGATTACTTGAAAATGTACTTTTAAATTGTTCGGGGACACAAACAGTGTCCACATTCAGAACACACGATCAGCATGGGCGCGATCACAGGATCGCTTCGCGAACATGTTCGCGAAGGAAGCGACTGTCCGCAGGACACCAAATGCACGGACATTGGTTTGCGCATGCGCGTTGATTTTCTACGGACACTGTTCGGGTCCTGAAGTCATTAAAAGTGCGTCACACGTCAAACGAACAGTTATGGACAACCGTTTGTTCTTAGAACAGTTTAACTTCCTCGCGAACAATACGGACAGACATAGCGTCCTCAGGACACCTCCATTTTCGTTTATTTACGAACATTTCGGAACACCGTGTGTGTTCTTAGAACAGTTTCAACTTGCTAGCGAACAGTACGGACAGGTATACTGTTCTTCAGGACACCTCAATATTTTTTTATTTACGAACATTTCAGGACACCGCTTGTGTTCTTAGAACAGTTTCAACTTGGTAGCGAACATTATGGCCAGGTATAGTGTTCTTCAGGACACCTCCATTTTCGTTTATTTACAAACATTTCAGGACACCATTTGTGTTCTTAGAACAGTTTCAACTTGCTAGCGAACAATATGGACAGTTATAGTATTCTTCAGGACACCCCCATTTTGTTTATTTACGAACATTTCAGGACATCGCGTGTGTTCTAGAACAGTTTCACCTTGCTAGCGAACAGTACGGACAGGTATAGTGTTCTTCAGGACACCTCCATTTTCATTTATTTACGAACATTTGAGAACAACTGCGCTGCCCGCGGACACCTAAATTGTTTTTTTTTTAAACTGAAACTAATTACAACACAATATAAAAATGTTACTTTATTTAACATATATTAACAATTTATGACAGAGAAGGTGAGGCAGAAACGGAAACAAAAACAGGAGAATTCGGGGTTTCAACATGATTGGTATCAGGTGAAGAAGGGATGGAAGTCTCATCAAAACTTTTTGGGTTATGGCGAGGGTTTGGGGATAATTGACTGGGATATGGTGAGGGAGGGACAAGTACATGTGGGACAATGGTATGAGGTTTTTGTTTTAAAATGATCCTCAACAAAAGTTTTCAAATTATTAAAATTGGTCAACAATAAATCAATTTTTTCTTTTATGCTGTCAAGAGTGTTATCCGTAACAGTTTCTTCAGAGGTATTTTCTATTTTGGTATGCTCTGTACAAAAAAAATATATATATGTTAAATGTATATAAAATAATAATAATTAAATGATTTATATTGTAAAGTGTGTACCATTAGTTTCACTATCTTATGACATTTCCTCATGTGGGAAATGCTCCTCTAGCCATTCCAGAGTACTAGACATTTCTGTGAGAAAAAAAAGGTAATATATTTGTTTTAATGTAATACAGAAAGTTTATAAATATATGAGTAAAATGCAATAAACTTACTATTTCAGGTAAGATATGTTCTGAGTACTCTGTATGTTCGGTCTTGCTCTTAGGTGTGGAGTTTCTGTGAGGTAATTTTGTTGGAAGCCAATTTATCTTCTTTTGGTATATTCCATTTTAGAACATATTGTTTTTAAATGAATGTTAGTGTGTTACATATATGGGTTACATTTCTTATGTATTACTACATATAATATGTATGTGTGCTGCTTTGTGAATTTTTCAAATGTTACTATGTTATGATATAACAATTAAACATACCCCCCCCAGAGTTTTTAGGTAGTGGTACTGTTGTCCGAACATGTCCACGGACATTAAAAAAGTTTGCGGACATCAAATTCAGTAGAAGGGGTTCAGTATGTTCCATATTACATGTACATAAAGTCAAAGTTATTATTGTTAAGTTTTGCTACTAAAAACCTATGAAATTCAGTGAAAAAACGTTGTTAAAGGGACGTTATGGTTCCAAGTAAAACCGAAAAACCCCTGAAATTCGCCAGTTATGGTAATCTAAGCAACCATAACTCGTGTCACTACTGTGCACTCCTAAGACTAACACCCACGACATCAAAGATGACATCACAAATGTCATTGATGACATCACTGATGACATCACATGTCTGGCTCATTCTTTTTTCTTTTGCTGACATATCTAGGCCACATGGTTTTCTTCAGTTACAGTCAGAAACTAAACATTTTATTTTATTTGTAGACATATCCTTCAAGTAGGTTCCTACAGTAATTCCCTTAGAGTCCAGTCACATCATATGAAACATATACATAGGGGAAGACACAAGCTTGAAAGACAACAATCCTTTTTGTGCATAAAGATAATCATGAGTTATCAGCACTTTCTGATAGTTCTGTTTTGTTTTTTTATGGCTGTACTTTCCCTGTATATGGTCATATTTGTATACATTGTACTCACACAACTTTCCTTAGGGTCCAATCACATCAAGTGATACATATACATAGGGTAAATGGTAGCTTTGAAACAGAGCAATCATTTATTTGCATGAAAATAATCAGTTAGGTTATGAATTGTTTCTGCTACTACTTGTGCTTTTTTGCTAACTTCACTTTCCCTGTATATACCCATATTGGTATGTGTTCTTGTCTCTTTGTGTTTTGTCTATAGTAATGCAATTATGTAATACTTGGGTTTTATTAGCTACTTATTACATATTTCACAGTACACAAAAATCTATTACGAAAACAATTATCATTTCATTATTCAACATATTAACATTACGAATATTATACCTTCATCTTGTACGCTGCACACAATGCTATGTTTCTGCATGAGTAGCTTAGTATACTAGATAGAACCCCATCATAGCATGCTATTCATATCAATGCATCGTTCAATGCAGTAATTAGGGTATGATATTTATTGCAATGATCCTTGACACTTTTTTCGCAACATTATAATAAGAATCCCTTGTACACATATTTCATGAAAAGTACATACACATGTGATGTCATCAGTGATGTCATCAATGACATTTGTGATGTCATCTTTGATGTCGTGGGTGTTAGGCTTAGCAGTGCACTGTGGTGGCGCGAGTTATGGTTGCTTAGCTTACCATAACTGGTGAATTTCAGGGGGTTTTCGGTTTTACTTGGAACCATAACGTCCCTTTAACAAAGTTTTTTCACTGAATTTCATAGGTTTTTAGTAGCGCAACCTAGGCATAACGTCCTTTTAACAAAGTTTTTCACTGAATTGGTTATATATATAGTTTGTGTTTTTCTTTGATGCACTGATGTATGAATTGTCCCTTTTAATATTTAGATTATTAAAATTATACTTTTCTTGCTGCTTTTGTTGAATATGCTTCTTTTTGCCAGTTGGAATCATGTGTGGTTGAAATTCTGTAAAATATCATGAATATGTTAAAGTTTGCGTGACCATAATTTTTCAATCTCTGCTATTTCTAGTGTTTTAGTAGTGAGGGGTAACCAATTCTCAGTGCTTGCACACAGGCTGGTAAAGCTTCACCTCATGGTATGGGGTGGGGGGCTACACCAGACATGCCTACAAGCAAATGGGACAATGTAGGTATGTATACAGACTGGGAAAGCCTCACCTCATGTTACCGGGGGCTACATCAGGCACGCATACAAGCAAATGAGACAATGTAGGTATGCATACAGACTAGGAAAGCCTCACCTCATGTTATGGGGGGCTGGATCAGGCATGCATACAAGCAAATAAACAATGTGATGTGATGGTGACAAGTTACATGCAGAGGACATGTGCTGATAGCAGTAAAGGTGAATCATGAAGAGGATAGTACGTGTGCACTGGGTATCACCGATCAGGCTCTGGCATGGCTGACCTCTTTCCTCTCTCCACCAAAAAAAAGATGCTAACCCCGGCATGGAGATCACATATACTGTATTACATGAATCTTCAATGTGGCTTACCGTGCAGTAGATGCTAGCATGATTTCAAATGTTCTGGCCCTACAGCACTTACTCCTGATCTCGCTAATGTGACACCACAACATCTGTACTTATAAGAGGCCCCTATGACCTTAATTAAGGGTTGACTCTCCACATTTGAGCTCACTTTATGTACTCTTATATAAAGCGGGGTGGGCATATGGGGCAGCACCAGCTCTTCTCAGGAAGCCGGTCATGATTCTAGTATGGAATTTTAAGTACATGAACATCCACTGGGCAAAAAGGGGCTTTCAAGAGGATACTTGAGGCACCTGACTTTGTATTGATAAAGGCACATGTATTATTCATTCTGCACTGTGTAGATAGATCTGTTGCCTATGTCCAAAGATCATGGGAACTGGCACAAGTTGTGCACATGTATAAAGCCTATGCAGCTCCCTTGCATGCCGTGGTGAACATTGCTTCTATCCAGCCATTAAACTGGTATACAAGACCTGAAATACTTTTTTCTCCCTCCACTGTACTTCTCGTCGAATCTCTACATCTCACGGTTTAGCTTTTCTCTGTAAACCTCAATGAACCAATACTGTGTGTGTAAAGTCGTGCATAGAGAATTAGCGTGGTGAGTATGTGCTGTGTGGAAGCATGCCCATTTAAAGCTAGCGCTGTACCATTCTAAATGTACATTCTTTCTGATTTTGGGTAGTAGTTAAATGCATGCAACATTGGGAAGTCTTACAGGAAGAAAATGTTGTTCTTCTAACAATAATATTCCAAAGCAACACCACCTGTCAATCCTATTTGTGATCATGGTTTCAGATGCCCACACTAAATATTTTGTGACTGTCTCATAGCATGATGAAACATTCAATTGGAATAGCATATCTCTCTTGCATAACCCCCAACCTATGCACCCACTTTCCTCCATATCATGAGTTTATGGCAATGCTTTTATTAGATTTAAAAGAATCAATAAACGTCCTCTTTCTCAATGTCCAGATCATTTTACTAGGGGTCATTCAACCTGTCCCATAGTGTGATTGCAGCCCAAAGACTTGAAAAGCATCCTTCTTGCTTTTCTCCTGTGAAAGAGAGGGTTTTGAGATATAGTGGAGTGCACTGTCTACACTTAAGTTATGGTATGTAATGGTATGTTATGTTATGGTATGTTATGTTATGCCATTTATATGGTGCCAAGCCCACGGGCGTACAGGCACTGATCTCTAGAAAAGGAAAAAAGGATGAGAGAAAAGTCCGGCATTCCAAAAGGTTTGACTGAAAAAAACAGGTTTTCAGAAGTTTTCTAAAAGCAATGTGACTACTTTCTTTTTTCATGGATTCAGGTCACTGGTTCCATGCCTGGGCTACTAGAACCGGGAAGGAACAACCTCTTCACTGGGCTCTTTTTACGCAGTCGACCTTCAAGAGGAATGCTTTTGAAGATCTCAAGTTCCTCATAGTATTATATATTGTCAACCTCTCTCTGAGGTATATGGGGGCAGTCCCCAGGATGCACTTATGTGCATGAGCCAGTATCTTAAGGCAACTCTTGCTGCCACCGGCAGCCAATGTAGCTCTTGTCTAGCTGTAGAGAGTGGGTCTTTTCGTGCTAGTTGGAACACAATGCATACTGCTGTATTCTGTATTTTCTGAAGGATGTAGATGGATTTTTTATTTGATGCCCCTAAAAGGGAGTTGCAGTAATCCAACCGTGAGAGGATGGTAGCCCTTGCCAGCTTAGCACAATTCTCCTTTGAGATCATTGGTCTAATAAGCCTATTCTCAGATAGTAGTGAGTGTTCTTATCAAGCTATTGAACATGTGCATCCATATTAAGGTTTGCTTCCATGTAGACGCCCTAGGTCTTGACCTTGGGCACAACAACTATGTGATTTCCGTCTATCAAAAAGCTCTTATTGACTTGACTCAGATTTGTTCTTGCTAGCCTTGAGCCATAAATCATTAGCTCGGTTCTGGTTGCGTTCAAACATAACCAGTTTGTGGACATCCATTTCTTAACTTCCTGGAATATGTTAGCAAGCTTCTCCTGGTCCTCGTTGAAGTTTCCACACAGTTCCATTGTGAGTTGGAAATCATCAGCATAGTTGGAGAAAAAGAATCCTAATCTCTCCAACATTCGACATAACAGCTGAATATAAATAATAAACAAAAGGGGCGAAAGGCAAGCCCCCTGTAGAACTCCACAAGTCAGCAGTATTTCCTCTGATGCATTGTCCCTCGAGTACACCTTGGATCGACGAACTTCTAGGCATGATCTCAATCTCACCCACATTATTGCCTCATCAGAGAGCCCCCTATATCTTTCAGTCTTACCAATAGTATCTGGTGGTCCAAGATATCAAAGGCTGCTGAAAGATCTAAAAGCACCAGCATACTGAGTCCACTTCTTTCCAGAGTTTCCAGCATTTGTGATTTCAGGGCCAGGATCTCTACCACACCCATATCCTATGGCAGCAGTCAGCCCCTCATATCACACACATCCAGACACAGACTAGCACAGACTAGCTTGTCCTGTGCGCGCCAGCGCGATACATGAATATACATGATGTATGTGTCAATATGCCACTGTCATGTTTTATCTGAAGTAGCTAATACATCTTCACCACCACAAAGTCTCCACCATGTAAAACATGTCAGCAGTTAGAGGACAGCCCTCTTCAGTTTCCACTCGTGTTCCTGTGTTTCTCTCTGCCCTGAGAAACGTCTACTCAGTTGCATCTTCCTTATGCACTTGAGCACACCAATCCGTGACTCAATTAGGTCAAATGATCTTGATGGTGAAACTCCAAGTCCCAAAAATATAACATCCAGCTCATGCTTGGTTAATTATAGACCACTATCTCTCAGACATGTTGTTTAGCTGCTCTGGTTCATCTTTAAGTTTATGAGCAACATTATAAATCCCTTGGTAATGGAATTTTGGGGGAAAACGTGTGTTTTCACACGTTTTGTTTTATTATACTTTAAAGCACTAAATAAAAAAGGATTACTACCTATAAGGGGCTTTGATCTTCATTGCACTTTAGTGAGTGTTGTCCAAAGGCTTTGTATTGAACGGCTAACAAAGATTCTAGCTATATCATTTTTTTTAAAGAGCCATGTTGTGTTATAGTTCTAGGTTTCAATATGCAAGCCCCAAATCCAGGTTAACAGAACTGTACCAATAATTAATACCATCACCATTTCTTTTTATCCTGAGACCTCTGTTTAATACAAAAAACACCAGGCGGTCATATCTTGCTATTCATCCAAAGTTACATTTCAGAAGTGGACAGTAGATGTAACATTTGAAAAGCATGGTCAATTATAGAGTTTTTAATTTCACATGAAAAAAAGCAATTCAACGATTTATAGTCTGGTGTATGTAGCACTTCTCTAACACGCCCTTCCCCATAGAGTTAAACTTGTATGGGATGCACAGACCTCTGCAAGGAGACTCATAATGCAAACACCTCCCTGTACACCTACACCTCTATAAAGCATGCAACCTCTTCCAGTGTGACTTCAATATATGCATATGATATATTTGGATTGACTTTCCTCACTGAACGGCATAATTAAGGTGTAATGTTATGCAGCGATGCTATGTTCTGAGGTGCTGCTATGTTATGTATGCTAAATTGGTATGGTTTGTTTATTTTTATTTTGTATCTGTAAGTGTGACTCAAAATGGAGTCTTACACAATTTAATATCAAAAGACTGTAAAATCGAATACGATACAAAACATCAAAGCAAACAGAATACACATAAAACGCATGCACAAAATACATAAACCTAAAAATGGGTACAGTACTGATATGATACGTTATTTATTACACGCTTAATACCCAGAGGTTTCTAAGCGCAGACACGGGGATCGAACCTGTGGTGCTCAGTGTCTTTTTGCTTCCAAGGTGAGGACATTGCCCTTGAGCTATCCTCTCAGAGAAGTAAGATTCACTCAGCATACTACACTCAATGGCATTTCTTTTTTGAGAAACAATACATTAATTAACATAAAAGCAGTGAGTTTCCATGAAAGTTGTGTGCCTTCGAAAATCATAACCCAAAATTCATCACAGGTGAGACTTCTAAAACTGAATCTAAGATCATTTCAAACCGGGCACACCACCAGTAAGTGAAATAGCATTTCTAGAGCATTAGGCGCACCACAGAGACAACAAAGTCTTATCGATCTTTCTGTTTTATTACTGGTGCCTTATATTTCACTCTTGGGGTCAAGATTTAGGTGAAGCCTGAGGAATTGGGCTCTCCAGTGAGCATATGGATATTTCTGCAGAAAATCCTGTATCGCATTTATAGCTTTTAAGGGTTTTTCAATAGCTGTTGTATAGGAAAATAATGTATAGGTTTTGCATTCCATAATGGTACAGATCCAGTCATCTCTCCACAGTTTAGTTTGAACACACGAAGGATTGGAGATTAATTGCTCTGCAGTAACATCAAGCACCTTCAATATGTTCTCTCAATACATAAACCATTTATAGACAATGTTTTCATTTTTATCAGTAAGAAATTGATTTAATGTCAACCACAGAGAGTGCTCTGGAGCCATAATTATTTTTCATAAGGAGAAATAGTACCTTCCATTTGACAAAAGCTTCTAAGGACGCTAAGCATAATTCATAATGTAGAATAGAGTTTGTGATCCACCGTGGTAGGTGCAGCACCTGTTTCCAAAACAGGCCTTCCAATCTAGAACAATATGATAAATTAAAAGAATAGTTCACTCTAAAATTTTAATTGGCTCAAAAGATGGGCCATGATCAAAAAAATATATAAAACATATTTTTTAAGAAAGCTCATATGTAAACTTTTGAGCAAATGAGGCTCAAAGGCAAAGATCAAGCACTAGGAGGCATCCATATTGTGAAATGGATGAGCCTCCTGTGCTTGTGTTAATCGCTACCCTTGCGGCACTAATGGAGCAAAAGTCACCTGCTGGAAGCTTTTATTACAGCAGCTTTTGCTTCATTAGTGCCGCTGAGCAGAGAAGGCAGACAGGAATGCTGCTGCCGGTAAGTGCTTTTAATTTCATTATTTTTTTAAACCACAGCAATAATAAATACAACTTTGTTGTATTTATAATTGCTGTGGTTTTCTTTCTTTGTTTCCTGCAATCCTCCGAGCTGTGGGAGCCCGGGAAAGTTAGAAAGAAAACCACGGCATTCATAAATACAACAACTGTTTGCGGCGGCTTCAGCTTTGAGTCCCCTGGGCTCCCCCCAAATTTCTTTTCTAGTTTCCTGCGCGGGAAATAAAGTGGCAGCAATTATGTAAACTCCACCAGCAGCCGGCGAAGTATTTATAATTGCTCTGCCTTTCATTTTATGTTTTCTGTGCTTCCCTGGGCTTGGGGAGCACTGAAAACGTAAAATGAAAGTGAAGGCAGCCCCCCTCTCCATGTTCAGCTCTGCTCTGGCTGCAGTAAGCAAACACTCCCAGTAGGGGGCTTTTGCTGCTTGATTAGTGTCACCATGGCAGAGCTTAACATGAACAGAGGAGGCTGCTTGAAAGGACAAAATGGTTGCTCCCATGTAAACACGTTGAGCCCCGTTTGCTCAAAAGTTTACATAGGAGCTTTCTTTAAAAATATGTTTCATATATGTTTTTGATTATTGCCCATCTTTTAATACAAAATGTATTTTGAGCGCACTATTCCTTTAAGATTCTACACTGTTGCTGCTCCATTTTTTTTGTAAAGTATTTTATTGGTTTTTTCAAGAAAGTGAGAAACATTACAAACTTACAAGTGTGGTAATAAAGAAACGATACAACAAAAAAAGTAATGTGAGAACAACCAAAACAACAGCAGTCTACATGTAGCGTTAATTATGAGATGTTTGGTGGCAAGTAAAAATGATAGTTCCGATGTTACAGGAAGCGAGGGGAACAGATTCGGGTAATTCCTTCTCTGTATCAGTATGAAAAATCGGGTGTTGTAGGACGCTACAGTCCCTCAGGGAGGCTTATAGTCTGCCTTGAAGTGCATGTCACTCAGGAGGGCTTTCCAGGAGTCCAGGGTTCCACTTGTGGCTTCTCCGCTGGTTGTGATCCCGTTTTGCCAGGCCCTGGTTTCAGCAATCGTCCATCTCGCCAGTTCGCTCAGCCACCGAGCATGGCTGGGGCCCGCTGGAGTCTTCCAGGCCATCGCTATTGTTCTCTTGACCAAAATGCATGAGATGTCCATTAGTTTCACCAAATGTTTAAATTTGCCCGGTCTAGGATATATACCTAGTAGGCACTCTCTGGGCGTCCAGTCGTATCTTACCATGCCAGCTTCTGCGCAGGATTGTTTGGCTTTGAACCAGAGTGATTTCACTTTGATGCAGGACCAGAACATGTGGATCATGTCTGCCTTGTCATTTCCGCACCATGGGCACGTCGGGGGTATTTTCGGGTTGAATGAGGCAATCCTGTGGGGAGTCATATATGTCCGGTAAAGGACATTCAGCTGTATTTGTCCGAATCTGGAATTCCGGGACACTTTCTTGGGGTAGATCAGTGCTCTCTCCCATTCCTTGTCAGTAAGTGGTGATTCAAGATCTGCCTCCCATTTCGCCTTCAGTGCCTGACCTTTGGGGTTAGGCTTGTCTATGAGTCTGTTGTAAAGTCTGGAAACTGGTCTCCATCCATCTGAGAGGTCGTGCATTTCCTGTAGCAGTGGGTCTGGGGTGGGCTCTTCCGGCCAGCTGTTCCACTGCTTCTTAGCGATCTGTTTGATCCTGTGGTACCAGAGGAACTGGCCCTTGGATAGTCCTTCAATGTTCTGTAACGACTCGAAGTCCCTGAATTCCCCATCAGTGAACATGTCTCCCCATGTATATATGCCTGCTTCCTCCCATCTCCTGGGAGTGGGAAGTTCCGCCTCCGACTTGCACACATCCACCATTATGGGGTTATCCGGTGAGTACGGATGTTTCACTTGCCTTATGTGACAGGCCCTGGCCCATATCTGCCTGCCCAGCTTGACAATCAGCGGAGTTTCGGGAGGTAGCCGAGGGGGAAACCATAGAGTTTCTTTGGGGATTAAGTTTGTGGAAGACTGCCTGAGTAGTTCCAGTTCGGCCGATGTGTCATCAGACAGCCACTTCGTAATGTGACTGAGCTGGGCCGCCAAGTAGTAAAGGTGAAGGTCTGGGAGTTTTATTCCGCCTTCCTTATGTGGGAGAGACAGCGTGGCCAGTGTGAGCTTGTGTCTGCGCGGACCCCACAAGAAGTCCTTGATGATGGCCTCTAGTGTCTTGAAGAAAGGCGGGCGAACGTAGTGGCAAATATTGGCAAAGAAGTACAGGAATCGAGGAAGGATTATCATTTTGGCAATCGCCGCTCTACCCACCATTGACAGTGGTAATTTGGACCAAAATTTGATTGAACGCCGAAGGCCGGTGACTGCTGCTATAGTGTTATGTTCGTGTGTGAGTAGCGGGGTGTGACCCACATTGATTCCCAGGTACCGGAACTTGTCAGGTTGCCACTGTATTCCGATAGGCGGGAGGTTGTCTACTGCAATGCCCCTTAGGCTAGCTAGGGGGAATGCAGTTGATTTGTGTCTGCTGAATCGTATCCCTGAGTACTTTGCATAATTGTCGAGAACTTCTAGCGTTGTGGGTGCGTTGAGCTCAGGGTTCCTCAAGTAGAAAAGAACATCATCCGCGTATAATGAAATTATGTTGTAAACGTTGCCCACCTTAATGCCTGCATCAAAAAACTGTTGGCGAAAGTATATGGCTAATGGTTCTAGGCCCAATATATACAGCATGGGCGAGAGTGGGCACCCCTGTCTCGTGCCCCTTTGTATTGCCCAGGATCCCGAGACAATTCTGCCTGTTTTAACCCTTGCCATTGGCGAATTATAAAGTACCTGGATCCATCTGATGAAGCCCGCACCAAAGCCGAAGCCCCTCAAAACCTCCACAAGCCACTCCCAATAGATAGAGTCGAAGGCCTTGATGGCATCAAGTGACAGTATCGCCAGGTCCTCCTCTCGGTCGTGGGTTTCGGCCATGATGTGTTGTAGTCTCCTGAGGTTGGCCGTGGTGTTGCGTCCTGGGACGAATCCATTTTGATCTTCGTGGATTATGGATCCTACCACTCTGGCGAGTCTGTTGGCTAAATAGAAGTGAGGATCTTGCTGTCGTAATTCAGCATGGCCAAAGGTCGATAAGAATCGCAATCGGTGGGTGACTTGTGCGGCTTGAGCATTGGAATAATTATGGTCTCTTTCATGGTGTTGGGCAGGATGCCATTTGTGTAGGCTTCTTGATAAACTTCATGCAGGATGGGGGTGAGAATGGGTTCGTAGGTCTTGTAGAATTCGGGCGGGAGACCATCACTGCCGGGGGCTTTGCCATTAGCGAGCGATCTGATGGCCGCTGTCACATCTTCGGAAGTGATTTCCGAGTCCAGTTCCTCCCTCTGCTCGCTGGAGATTTGAGGGAGGCCTATCTCCTCCAATGTTTCGATTAATTCTGCGGCGGGCACCTGGGACTCGTGGGCATACAATTTGGAGTAGAACTTAGCAAAAGTCTCGTTAATCTCCATCTGCGTCTTGTGTGTTACTCCTTTTTCGTCCTTTATCTCCGTTGGCAGGTGTTTGGGGTGTTCCCGCTTGCAGAGCCAGGCAAGCAATCTGCCGGGTTTGTCAGACTCGCTGTGGGATCTGGCGGTATGTGTTGCGAAGTCAAATTTCTCCAGTCTGACCCATGATTCCTGACATTTTATACGGGCTGTTTTAAGGATCTTCTCGGACTCTGGGGAAATGTCAGGGGCGGACTCTAGTCTTGCGATCTCTAATTCCTGGGCCTCAAGAGAGGACTGTAGTTGTCTGCGGGTTCCGCCCGCTCTTGAAATTATTTCTCCCCTGGTAACCACCTTCATGGCCTCCCACAGTGTGGACCAGGTAGCCACCGATCCCTTATTGATTTCGACATATTCCTCTAGCTTCTCAGCAAGGTCCTCTCTGAACTCTGGATCATCCAACGCTGCTGTAGGCATCCTCCACATGGGAATTGGAGGTTTGGGTCCACGCAGTTGCCAATGCATGGCGAGCGGGGAGTGGTCGGAGATCGATCTCCCCAAATATTCAGTGGATGTGGCCAGTGGAGATTGTTCCTTATCAACAAACAAGTAGTCGATCCTTGTGTGGACGCCATGTGGAGCTGAGTAGTGTGAGTAATTTCTGGCCTCTGGATGTTGCACTCTCCAGATGTCTACCAGGTTGAGCTGGTCGAGTGTTTCCGTCAAGGAGGTGGATGCGGGATTGCTTGGCTGAGGAGGAGGGCGCGATCTGTCCTTGCTTAAGTCCATGACGCAGTTGAAGTCTCCCCCCCACACGTAGGTCCTGCCTCGGTGTTGTGCCAGTCTAGCACTCAACGTGCTTAAGTATGACGGGATTCCATGCTGCGGAAAGTATGTGTTAATGAAGCACACTGGGGTTTGTTCTATGGTGCCCCACATTGATGTATATCTCCCTTCCTTGTCAGAATCCCAGCCTTCTAGCTGGAAAGGCACATTCGGGTTCACCCATTTCAGTACGCCTCTCGCATATTTGGAGTAAGGAGACCCCCTCGTGGTCCCATCCCATCGATCTGTTAACTTAGACATGGAGTCCGCTGTAAGGTGGGTCTCTTGTAATAGCGCAATCGAGACCTTCTTCCTCCTGAGGTAGGACTGTACGCGGTTCCTTCTGAGGTATGAAGCCATTCCCCTCACATTCCATGTCATCACAACAAGTTGCGACGCCATCGGATCGGTGTTCTGAATTCGTCTTGGAGTTCTGGCCCGCTGGCCCGGTGGCACAACGAACCACAGGTGGCGTTCTGCGGGCAGGGGGCCCCTGGTTCATGAAGTCTTGTGTCGTAACCTGCCACCATCTTGTACTTTACCAACATTGATGATTCGTAGACTGCAAAGCCAACTAAACTAATAACATAACACAAACTGGTGCGCCCAGCGACTACAACACTGTCGCGGTGCTCAGGCGCTCTCGAGCCGTCTGAACCCATCCGGGAATCGGGCGTGAGCTGGGTCGGGCGGTGAACTGGCCCAATTGGATTTTCTGCTGGGGGTAGGGTTGGTGCGAGGCGGCAGGGCCGTGCGAGGGCCGCTTCTGTAAGTTAAACTGTTGTTTGGATTACCTGCTGGGGTCCGGTTACTGGTGGTGCGAGGAGACTCGGGACTCAATCGTCGTTCCGAGGAGGATCCTTGCCATCGGCTAGGTTATTATCTTCTAGCCACATATTGGCCGCCTCCGGGTTTTCGAGAAATATTGCTCGCCCATTATAAACAACTCTCAGGCGCGCGGGGTACAGCAGCCTGTATTTAATGTCCAGTTGGCGAAGCTTCGTCTTGATCGGGACGAATGAGTTCCTTTCCCTCTGCACTTTCTGGGTGTAGTCGGGGTAAATAGTAATTTTTGAGTCCCCCCTTTCAATGGGACCTGCTTCCCTGGAGTGCCGTAGGATGGTTCCTCTGTCTTGAAAATTCAATATTTTGGCTATTATTGGCCGTGGACGCGAGCCGGGGGGAGGACGTCTCTGGAGGGATCTATGTGCCCTTTCGACCGCAAAGCCTTGGGTTAGTTTTCCGGCCCCGATCTCTTGTAGCAGAAGGGTTTCGACATAGGATGTGGTGTTTAGGCCCTCTGTTCCCTCCGGGATACCCAGGATCCTGATGTTCCCCCGTCTGGCCCGTCCTTCGGCTTCCTCCGCCCTTTCCTCCAGGAAGGCGACCCTCCTCTTTAGATCGGAGACTTCGGACTTCAGGGTTGTGGTGGCCCCGGACAGCTCCGTCGTGGAATTCTCGACGGTTGTTACCCTCTCCGTCAAGTTGCGGGCATCCTGGCGGATGAGTTGTATGTCTATTTTGAACTCATCAATCTTGGAGTCAATGTGGGTTCTCAGTGAGGCAATGGCATCCAATATCTGAGAGCGATTGTCGTTGACCTCCCCTTCGTTCGGATGAGTGTTTTCGGAGAGGCTAGGTCTGGACTGGGTGGAGGTCTTCGCCTTGGTCGAGACAAAGGAGTCCATGGTGGCGGCCCTGCTCTTGTTCTTGGTGGCCATCTTGAAGCCGCAGGACGTAGATCGCCGAGTCGGGGAGCCAAGTGGGGCGGCCCAAGGGTGCGGTGGTGGTCAGGGGCCCACCAAAGGGTATTATGTTGGCTCACGCACCTTGAGTTTCAGGGCCCCCGGGTGCTTCGGCTGGAATCAGGTCGTTCGGGTGGTGGCCGTGGGGCGGGGTGCTGCTTCTCAGAGGTGGCGAGTTTCTCTTTATGTGATGCCATCCACGTGGTTCTAGTTGTAGTCCGCGTTGCATAAATTGGGCCAGCCCAGGGGTAACGGAGTCAGGGGCCTGGGGGCCTGTGTCGATTCTGAACCAGTCTCAGACAGGGGTCGCCCCCCCCCCGGGCTTGTTGCCGATCCCCAAAGCGCTCCGTCAGGGGACGCTGGCTCAGGGGCTGCGTGAAGCTGTGCCAGGCGCCATCTTGGATCAATGCGCGGCGGAGGGGGAGGGTGGGATCCGGAGCCCGCTCTTCCTCACGGGGGCTCCGAAAATACCAACACTCGAGTAATTCCTAATGGGGAGCACTTCCCCCACCGATGCGTGCTTTTCCGCTGGCTGCAACCACTCTTGTACCGGAGAAAAAGGATCAGGAAGCGGCGTCTCGGCCGGAGCCCGGCAGATCAGCTTCTGCCCTCCATCGGCTCCAAGCCACGCCCCTGTTGCTGCTCCATAGGTCAGAATATTGACCTCCTTTAACTTGTGAAATCGTATCACTGGCAGGAGAGAGAAACAACCACATTTTGCATCAATTATGCATGCCTGGGATGCAAGTCTTGCTATCTTGTGCCTCAGGACTAAAAATGTGTTTAATTTATTACAAACTCCACTTAAAGTAAAACCAAAATATACACACGAGTCAACCACTTCAAGCACTGATTTCATTAAATACCAATTAAAAGCACCATAGACACTCTTTTTTGGAGGTCTTAATATAAAATGTTTTGTTTTTGTTGTACTCTTGAAGGGCTTTGAGTTGATGCTGCAACCCAAAAGGGGTAAATCCATAACAACTAAATTGTCAGCATAAAGAAGCCAACTTACTTTTGTACTTCCCAATTTAGGGGGAAACGCACAGGCCTTAATAAGATCCTCACCAATGTCTGAAATAAATAGATAAAAACGTATGGGAGCCAACGCACATCCCTGTTTTAAGCTTTGTTCAGTGGGGATTGGACATGAGAGACTACCATTATTGCACAAACATATTCAAATTGATGTGTTTGAATAAAGATTTGTAACCATGTCCATTGAAAAACGAGGACTCCCCCATTAGTTAATTTATGGCACAACAGGGCATGATTGATGCTGTCGAAGTCCATTTTATAGTCCATGAATGCCATGTATACTCCCATATGTTTAGCAAAGGGTCTAAGCTGTTATGTTATACTAGGCAATGATATTAAGATTTGGTACTAGGTTTTAAAGAACAAGGCTTCCATCTATAGTGGGACACCAGTGTGCTGCAAGGCCTGGTGAGAGGGTGACCCTGCCTCTGGTAGACAGTACCCTTGAGAAATGGGGCTACCCACAGATGGCAGAACTAGAGCCCTGTTGCTAAAAAGTCAAGGTTACCTGTCCCCACTTTTCTGTGGTGCCTGGACTTCTCCCAGAGTGCTTCTCTATCGTTGGGTATCAGGTGTACATTAACTATGACCCCTTCCATTGGAGCTCCATCTTTGCTGGAATGGATGATCTGTAGGGAATGAAAGGCTCATTATGGAGCCCTCCTTGGTCTCTGCTGCTCCAAGATCCAATGACCCATCCACAGTGGAGCCTGACACCATAGAGTTTCCTTTGCCATACATAATATGACAGCATAAGTGCCTGATCCGTACCACAACTCCTAAGTATCAAGCTATTGTGTTAACATCTGGATCCCAAGGTCAACCAATAAACATCAGTATCATATAGCTTGTCATCAATATTACTTCCTAACCTTGCCTGGTAGTCTCTTTTTGCTAATTTGTTTACATATTATTCTTTGTTTATATTGTCAACACAGCATAGAATCACGGCTAACACCCACTCAGCCCATAAGCCTTCACTTGGCACCTGAAAACTATTGTAGTCCAAAATCATGATTAAGCTGGTCCCCTCCATACTTCATTTCAGGAAGGACCCAAAGACCCTATTTTTCATAGGCACTCCTGCTAATTGTTGATCAGTCCACTGAATTCTATTACTCCCACCTCTATAGCGTCCCATGCCTCTCCTACTCCCCTTTCCATCCCAGCTCCTCAGTTACCCTTACTCGCTTACATGTAACCCCATGGGCGCTTCACCTGTGTAGAGTGTTCTGTTGTTTCCCAGCTACGTGTGCACTTTATAAATCCCCTACTTGCATACAGATATAAACTAAGGAATTCATGATGTTGAAAAGAGCTCCGCTGCAACAACGTATGTCCATTACTGAGTCCTGTTGTTCCATAGGTCTGCTGTGAGCCTGTGAATGGCACTAGCTGCATTATTTGGGGTATTGTCAAATGCTTCCCGGTTGACACTTTGGGTTTTCACAGAAGAACTCTACACATATCTAATCTATCTAAATTTTATATATATATCAAAAGCATTCCTCTATCAGGGCTGCCTTGTGTTAGGAAACAAACCTTGTCTATATTTCTATGGCAGATATCGAAAGAACTATACCAGCGATACCTTTTCTCTGCCCCATGATGGTGCCTGATGTATTCCATGGTGTACCCTTATGTGTGCTCTAGTATTTTTGAAGATGACGACTCATGTCGCAACCCACTGGTAAACAGAACTCTGATGCACATTTAAGGCAGCAGCTCAGGTGTGTCTCTGCGTCGCTTCTTCTTAGCACCGACGCTGTATTTTCTGGCATGCTTACTACATTCCTTCTTCTACCATACCTTACTCTTTGCATCTCCCATTTCATATTACCTATTCCTTGCCCACCTTGCTTGCTTATCTACACGGCTTCTTGAGTTCCTACGGCTCGCTTCTTCTGTGCAGCCTTATTCCATCTCTATAACTGGAACTACAGCTCTGTACTTCTTCTAAACCACAAGGCAGCCTATACTTGCATCTCGCCTTTCGGAAACTCCCATCCTGAAGTCGTGGCTCTCAACATCTTGGTTCTGTCCTACATCATTCATTTTCTGGATCCTACAAAGGCATAGAAGGGTTTTCTTCCCCGTAGGGTTTGCCTTGGGTTTATCCTGCAAGGTACACGGAGCCCTATATCTTTATCAGGCCTCTGGATACTCTGAAACAGGTTAGTGCTGGTCTAATTGTGATATCAAGTGATGCCATAAAAAGGACAAAGGGAAATAAACAAGATGGACAGATGCAACAATTAGCTGCCACTGTACAGGCACTGACAGTTGAAGTACAGTCCTTGAAGAACAAAAACGCTACACTCAGGCCAAACGGTAGCACAGTCCCCAGCTCGTTTAGACCTCCCTCCTGGTTCCTTGCCTGCAGGAATGTTTTATGGCAGCCCAAAGAAATTAAAAGAACTTGTGATGCCCGTCTGGGTCAGTTTACCTTAAAAAGATCCTATTTTACTGCAGACCACTCAAAAGTGAGCTTTCTGATCTTCAACCAGGCTGGGAGTGCCCTTGCTTTGGCAACCCCTTTAATAACCACCAATAACCAACCACGGGAATCCCACCTAGATTTTGTGAACAGCCTCCAGGCTGTGTTTGGTCATCGTGACTTGACTGTTTCTGCACAAAAATATCTGTTAGATTTTAAGTGAGGAAATCTGGACATACTAACCAATATTACGCAGTTAAAACAGATGGCAGTCGAAACAGCCTGGACCAATGATGCTCTCTTAACCCTTTTTTTGAGGGGTCTTACAGAGGCATCAAAAGAGGAGGTCCCCCAGTTTCCCTGTCCACAGAATCTAGCTGAGATGATTACTTTGGTGATGCAGCTCATGTACTGCATCCAAAAGCGTCATTGTGAAAAGAAACAGACCATATCGACGCGCCTTTGGGTGCCCCCACACTATATCACAAAATGCTGCAGAAGAAGAACCGATGCAGGTTGGCATAGCTCGGGGACTGTTAACCCCTGAAGAACTTAATTGCAGAAGAACCCTAGGACGTTGTATATATTGCGGATCAAAACACTATTTGCACAAAAATTGACCAGTTGCACCACCAAGACGTTCAGGAAACACCTTATCCCGATCGTTAAGGGAAACACCATCCGGGTTTCCAAGCACAGTTCGCTGGGGAACATAATTAATGACATCAGCATGGTGGTCTCAAAAGTGTCTCTCCTTGTTCAAGATAGAGAGCTAACCGACATTCCTGATTTAATAGATTGTGGAGCAGCAGGACCATTTTTGGATGACATTTGGGCAAGACAATACAACATCTCTTGTGAATCAATGGTTACTCCCCATTTCCATGGAGTCTCAGAAGACTCCATGGAAATGGGGTCACGGAAGCAACGGCACTGACACAGAGCTCAGGCAGCAGCTGGCAACTATCGCCAAGGTTCGAATGAAATAAGGGAGGACGGGAATGGCTGAACAAAGGCACAAGATTGCAATTCCCAAGCCACAACCATTGTACTCACAGATTCATTAAAGGTTTATAGGAGTACAACCAGTCTTTGTTAGCAATGTGCAGTAAAACAGTAAGCCAAAATACTCCAAGATGCCAACATAGATAGGACGCCTGCAGTACTCCCTAAACACACACATAGATGCAAGCTGCCACACAATGCCAAGTACAAAGGGGTTGCCCGGTCACATGGCCTGAGAATAAGGGATGGTAACTTTTAATTGAACAAAGAACAGTCCATGGGCTTCTCTTCCCCTACTCCAGTCTGGCTCATAGCCAGTCCGATAGCACAGTGAGTACAGTGCTCGCTTTGACATCTGTGCAAAGCATGCTGACGCAGGTTTGAATCCCTGCAGGGCCAAATTATGCCTTTCATCCTTTTGAGGTCAATAAATTAGCACCACAGTATGTGGGTAATAAGCAGCGCTCAGATGCCTGAGGGTTTGTAGCACTGTATAAATGCTAAATTATTATTATATCTTGATGACCTGTTAAGTGTCCAAGTTTGGTTAGCAGAGAGCCAACCTATCAAAGTCCCTAGTGTCATGCCGCCCTTCAAGCAGTTTGCCAACCAATCACTTGTTGTAGAGATGATGTATTTTTTACCTTATCAATATAGGGGTGGTTCCAGGTGGAGCCATCGGATAATTGTAAACCAATTAAATGTTTAACCCCTATGAAACCTACATGTAGCCAAACTTAGAAACTGGTCCCAATATTAAGTGTGTTATAAAACAATTCTAATTATAATTATAATGATAACTAACCTATTCCCCTTCCTTGTAGGTTTTGTAAACTGACATTATATTATGACCTCATTGATGACACGTTCATAGTACTTAAGCAAATATTTTTTTAACATGTCGAAAGCGACACAATTTCAACGCTTGTATGCTGTCCCAGCTTTGTTCTGATGATAATAAAGTGTGGATTTCCCATGCACTTTGTCTACTGCGTCATTGAGTGTGATTTGGACTGACTGATTCCTCTGGGTCAATTTGGGGTTTTGAGATGTAAGGGTGCATATGAATCTGCCAGTACCAGCTTTTGCCCCCAGTGCTATTTTTAATTTTCTATTTTTTGTGCATTTAGTTTAATTTACAAAAGATTTAAGCACATGCAAATATAAAAAGAGAAATTTCTCACATATAAAACTTACATGTATAAAACTTTTCCATGAACATCACAGGTCACAAATTCCATCAATATCATTTTTAGTTAAAAATATCCTTTTTCTATCAAATCATAGTCCCATCATTCCTGCTTTATTTTCCATTTCTTTCCATACTCCAAGAGCAGCAGCAGTTATTACTATAGATTGAGCTCCACATACCGTTGAACAGAACTGATCGTAAAGGATACTATCCATATGATTTACATATTCCAAGTACCCTTTCGCAAAACAATCAGCCAGGTCGGCACAAGCTGTTAGAATGTGACGACATGTCTCAATTTCTTTGTGACATAGCCTACAATAATAATCAATTGGGGATGCATCCTGCCATGTTTCCACATATTCTTTAGTGGGAAGACAATTTCATCATAGATACAGTATGAACCATTTCAGTTTGATTGAGAAAACCTTAGTCAAATATCTACAAGGTCTATGGTAGGAAAGCTCTGGAAAGAGGTTATCTCTTCTTCTTGTGTAGTTTGTCTATGTTAAGAGCGCTATCCCAAAATGTTATTTTTGTTTTTATTATCATTTCAAAATTCGGGAAGGTTAAGAAAATATCTGGCTCAATGTCTAATGCTGCAAGATGGAATTTTGCAGTTGTTTTTAAATACTCGATAAAGAAACGTTTCTGATCGTCGTCCATACCATCTCCTAGCAATTGTAGTAGTGTGTTTGAGTTTCGGTCTGTTTTCAACAGTTTAACATGTAGCAATGTACTTCGAAAGCACCACACAGACTTAGTGAGCACAGCCCATACTCCAGCCTTAACGCCTCAACCAGTACTGATTTTGTCAAATTGATGATTGTGCAGAGAAACTTGCCTTCAATTTTATCTAACCATTGCTAATGTGTAGTGGGGAGTGTGTCAAGTGAATACAATATAGTAGGGACAATACTTAATTGATACATTTCAAGAAAACCCTCAATATTGTACCCTTCTTGACACTATGTAATTTTTTAAGGCAAGCAATTTTTTCCATATTTTCCCTCTGATCAATGCTTCATAATAAGAGGGAGGTGGCCTAATTTTAACAGGGTAACCTAAGTATGTGAATTCTCTTGTCCTTTCCAAATTAGTGTTATGAAGGTACCAAACAAAGGTATCCTTTTTTGGGGTGCCCTTGCTCAGGCATATTGTCTTTGTCTTTTTTTGTGTTTTTTATCATATGATTCTCATTTGCATATGATGCCAGCACATCTATCGTGCGATGAAGACCAATTGGGGTTTGGTCGAACAGTATTATTTTTTTTAAACTTTCTTTATTAGAATTTTCAAACAAAACAAACAGTGCGGCCATGTACCGGCCATTGCGAGCACCCCTATCCCTCCCCCCATTGTCCATCGTAATGTCATATTCTGTAAATCTTCTCTCTACTCGTTAGAGTAAACTGTTTCTTTACATTGGAGTCAACGTTGCATGAATCCTCGGTCGTCAGCGGTACATGGCGGAGTGGAGCTTACGCTCCGCGCTGGGGACGGCTGCTGTGTTGGTCGAACAGTATTATATTGTCTTTGTATGATAAGCATGTTATTTGAGTACCATTTATCTTTGGAGGAAAATTACGGACACACTGCAGCTCACGTTCTACATCAGCAGTATAGAGGTTGTACCAATACTGGACCCAACACACAACCTTGTTTTAGCCCCCGATCTGTTTGATAGTAGTTTGTATATACACCTTCTGAATTTAGGTGTATTGTGATAGAGGTGTGCATATACAGTTGTTGTATGCAGTACAATAAGGTTGGGTCGATAGCTCATTTCCTAAATTTTTTCCCAGAGTCTTGGTCTTACGATAAGGTTGAAAGCTTTTGTGAAATCGACATAGCAGCAGTATAAATTAGTACCCTTCCTATTTTCGTGTTCTGCAAATTAAGAATTGTAATGTGCAAATATTAGTTAGAGTGCTATACGTTTTTCTGAAGCCTGTTTGAAAAAGGCTAAGTAGTGGGCTTTTTTACAACCAGGTTGTAAATTCGCCTAGTATAATGCTGGAAAAAATCTTTTGACTTTTATCCATCATTGCCAAAAGGCGATAGTTGGAGAGAACCAGTCCATCGCCCTTTTGAATACTGCAACAAGAACAGACCAATGCCAGCTTTCAGGAACAGATCCTGTTTTCACAACATGCAAGTATACCGTATTTAGTATTTTTGCCCACAATTCAGGTTGATCTTTTAACACTATGTTTGGAATTCTGACCACACCAGGTGCACGCAACGTCCTGATTCTAGTAATGATTCTAATCAGGTTTTCTCTTGTATGTCTAGAACTAGGGACTGCCGTTTTATTTTTCCTATTCTCTTCTCCATACAATTTACATCAAAGCCAGTCCCAGTGTCAGGAGTATACAAAGTGTTATATAATTCCTGAATTTGCCTAGACCATAATTCCTTAGGTTAAGTTCAGATGGAGACATAGATTTCCGAAATTCATTATAGCATGACCAAAACTTGTGCGCATCATGCGTTTTTAACCATTGAAATAATTTGAAACAATTTTAATTTCTGGTAGAGAGTTTATGCTGTCTGAGCCAGTTCCTATATTCTGTTTGCAGATTCATGATTATATTTTGTTTCTCATGATTATGTAATGCAGACTTTTCTTTTCATCTATGAAGATATGAAATGGGGTATTGTCTCTGATGATGTCATTTTTTCTGGCCCTATTATTCTACTTCCCACTAGTCTGAATTATTATAGAGATCATTTGTCCCAGGTCCCAGGTCCCATTCAATCGTACTCAGGGCATTTTCCAAGCTTTTTTGGTCATGCCCCAATACATTATTCACAACTTTTATGTTTTTTGCTGACCAATGTAGTCGAGTTCCCTGTATATTTGAGACAATGTTTAACTTTCTAGACATATTCACAGAGTTATCTACTATGTCGATATACCAACTCAAAATCGTGTGATCACTTTTAACATTATGTGAAATTACTATAGGGCTGCATCTGACCTTTAACACTGAATGAGTAAGTACATAGTCAATGTTTGATCATACAAGTCCATTCGACCAAGCGTAACTCTCTGGAAACAAGTCAATGGGCAGAAAGTCTAGAAACGTCAGATCATAGTAACAAGTAAGTCTATATCAAGAACAATCGACAATGGTCTTTTTGCAAGTGGGCACGTGTAAATTTCTTTTGTTAAGATCACCTGCAACCATAATAGACCCTGCAGGGACATTTTCAAGCCAGTGGCATATGATGTCGTCCATGATTCCATGAATGTGGTTTGTGTGAACATTAATAACCAATATACTGTCTGATTTATTTTGTGATGATTGCAGGATTCCTGCTAGTACATGGTGGGAATATGCAGCCTTAGAGAGCTGCGTCAAAATTTAATTGGACTTTTCTCCAATCGCTAGACCACCGCTAGTCCGCCCTCTCTTAGAAGGGACTGCATTATTGGTGATAGTCTGAAAGCCATCTATGGCAATTTTTTTGGTGCACCAGGTTTCCTGTAAAATGAAAACATTGCAGGACTCAAAAAACAATAAACCCACAGGGTGGGCCAGGAATGACCGGTAGTCCCGTGTATTCCAGGACATACTTTTTAATTTGCTTATAGTCAGGTAGAGTCAATTTGCCCCGTTTGTGGGGCGTTCAGTCTTCCAGTATTCTATTTCTGATACGGTAGCCCTTGAGCCATCAGTTTGAACTTGTAAGGCACGCAGTGCCTTTTTCTCAGATATTTGAACTTCAGTATCGGAATTTGCTTCAGTTTCTCTAGCAGTGTTTCCCACGCTTCTTAATTTCTTTGCTTTCCTGCATATTATCAGGGACAGACGCAATTGATTAAAAAAGGTCTGCATGCGTCTTCAATAATACCACCGTCAAGGGTGAGGCGAATTCCACGAGTGCCCAATTTGTGTGGCTACCAACCAGTGGGAGCTCAATTTTGTAATGTCATTTGTCGTAATTAGATCAAAGTATGGCAACTGTTGGAAGATGGCCAAAAGACAGGATCTGTTTAAAAAAAGGGCTGTGATCCGTTGGATTTGTTTCCTCTAAGATAATCCACTTCCCCAGATCTTTGAGGGCATTTGCGGTAATTATGAGTTTGTCTGATCCTGTGCAAGTATCAACGTGGGGTTTAGTTTCCAGCCATGATGGATTGATGGTAAGGCCGGTGTCACTTATGCCAGTGATCTTATTTTGGCATTGGGGAGACTTATCAGGACTGAATCACGTAGTGACAGATTTGTGATTTTCCTGCTCCGATTTAGGTTTCTGGAACTCCGCCAAGCCTTTTCTTGTGTCTACGTAAGGGCCATGTACTTTTACTTTCCTTACTGACCCATCTGATAATTTGTTTGTCACTGAGATTTGCTTTGCGCTGGTTATCAGAGTTTGAGAACTCGGCCCCCAGAATGTCGCATTTGGCCTTCAAAGCTGCTCTTAGAGCGTTATTTTGCAATCTTTGGAGTTTGTCAGTAACATACTTGTTGGCTCCTGAGTACAGGGCATTGCAATAGTCTAGCCTAGACATGATAAGAGCATTAGCCAAGGTGATGCAGCTGGCATTGGAGAGGAATGGTCTGGCAGCTCGGATTAATTTACAGGTGTAGGCGGTAGTGGAGGAGAGAGAGTTAACTTGCTTTTTTAGGGTAATAGAGGAGTCCAGGTAGAATCCTAGAGTTTTTACGTCAGGCATAACCTTAATGATATTGTTGTCAATGTTGAAAGATATGTAGTTTGGGGTTAGTTTTTTTAAGTTAGAGTCGGATCCGAGGAGTAGAATCTCAGTTTTATCGTCGTTCAGGCAGAGGCCGTGGTTCACCATCCATGCCTGAATGAGGATGTATATTTTATTCACCAAGGCCAGGTCCTATACATAGTTGCCCGAAAGGGGTATGACGTGTCATCTGCATAATTAGTGTAGGTGACACCCAGTCTGTCCAACTTGTCAAATAGTGGCTTGGTGAAAATGTTATACATAGTGGGTGATACGCAAGATCCCTGTGGGACTCCACATGTTATTTGGATAGGATCAGCGCAGGAGGAGCTAGAGAAAACTCTCATAGTCCGGTTGGCTAAAAAGGATTGAACCCAAGATATGGCTTCTCCTGTAAAGTTGGCAGCAAGCCTCAGGTGGATGCATAAAACTGCATGGTCCACCAGGTCAAAGGCTGCTGACAGGTCCAGCAGGTATCAGGTAATAATATCGCAATATATATGGTCGCCGTAAATAATATAGCCGGGAAAATGTTGTGGCGATATTATTTGGGTGACCATATATATGGGGACAGGGGCAAAAAAAAAATGTTTTAAAAAAGTTTGGGGTTGCGGGGTTGTCCCCCGCATGTTCCATGCAATAATGTCGGCACAAAAAACGGCCATTTTTCGGCGATATTTTTACATGGCGAGATTTTTGTGGCGACATTATTACATGGAACCGTCCAGCAGTAGTAGCAGAGCTGTTTTGCCATTGGCCTTTAACTCCTCAATTTTTGTCTTAAGGTCTAGCAAGGTTGTTTCGGTGCCATGGAGAGTGCGGAATCCTGATTGCCGAGAGCCTAGTAGATGATTCGTTTCTAGGTAGTCCTGACTTTGTAAATAGGCTACACTGTCAATAAATTTGAGTAGGAAAGGTACAGTAGTGATAGGTCTATGGTTGGTGGGGATGGAGGGGTCAAGAGTTTGTTTTTTAAATAAGGGGAGGACCCAATATTCTTTCAGGTTGGTAGGTACTGTGTTTGATTTAAAGGAGGAGTTGATAAGCTTTGAGATAAAAGGGGCTAAGTCTCTGGCCGCATCCTTTATTATTTGCGCTGGGCAACTGTTGCCCTTGCAATTGGAAGGTTTCAGGGAGAGAATGACCTTTTCAGTATCCATGATTGAGGTAAAGCTAAACGGTGGAATAGTATTGTGCTCTTTGGGCGGTGGTAATAGTTGATCAGCAAGGGGCATAGAGTAGTTATTTTGAGTTGGAGGGAAGAGATTTTATTCGATAAGGCATTCTGTATGTTAGTACAACATATTTTGTCCTTTGGGACAGTGTCAGCTGGTTGTAAGGGGGATTCCATTTCACAGAGGATGGAGAAGAGTTCCTTCGTGTTTGATTTGGCTTTTGTGATTCTGTCATCAAATAAGTTTTTTTTTGTATTGATAATTTCTTTCTTATAGTGTTTAGATAGTTGGGCTAATTTGGCTTTATTGTTGTCGGTAGGCGAGTTACGCCAGATAGCTTGTAGCTTTCTTTTCTGCTTTCTTTTGTCATTGAGTTGGGGGGTGAACCATGCATTCAAGTGCGCTTCCTGTTTACTTTTGCGCAGTTTAGTTGGGGCAATGGTGTCTAGTGCTATGGTCATGGCATTGTTAAAGGTGTCCACTAGGGTGTCTGGATCAGTGTTATTCTCCAGGCCATTAATAGCGGGGAGGAGGAGCGGGATAAGTTTTTCAGCAGTGATATATTTTTTATTTCTAGTAGGTAGGGGGCATCATGCTGATAGTTTTGGGGGTGAGGAGATCAAGTAAGGCGGTGAAGTTGATTAAATAGTGGTACGTCCAAGGTTGTGGGACACTGTCGGTGATGGCAATGTTACAGTTAAGTTTGGATACCCAGTTGAGGGTTCTACCTTTGATGTGGGTGGGTGAGAGGACTTCTTGGGTAAGCTTGTGGTCATTAAGTAGGGCTGTTATTGAGTAGGCATGCTTATTGTCTGGGTCATTGAAGCCAATGTTAAAGTCACCCATCAACAAGGTTTGGGATTGCTTTTGCGTGTTGTTAGCTATGATGCTGATGAGGTCATCTTCGAAGGTTCCTAATGGTCCTGGGGGCCTTTAAATCAGGTGCATAGTCAACGTGCAGTTATTGGATAGCAGCAATTTAGCTGTGAGTATTTCACAGGATGAGCAGGGAGGTGAAGTGGCAAGTCTAATAGGTAAGGTGTTTTTAGAGATGATGGCTAAGCCACCACCTTTAGCATTTGGTCTATCTATTCTGAGTATATGGTGACTGTCAGGTACAGCTCACATCAGAGTAGGTCCTGCCGCCTCGTGGAGCCAAGTCTCTGTGATGGCAAGTAGGTCCAGGCTGCCATTGCTTAGAATGTCAGAAATTTTGGTGGCATGGGCTACCATGGATCTGGCGTTTAAGAGAGACCCAGTTAATGTCAAGGTGCTCTTAGGGATAGGATTATGTAAGGGTTTGATTAAGTATTTGTTTTGGTTTGGGTGCTTCTTTGTGTAAGATTGGACAAGCACCGGGTTTGGGATATCTTTTTTAGTTGCCTGTGCACGCTTGGATAAGTAGTCTGGGGTGGAGGGGGATCCAGTAGTGTTATTTCTATTATTTATTTTAGGTTCATAGATGCGAGGTAGTCTTGCCCTAAGTCTTATGTTTCTGTCCAAGGGTGGGCTTGTATTTAAGGTGGCAGAGGCCATGATGGTGAGGAGCCCAATCGTAAGTAGGAAGCTCTGGGTGTTTAGGTTTTTGCTCATGGTGTTAGGGTTCACCTAGGTTCAAAGTTCGCAGTGATACTGAAATGCAATGTGCGGGCGGGTAGGTGCAAGTGCAGGAGGAAGGTTCACCTATATTCGAGATGCACAGAAGAGGCTGAAAATGACATGTGCAACAGACAGTTGAGCAATAGAGGGGATCACCTAAATTCATGATTCACAGTAAAGCTAAAGATGCAGTGTGCAAGCAGTAGGTACAAATGCAGTAAACGGGTTCACCTAGATTCAAAATTCACAGTAGAGGCTAAAAATGGCATGTAAAAACAAACACAATTGAGCAATAGGGGTTCACCTGAATTCAAGAGTTACAATAAAGACTAAATGCAGTGTGCAGGCAGTAGGTACAAATGCGCCAAAAACGGGTTCGCCTAGGTCCAGAAATCTCAGTAGAGGCTAAGAATGGCATGTGCAAATAAAAACAGTTCAGCAATAGGGGTTCACCTAAATTCAAGGTTCACCTACATTCAAAAATCATAATAAAGGCTAAAAATGGCACATGTAAACAGACGCAATTGAGCAATAGGGGGTTCACCCAAATTCAAGGTTCATCTAAATTCAAAATTCACAGTAAAGGCTAAAAATGGCATGTGCAAACAGATGCAATTGAGCAATAGGGGGTTCACCTAAATTCAAGAGTCACAATAAAGACTAAGATGCAGTATGTACATATGCAGCACAAGGGTTCACCTAGATTCAAAGTTCAAAGTAGGGGCAAAAAATGGCATATGCAAGCAGACTTGCGTAAGTTCCAAGCACCATTTAGCTTAAGTCAAAAAGTATGGATGGTCATTTATAATAACCTCGGTTGAATTTCCTGCAGAAGACAGTTAGCAAAAATTAGTCACAGTAGACATGCTGTTAGGCTAGATTACAGGGCATTATCACAGGCAATAAGGTAGGCGGCTAGCGAGAATCTGGTATTGACTTGGCAAGGCAGTATAAATTGTCAGTGCGGGAGCCCCTGAGCAGGCATAATGTTTCATAGCGCATACAGTTTTTGTTCTCATTGTAGACTCTCTGAGAAAGGTGGTATTGGAGGCATGTGAATAATGTATAGGTTACTTATGGGCGGTTTGGTATCAGGTAGCCAAAGGTAGCTACAGATTTGGCATCAGTAGGTATTACAATAAAAGGCGGCACTCCTAGTCTTTAAGTTGGATAGAGTTAATGTGTAGAGCATGGGATGACTGTACATCAATGGCGTTGAGGAGCTTACCATGTCATCAGCATATGTTTCACAGCTTCCTGGGCAGGCAAGGAAAGGATCGAGGAGCAGGGGTTCTGGCCTTGGTCTCTGGCCACTCTCTGGACAGGCTCGGGACAGTGCCTTGTTGGGCAGCCTTAGTGGGCGGGCCGCCGTAGGTGATTGGGCAAAAATAGATTCAAGTAGCCAGTCACGGTGCAAGCAGCTAGCATAGGGCTGTGATTTCAAATGTGGATTTTTTGGGCGGCCATCTTGAAGTTAATGGAGGCGCAGATGCAAAAGTGCAATTTACAGGCAACACAAGCACATTTGAAGTTAGCGCTACCTTAAAGTAGCTTCTGACGAATTATGGATACACAGCAGGTTTTCCAATCTGCTCATGGTAGATAGATTCCCAAGTTGGTGCAGCAGCCTGGGCACGATAGAGTTCATCCCTGGTCTCACTTGCACGATCCTAATGTCTCAAGGCCTAGTAGGAACATTTTTGTTTGTTTTTGTCATCCCTGTTTTTCCCCTACCTGCACTCCCCTCCTCCCCCTCTCCCATTCATTTCATGTTACAGCACTTGCACGATCCAAATGTGTCACGGCCTGGAAGACCGTTTCAGCTTAGTTTTTTCTTCATCCCTGTCCCCCTGCTCCCCATTGTCTTGATGCTCCTGAAACATATCTTTGCTGAATAGGCGTATTGTAAATATACAATAAATAAATAAATACACGTATTAATTATGAAACAGAGAAATTAATAGGGGATTAAGAGGTATCTGTTGACAAGGGTCTGTGAAGGTTATACAGCAGGGCCATTGGCGGCCCAACATCCTTTTGGGGGGTAAAGAGATAGGGATATCCCGGGGGAACCTGAAGACAGCTGTATTGTATTGTATTGTGTTTAAATTGATAAAAATTGATTGCCAGCGTTGTGTTGTGTTGTGAGACAGGTCCTGTAGAGGCGTGTTTCTTTGTGTATTATTAGAATAGCAGGTGGTATTGGTTGATAGAGGTTGATGGGGTAAGTAGGAATATTTAGATTGTGAGCAGATTTGTGTTGTTGAGACCTAAAGGTAGGATTTGGACATTGAGGTGGGGCCTCAGACAAGGACCACAAGTGGTCGAATTTTAATGGGGATTTGAAAAGGGGTGGGTGTGTGAGTAAGGGAAAAGTGTGAGAGAAATGTGAAGAATATTTTTTTCCAATTTTTGGGAAGCTCAATATTATTTGCATTGTTTATTTGTGTAGTGCTAAGCTGCACATTGCACATAGTGTAACCATGTCTGATATACCTATCATACACCTATGCAAGGTGTTTCCTAGATATAGCACAAAAATAATGAACTATCATGCTGAGTGGGTGGGAGACACCACTGGCAAAATGTTTATCCCACGGCCACAAGAGGGCACTCACTTGAGAGCTATACTCCAACATATGTGCACATACCTACATGCGATAAACAAGGGTACGAATCTCCAAAACAGGTTAGGCATGCTGTAGTTGTGGAAAGCTTTTGAGGAGGAGATAGAGATTCCCAAGAAAGAATGGATGCTCAATGTCTGTGAGGAAGGGCACACACAGCCCACAGTGCCACTGTATTCTCCCTCTGAGGAGTGTGCTTGTGTGCAGCTCACAGCCCCTCCTCCGCCACTCGAGGTAAGCATTTGCACACAGCCAATAGCACCGCCCCCTCCAGAAAAGGGCATCTTGAAACCAATTATTCCAGGAACATACCCATTTCAAGAGGCAGCAGCAGGGTACAGCAAACCCAGATGAATCCCCTGAGGATGACATTGACAAGAGTAGAAAGAGGGTAAAAAGTAGTGTGGACAGAACAGCTTAGAGGCACCGTTAAGAGATGAGGAGAACAACAGAATTCAATACAGCATAGAACAACAACTAAAAGCAGCTAAGGAGGAACTCCAGAGAGTAAGGGGCATGGGGACACGTGGTGGGGAGAAACCCAGGATGAGAAGCGTACCAACAGGTAGTGGGGGTAGTGGAGGTAGTGGAGAAAAAATGTTTGAATGAGAGAAGTGGGGAGGAGGAGGGAAAATAATACTTAAACTAGATTGGAAGTGCACCGAAAATAATGATGTAAGGGTAGCGTATGAAGAAAGAAGGGAAAAAGCGAGATGAGTTTAGAGAGAGACATATTAGGCCACAGAGCAAAATGCAAGGAGAGAGAAAGAGAGGGCACAGTGAGAAGAGACAGAGACAGCGCAGAGAGAAGAACGGAAAGGCAAAGAAAGAAAACAGAGGTAAGAGAAAGGGATGATTTTGTAAAGAGACTAAACATGAACAGGAGAATAACAAGATACAAGAAAAAAGTTGAACAAAGGAGGAAGACGGTGAGCCAAAGTGTGAGCAGAAATATAATGCCAGAAATGTGGGGAGAAGGAAGTGGGATAATAACCCCAGAAAACAAGGGCAGAGACGTGTGCCAGAGATAATGAGTGGAACATATGTAAGGGAGCCTGTTAAGGGAGTGAATTTTGATCTCATACTTGAGGATGACAGGAGTGGAGAAAGTGACATAGAGACAGATTGGGTAGACACTGATGATGATACCACAGGACCAGAGATAGGAGATATAGCAGATTTGCATATATTTAAGCATATATGCACCCCTCACACCAGTACTCCCTATAAACAAAGACCATAGATCACAATATTTATTAAGAGATTTGCCAGAACACCAATGAAACCCCGTAGCTGAGACATTGAGAAAGAGAGCTTGTGCAGCATCACCCTTGTGCAAGAAAGGGATATCACAATTCCCACTGCTCCATAAGGGATTAGGTTGCCACATTATACACCATGGCCCCCGACAGATACAAATAATTTAATGGATAAATTGCCATCACTTACTGCAGGAGCAGGCAAGTGGATCTACCAGCTAGCGTGAGAAACAATTGGAACTGCATTTGTTATAGGTGACATGAAAAGCCTATTTGCATTCACAGTAGGTGAACAGACAGAGGATGTGTGGAAGAGAACAGGCTATTCCACCGTGCTAGAACAAAACACCACTAAATATGACGGGTCACCATTTAATAATTGCTGAGCAAAAGTATGGAAAGCATTGAGGATGCTATTTCCAGACCAGTCAGACATGAGTTCCATAATGACTAGAAAAACGTGACCTCATGAGGACCCCACCGCATATATTCAGGACATTAAGGAATGGTAGTCCTAGGAAATCAAAGATCATTGTGACAAAAACATACCTATGTTCTATCATATTTTATGCCCGGGTCTTGCTGAAGAAGTACAGAGGTAGCTAAAAAAGATTTTGGTGATTTAAATGAGACCATGGTCAGAGATACAATTGACTATTGTCCACCATTGTATGTTAAAACAGGATAAGGACAAAAAGAACATTGAAGTGAGGAAGATAGAAGATGCGGAATTGGTACGGAAAAATGTGTCTAGAATGTCAGTAGAAGGGGCAGTATTAATAAATACAGCTGTAGGGAATAATGGGCAGGGAACTTCCATGCCACAGCAAGGCATGGGTGGCAGTTTTGGGGGAAGAAGTGAGAATAGCTTTTACCCCAGTGGAGAAAGAGGATTTGCCCTGATAGGGAGAGGATTTAGATTTGGAGCACCACAAATAGGGTTTGGTTGGGGACAGCCACGCTTTGGAGGTCCTGGGATCCCTTGATCAGTATGTGGGACAATTGGCAAAATTGGACACATTTCATGAGTGTGCAGGAGTAGAAGAGCAATACAGCAAGGTGCAATGCAATGTGGGTCAATAGGGGGTAATGGCATATCCACTACCATGTGGTGCGTCACATCAAGATTATGATTGTTATGACTACACACAATATCCACCAGATTTAACACAAGCACAGCAGATGCAATCAATGCAGTGACCACAAATGCCGCAGACTCCACCACAGATAGTGCCACTACAGACACATCAGACACAGGTGCCACAGCAACCACAGTACCTAGTACTACCACAAAAAAACAGTGACACAGTGGGAATTGAACATTTTACAACAGACACATCCCCCCACTCCCCCCCACCCCCAGATAGAAGGGGTGATAGTGGCTGGAGGGAATCCTTTTACAGGGACAGGACTCAATATGTACCCACAATAGGACAGTGCACAGAGTGACTTGGTGTGCCCTATCCTATCAGTAGCTACATACTCTGGACAGGAACCTAGGGTGGGAGTAACTATAGGGGCAGGAATCTTACTTTCTTAGTTGACACTGGAGCAACAATGTCCTGTGTCAGAGAGGGGAAATGTCCAATGTCAGGAATGTCTATCGACACACAAGGGTTGTCTGGGGTGAGAAATATGGTTCCATTCACTAAAAGCTTGCCTGTGATGGTAGGACACCAGATGGTGTCTATTCAGTTCTTATATTCCCGAAAGACACATGTGAACATATTGGGGAGAGTCCTTATGCAGAAGTTGAACGTGACAATATCATTCACAGAGGACAGGATAATATGTTCAACACCAAGTATACATTTCCAGACAGCAAGAGAATACATACAGGATGCTATGGGCAGTAAGTGCAAACAGGAGTGCCAACATATCTGAAATATTCCTTTATCGAGTGCAATTGGTGTTAGCATGGCTTCCCCATATTACAGGACAGATATTGAGATTACCCGCAGAATTTCTGTTCAGAGCAGAGGTACCTGCAGATTTAGCAGAAGGGAAAGTGATTATAATTGAGTTAAAAATGGCTGTAGTGAGAGGGGTCAGAGTGATGTTACAGGGAACAGATGAGGAGGGGGTAAATTGGTGAGCATTGATAGCCCTTGATGCCACACACAGACTGACTGTCTTGACGGATGAAAAATTGTTTGAAGACAGTGACTCAGATGGTGAGGTCATTTTTGAAATGTCTATATCCTATCAGTTGAAAATAGAGTACAGGTAACTGCCACAAAGGATAATGCTAGCTAAGCAAGTACCATGATTTATGGAGGAAGATTGGTGAAAGGTGCCTTGCACAATATGGACAACCAGCCCTTATGATGTGGGGTTGTTAAAGGGGATTGGAGCAGTGAAGATAAAAGTAAAGAAAGGGGCAATTTTACTCAGAGTTAGACAGTACCCAATGTCGAAAGAAATGGACATGGGCATATAATAAACATTAGAAGCCCTCATTAAACAGGGAATTATCATGCCATATGAGTACCTTTGCAGTACTGCTGTATATTGTGAGAAACCTGCAGGTACTCTCATATCTACTCCCAAGGGATCTTCTGTTTAGGAGGGAAGGGCCATCCATTTCAGATCCTGACCCTGGGGGTGGACAAGGAAGGGAGGATCACCTGGGTGGAGGTTTCTTGTGGAATGGAGAGAGGTTACCTGAAGGTGAGACATGGTATCCCCCCTTCACTAATACTACGTACCTGACACCCCCTCAGTCTTCATGGGATATTGTCAACCTTATCATATCCTTCCCTGTAGTTTCCCACTAAGTACTGTGAAGAGGAAGAGGCAACTAAGAGTAGTCACACCTCCTATTGCAAACACCACTCTAGCAGTGGGACGAAGAAGAGGGACCTGGAGGCATCTAGTAATGAAGATCAGGCATGTCACACTAACAGGCTTATACAAGGACAGGCAATTGAGTTTGGCTCACTTCACATGCAGCCTTTTAAGAATGGAAACGTGTATAAAAGGTGGAGCCCAAAAGCATACAAGCAGCAGCACAAGGGAGAGAGAGGAGAGAATCTACCGTGTTGGAGGACCAGGAAACCAAGACGCTGACAACCATCCCGGGAGACCTGCCAGAGGGATTGGGCAGGACAGGGAATCCTCATATAGGAAGGCAGGCAGTAGGCACTGCCGAATAGCAGAGATGGAGCAAAGCACAGAAGCGGGTGTATGAGTGGTGACATGCCTGGCAAACTGGTGGTTTGGTTTCATATTCGGGAGAGCCGCTGGTAGGAGCTGCAAAGATCTGGTGAATGTCAGAAGACACTAGGGTGACCGGACCGCTCTGAGGGAACGAAAATAAGTTACTGTCCACAAACGCAAGTAAACGCTGCATTTATTGAATACCGAATTGCAAGAAAGTCGCTATTTGAGTGAGCACAAGTAAATGCTGCATTTATTGAATACTGAACTGAATGAAAGTAGCTATTTGAGTGAGCACAAGTTAATGCTGCAATTATTGAAAATGTAACTCAAAGAAAGCTGCTATTTGACTAAACTACGATGTGTTGAATGGTGAAAGGACACTTTAAGTCAAATGGACATTTCAAGCGGCACGGTGTTATTAAAATGATATATGAACAGAATTAAAGACATATGATGAAATTGAAGAGTTGTTTTAAGCTTTACAAGTGCAAATAAGAATAATAAAGAATATCACTTATAACTACAAATGTGAGAAAGAGTCATAAGTATATGGCAAGTGAAGAACTTGCATAAAAGAGTGCTATAAGGAATACAAGTGTGGAAAGTAAAAATCCAAGACAGAAGAGACTAAATAAAGATACAGCAGCTTTGGGGAGATTTATGGTTGCGCGACCTGTGAAGGGTGGACCGCGCGTTCTGACAACTGCACCCAGACCAGAAAGTCTTCTAATATGAAAGTTACCAACATCAAGAATCAAGCCAAAGACAAAGTATAGGGTTACTGGTTGCATGACCCGTGATGGCTGGAATATGTAGTCTGATAACTGTGCCTAGACCGGGGAACCCTGAATGGTGAACACACTGCAAAGAAGTTTCAAACAATTGGTGAAGCAAACCTGAAGGTGAGTCAAGTGGACCCAGTGTTTTTTTGTGAACTTTGAACAGAGGAAACAATGTGAATGCTCAGGTGAACATTGAACAGCTGAAACAATGTGAATGCTCAGTTTAGGTCTTGGGCAAGGGGACCCTGAGAGCCAAACAACTAAAGAACATTATCTTGGTGAAGGGAGCCACAGGACCTCCGTTTTGTGTGAACTGTGCTACATTAGATCTTGGGGAAGGGATTCCAGGACCTTCATTTCGTGTGAATTGTAATGCACTCTAATTTGAAGAAGGTAATTTCAGAACTTGACCCACTCTATTGTAGTGAACTTTATTGGAACAGTATTGAACTTGAGATAGGGAACTCAAGAAGAACTCAAGCTGCAGGTAGCTTAACGTTTACTTTGGAACAGTTATATTTTGCTGAGAAGATTCCCCCATCAGTCTAGTTATAGTTGTGAGATTTTCCTTAGTTTATTTAGGTAGGGAAAATCCCACCATATCATAGGGCCAGTTAGGCACTTCACCATCCTGATTATTAATCAAGTTTTGTTTGAAACTATACATCTGTTGTCCGTGTCATCTCTCTTGATACCATGCCTGTCTCACACTATCTAGTGAAAAAATGAATGGGAGAGTCGTGGAGATTCATACAAGATTTACTTCCTTTGTATAATATTGTTGAGGCTGAATTTCTGGTAGTGCCCAATCCTCCACAATATTGTGTAACATACCAACGACATCCACCCATTTCACAGTGATTCATCTGAAGAATGCATTTTTCAGTAGACTCCTCCATGAAGATTCACAATATTTAGCAGATATAGACAGTGCTTGAGAAATATGTTACATGACTATTTGATGTCCATAGCTAAATACCTCTTGCTTTCATTTGTTAAGAGGACAGGAAAGGGAAAGACAAGGGGGTATCGCTAAAGGCACAGAAAAAGATGAAATAGAATTGAATACTACCGCAGTTACAAACCTTTTCCTGTGGGTCAACATCACCAGCATAAAACGATACAAGAGTGCCGACTCACTGCCCAGCTACCAGAGGGAGAAGAGAATTGGGGAACCACCATATGGGCCAGAGCTGGAGCTGCACAGAGTTGTGACAAAGAAGTAGCAGAGCCTTGAAGGAATTGTTTTCTATGATCACTGAGAGATTTGTTTCACCACGTTAACCAGCAAACTCTGACTTGAAAGATGTGTGGTGGTGTCTGAGGAGTACACTTCCAGGAGATTTAAGAGACTATTTTTGATACCATATTTTTTGTATTAATTTTTATTACTTTTTACATCCTGTAGTTTTATTTTTAATATAAACTCACTAGGCCTCATTACAACTTTGGCAGTAGCCATGCTACTATTGCAAAAAATCGGGTCTGGGTTCCCTGAATGGGGAATTACCGGGCCATTCCAAGTTCAGAGGGCCCGGTAATTCCTCCCTCCAGGAACCCGGTCCCGGACCTTCCCCATTCCCATTTGAGCCCCAATAGGGCCCGTTGTTTGTTCCCTCCTCCCCTCGCGGGACCCGGTAAGGACGCCTGGTTTGACCAGGAGTTCCTTACTGGGTCCCGCAAGAGGAGCTTGTAATGAGGCGGAACAGGTTTAACGGGTCCGCCTCCTTTAGCGGAGCCTGTTAACCCGTCCGCCTCACTTGTAATGAGGCCCACTGTTTGCCTCACTCACAGTGGAAAAAAGGGAATATATATATATATATATATAAATATATATATATATGTCACAAGTATTGTTTAGTATAACGTAAAGATTGTTTGTAGTACATATTCATTAGTTATTATAGGCATTAGCTCAGCTTGTTTCATTCATTTTATATATATATATATACACACATACATACATATACAATGTTTTTCTATCTCCATTTTACAGACTTTTTATCAGTGCCTCAATATATATATAGGAGACTGCACCTTCAAACAGGGGACATTATAGCTGTCATGATTATGGTTTTCCTCTTCTCTTCTTGCTGTCTCTATTTCCTAGATTGTTTCACTGCACAGTTGATTTATGTTGGCATTGAGAATAAGCCCCTATTGCATACTGTTAATAAAGAAGTAGAAGGACAAGCACATTTCCAGTTAGAACAGGAAACTATATTTCGCCCAGTTGTGGAGAAAGTAAGGGCTAGGAGACTTATTAGAGATAATGAATATTACATGAAAAGGTATTTTGACAACTCTATAAATACTGATACAAATTCCTGGTATAGGTCAATGGAGATGGTGGGGGGAGAGGGAGAGATTGAGTACGGGCGGCTTTGTTTGCTCACTTATCCCATATGTGGTGACTGCCTCTAGAGTATTTATACCTCAAGAAGTACCTGAACCCAGAGCACACTGCTTGGTACATCTTGCAGTGTACCAGACTAGAGGCCAGTTCCAAGGACAATCAGCCATGATAAAGTATTTGACAGTATCAGAATTCCCGTACATAGATAACTATATAAAATATATATAAAATAGAAAGATGTGATGGATGATATCAGAATGAAAAGTAAGTACACGTTATCTGGCCCAAACAGAGATGTTCAACTAGTGAATCACCAAATATTAAACTGTTGAGATGCCCACATAAATGAGATACCTTATTGCTTAAACAGACCTCAAATGCAAATAAAAAAGAAGGTATTCGACTCTGGAGGATGGGTTGACAAAAGGGATGCAAAGCAGAGGCAGTGGCATCTGCATCAATAGAGGTGTCAAAAAAATGCAGATAAATTGTGCCATGAAGAATGGAAACAAACTACCAGTTTTTAACATGGGTATAAGATGAAGCCGCACAAGCTTAATCTCCACACTGAATCTGTTGGTTGTCTTCATGACCATCAGAGCAGCCAGAAGCATGGAAACTGCTCTCCTAAACATCCATGAAGAAGACCTGCTCTGCAACCTTGACTCTAACACCCCTTGCGTCCTCATCCTGCTTGATCTCTCTTCTGCCTTTGACACTGTCAACCATGCCATCCTGCTCAACCGTCTCCGTGATAACCTGGGCATCACTGGTTAGGCTCTGTCGTGGCTGACTTCATTCCTCTCTGACCGACCCTCCAGGCCCTACTTGGGTCCTTCCTCTCCACTATTTTTTTCTCTACCTGTGGTGTCCCCCAGGTGTCTAACCTCTCTCCCTGGCTTTTCAACCAATCAAGTTTCAAGTACCTGGGACTCCCTGCCCACCGCATCGCTGCTCTCTGCCCCAACTTTCATTGCTATGCGGATGACACCCAGCTCATTCCCAAGCTACTCTCAGCCTCTTACTCTCTTTCCCTCATCTCTGACTGTCTGTCTGCTATCCAGGAACCGCCAATGACCTCTGCCTTAATGCCAGTAAGACTGATATTCTCCTCATCGGCACACCAGTTCCCTCCTTTCCCGTAGCTCTCTGGCCGGCGTCTCTTGGTCCTCTTCCTGCTCCCACCTGCAAGGCTAAAAACCTCTGGGTCATTTCGACTCCACACTCTCCTTCTCTCCTCACATCTCTGATGTCTCTAAGAAGTCACACTACCAGCTGCACCTTCTCAGAGGTATTCTTGCTTTCCTCTCCTTACCCCAGAAGCTCACTGTCTCCAGAGCTCTGGTTCTCTCTAGGCTGGATTACTGCAACAGCCTCTTTCTAAATCTGCCTGCTTCTACTCTCCAACCTCTGCAACTTATCCAGAACAGGATGTAAGACTTGTCCTTGGCCTCAAGCCCAGGGATCGTATCTCTCTGGGACTGAAATCTCTGCACTGGCTCCCAGTGGCAACAAGGATTAAGTTCAAAACCCTCTGCATCGTCCAAAAGGCCTTCTGGGGTCTCAATACTTTCAACTCTCTCTTCCTAAATATCTCCCTTCTTGAGCTCTTCGCTCATCCGCCTCCAACTCCTGGTCAGTTGCTTCTCCAAGCAACGAGTTGGTGGTAGATCTCTTTCGTCGGCTGGTGCCTCCCTCTGGAACAGCTCCCTTCCTCCCTTAAACTTGAGGAGAAACATTTCCCGTTCCGGAAGCACCTCAAAACTCTTTGCTTCTGCTTTCTCTCCTCCTCTCCTCTGCTGACCTCCTGGCTGTAACCGGAACTGCACTGGCTACCTGGACACCATCTGATCATGGGCCCAGGTCCCTCCGCCGCCAGTGCCACTCACCCGCCTGGCAACCCCCGCACTTGGGAACTGTTTCTGTATCCACACAGACCCCCTACCAGCTCTTGCCACCTGATTTTGCACTTACCCATGCACTTGCCAATTGCTGGCCGTCACTTACTTATTGTTTATCTATTCCCATGTACTGCACTGTCCCCACCCCCTTCCCATGCACTTGCACGATCTGAATGACACCTGGCCTAGTAGGATTGTTGTCCGTCCGCCCTTGTTCCGCCCTTGCCTCATAGCGCCTTGAAACACTTGTGTATAGGCGCATTATGAATGCCATATCATATCATATCATAACGACCCATAACTAAAATCCAAGCACTGAAGTTATGCTTTAGAAATAATGGTTCAGTGAAACCTGGTAAAAATGAAGGGTGCAAACGCATTATGGATTTACAAAGTATGAAAGTTAGCACAGCTGTACTCATGGACCACCATTGGGCCTGTTGTATAAGAGCTCATGTGCAGCTTCTAACTACTGGGGTGGCATATGTTCAGTAGTATTACTGAATGCACCATCCTTGGTAACACCACAAAGTGAGGTTCAAATTGTGACTTTTACTTCAATGGCACTAAACAGGAACAAAATATCTCTAGGTCAAAAGTGCAACTACTTCTCCAAGAAGGCCAATGTTGCATTCGATGAAATAGCAGATGAGCATAAATGATTTGGTAAAACAACAATGTTCTTCACATCCTTTCTAATGCCTGGCCTGCAAGTGGCAGCAAATGCACAATGGATCCAGATAACTATATGGAAACGGTTACACACTATTAATGCCACAGTTAAAGGATTCAATGCCATCAATGAGGAGTTAGGAGTGGCCAGACTGATGACCCTACAGAACAGATATGTTTGGGACCTCCTCACAGCTATGGAGGGAGGAGTGTGTGCAAACATAGGCCCAATTTGCCGCACCTATGTACCCTCACATGATGAGTAGAATGGGACCTTGAAAGAGGCCATATACTCTTTGCAAGAGCTGGACAATGAAATGGAAGAGGAAGTGGATGACATTGAGGACGAGAGCTGTTTCAGTTATCTGTTCTCCTGGATGCCTACCTGGTTGACAGATGCTTTAAAAATACTGTTGGCAATCTTGGGATCAGTCCTGACAGCTTTTTGCATCCTGAGTATAGCAATAAGCCAATGTAAAGAAGGCTGGAAAAAGGACCTTGAAATTGACAATAATGGTTAATGTGGGTGACAATTTACGTTAGTACACTCAAACTGATGATGAAGATTAAGGTCACATGCACCCACTTCACTGGGTCATCCTGTTGGATGCCTGGAGCATTGTTTTCATGTCCAGAAAATACCCACAACTACATTGAGTGCTGGATGAGATGTGGATAGAATGGCGAGTGCTGTTTTATGGCATGTGACCCAGCAGAATACGCAGCACAAGGAGGTAGCTTAAGGGGGACAACAAAGTGTGGCTGCCCAAGGATGGCTATAATGCGATGAGAAAAAAAATTAAGAAGTTGTTAAGCAGGTAAAAAAGATACAAACTAAGACAGCCTTACTCCCTTCCGGAGATATAAAAATGACACGTGTGCATGTGCTGAAAAGCAGAACCCACAAACTCACATTTAAACAAGCAATGCATATGTTAACTGACATAAGAATTATTTAGTTAAAATGACATTAGTGTAGAATTAAAATTAGATGATACCAGAAGCACACCATGTGCTAAACATTCATGGAGGAGCTAGGATTCCAGTATACAATAGATAGGGTCTCACCACATTGTTAAAGGAAAAGTTTCAAAAATAACAGGGGCAAGATGCTGCATACATTTACCGGGAATTCAAACATGGTAGAAAATGCATTTAAATCCCAGTAAAACACAGGAGGAAATGCTAAAGTTGGGACCTGGAAATATTGAATGGTGGCACAAAAGGCGACATTCCAGAGGAATACACCTGGAAAGGTGGAAGTGCATGTGCACACTGGATTACCTATTTGTCAATGGGGAGGCAGCTCTTAGGGTTTTGGAGCTGCATGTTAGCCCCAATACCTGGAGTGATCATGATGCCCTAATCCTCAAGTTAAGAGCCCCTTCCTGCAGCCAATTGCTTGGCCCATGGGAGATTTGGAAATAAATCATCAATCCAGCTGTATCAAATGGTCCCAAAACAACATACTATGAGCTAGACTCGCCACTTTGCATATGACTCTCCTTGAACTCAATGTGTTCCATGATATGGATATGGAGGACATTGAGAAGTGGATCACTGCTTTTGCCAGTGGACATGAAAACTCGAAAAAGGCCCCTGACTTGCAGAGAACAAAAACCTCAACTCATATATGATGAAACCATAAGTGACATGAAACGCAAAAAGACCTCTGTTTTCTCCCATAGGTCTTACCTCGAAGAGATTAAACATCTCAAAAATGCATACCACAACTGGTTACGCTGGTGGCGCCGCTCTAACAGAGATGCCCATTGCCAGTTTATGGTGGCGGCCCTTTGCAGTGGAGACACTTGGAATATCTGGACTCTCCTGCGGGAAGCTAAAGAGTGTAAGAAACAGAGAATGGTAAACCCAATTAATGAGCAGATATGGGTGGCTTTTCTGAATAAACGCTATGTCCCTGCCACTTTTCCTGCCCTTCTGCAGATTGACATTAAACCCACAGGTTGGGCCTTCGATATAGACGAAGAAGATATTGACCTAAAAATGAAGGCACTAAAATCATCTCGGGCACCATGGCCAGATGGCCTGGCTACTGTAGTCATGAGGCAGAATCACAAATTCTGGTCCTCGCTGTTAAAGATCTTATTCAATAAACTCCTAGAAGAAGGAAAAATACCTGCCTCCTGGCAAACTGCCATCCTCATTCCGGTCTTAAAAAAGGTTCCCCCAATGACACAGGCAACTACCATCTACTGTCAATGTTAGAATGCACAGGGAAACTATTTGCTTCCTTCCTTTTGAAGGAACTACAGAGGTGGATGGAACACAAGGGGATCTTAGATAGCTATCAGAGTGGTTTCTGGCCTGACTATTCCACTTCACATAACCTACACATTCTTGACTTCCTGGTTGATCAAACCCATGGCAAAAATGCTCCTCCCCAATATGCCCTCTTTATAGGCTTTAATTCAGCCTTCGACACAGTCAACAGGGCCCTATTGTAGTATAAACATGAATGCCTGGGTTGCCCCTCCGGGCATTCTTTATTATCTCAAACTATTCCACAACAATAATACAGTATCTCTTAGACTTGATTATGGGGGGTACCATGACTGTCCCGATAGCCCAGTCCAATGGGGTCAAACAGGGCTGTGTCATGCCCCCCCTTTTATATAATCTGTTAATCTCAGATCTTCCTCAATTTCTGTCTTGTAGCCGTGGTTGCCCCCCTAAAATTGATCAGACACACTGCACAGTGCTAGCCTATGCAGACTATCTCCTCCTACTAGACCACACCTTCTGCGGTATGCAGCATATGGCTAACTCACTCTGGGCATATGCAGACAAAAATGGTTTAACGATTAACAGAGATAAGACCCAGATCATGTTGTTTACGGCAAGCGTGTAGCTAGACCAAACCTTTCTGTTTCAAACACTGCAATTTCCTACACTGATCTCTACAAATATCTGGGCGAGGAATTCGATGGCAGACCTGGTTAAAAAACCTGCATCTAGGTGCGTACCAGGAAGGAGGCTCAGCTGACATCGTTAATTGCGCAATTCAATAAAAGAAGGGGTGGCTACATGCTTGGGGGAGTAAGACGGTTATATCTGCAATGCCTGCTCCCGGCGGTTACCTACAGCCTGGCAAGTTTGGTCAACCTTGATCTGAAGGTAGATTTTGGAGGAAGATACTGGGATTGCCTAATTGTGTCCCGATGGCGATACTGCATCTAGAACTTGGGCGTATGTCCCTTAAGGCTATGGTATTGAAAAAAAGAGCAACCATGCATATTAAAATGATCAGTGGGACTACCAATCTTTTGCTTCAGAGCCTAGGTAATGCTGAGCGGAGGCTGGAAGCAAAATCTATCTTCAGTAGGAACATGAAAACTCTATTCAAGGATATAGGGTGAACTCCCAGCTGGGGGGATAATCTTTGTGATTTAAGATATACATTTGGAATCCACCTGGGGCATTGGGATTGGAATGAAAACTTCAGCCACTTTAGCGTGCTAAAAAGTTAATCCTTCATTCCAGATGTTTTATATACATCTTTGAAGGCTCAATCTTATTTGGAAATGTGCCCCTCCATTGAACTGCAGAGATTCATTCAACTCTTGTGCATAAATCGCCTGCCTGTCCTATGATAGGCTCTTCTCTCTCGGTGAGTGAAGAGGGCTGATTTTGCCGCATCTGCCACAATAAATCAAAGAGGGAAACAGTCAAACAAGTCATGACTGAATGCCCAACAATGAGTACCGTACACATGAGCCAGTTGGGCAAATATGTGCACCACCTAGAGACTATCCAGAACTCACTTTTTTGGAAGTGATGCATTAATTCCTACAAAAGGGACTCCATATGGCCTTGTTTAGAGTCCGGAAGGTAACGGCTAAATTATTAACTCTGACACATATCAAAGAGGCCCAAGCAAGCAATAGCAAGTAATAACGAATGAATGAATAAGTAACTAGGTCCCGACCCTGTGTCTTCCAACCTTAGTTGAGACCTATTTATTGAGTGGAATAAACAAAAGAAACAAAAGGAACAGAAGCAAACGAAAATGTAATAAAATGTTGTGAAATGAAATTGAAATGATTTCAATCTTACGGATTTTATCGTCATTGCTATAGGAGGTTTACTAATCTGCTTGATCTGTCTAATTTGACAAGTTTATTCTGTTTTATTCTGTGATTCCTTATTTGTTTGCTCGTTGATTTTATTTATTTGATGTTAAGTATGACAATGTTATTTATTACATTTTATGTGTGTAAAGTTTTATGTTTAAACTATAACACATTAACTAAATAAATAAATGAAATGCTGGAAGGAACGGTTCATTTTTAAAAGCATTATAAATTAACAGCAGGCTTTGCAAATCCAGCTAGGCCTTGAAACTCAAAATGAGTCTGAACACAATACATGTCAAGCAGCCTGGAAAAGCTGTACTGTGCTTAAGGAAAATGGAATGCAAGGCCACAATATAAGATAAGCATGGCAAGGCATGGAGAATTGTACGCAAACTGGCAAGTGTAATGAGCTTCAGTGAAGGGCAGACAGCCTTAGTGCCCAGGTGCAGGGACGGGCAGAAAATAAACAGCCTAGTTGACATAGTGATGGATGCAGCCAGACGATCTGTGCATTTGGCTGTGACTAAATTCGAAATAAACTATAGATATTCCAAGTGAAATATGGTCTCCAAGAAACATGTAATAGAGACTGCAGTTTGTTAAAGTGACAACTAAGATTAGCAGACCTGCAGAGGAAGGACATGACCAAGAGTGACATTAAGATAACAAGAGCTAGAAGTTAGTTGCAAATTATAAGTGGCACACGGATCTCTCAATCTTCATTATAACAAACTCCATACATCTCACACTGGTCAGCACAAGGTTGAGCATAGCCTGTGCCAAACAATGGGAATCAACATTACCTCAGCTCATTTTATTGCTAGCCTATGAAATTAGAGTAACGTGAGGCAAGTGCATGTGATATCTAAAATTGGTTGGCCAGTGAGATAAGGAACACTCCAATCCTGAGTGTTGCACTTATAGGAAATATATGTATCCTAGGGGTGTAAACCAATGGAGAATAGACATAGGTTTTGTAGTTTACTGTCATGATGACATCATGGTTGATGAGATTTGTATAAACAAATAATTGTCCAGCAATGGGGAGATAGGAAAACTGGGTGAAGGCTTGCCTGTGGTTTTTTGTGTGTTCCTTCCAGCTCCTTGTGTACTTTGAATAAAGAGCTGGGATTACCTAGTATTTAACATATTTCCATCCTCTGACATCTCTTTTATTGGCAGTAGCCAGGTAGTCGTCTGAATTACTCTTTTGGGCCGCGATTACAGAGGCCACCTTAAAATGATTTACCACCTTCTTCAAGACACATCACAATAATGGTTGGCATCGATTCCATGACTAAAATGGGACACTTCTTGCCTTTACCAAAGATACCATAAGCTTTGCAAATGGCTAGTTGTTTTCGTCACATCATCTTTTGCCTACATGGTTTACCTAAAACCATCCTTTCTGATTGCAGACCTCAATAAACCTCAGTTTTTTGGACTCAGATTCGTAAATCCCTGGGTATACAGCGCGCATTGACATTGGGTTTTTATCCTCTGTCAAATGGACAGACACAAAGGGTAAACCAGTACTTGGAACATTATGTATATTGTTTTATTTCAGTGCCAATGGATAACTGCAGTGATCTTTTACCTTATTCAGAGTTTGCATATAATAATCCCATGAATACGGCCCTTGGAGTCAGCCCCTTTTTTGGTTCCTATGTTTTTCATCCATCCTGTATACCTTCAGCCGTTCCTTCATATACAAAGGTTCCATTTGTAGAAGCCTTCATCACAGACATTCAAGCAGGTCATTTGGCAGCCTTATCAACTTTGAAAGAATCACATTTTCGAACAACGAATGTGCCAACAAGAAACGCACAAAGGAAGCCAGATTAGAGCCAGGAGATCTGGTATGACTGTCTTTGCGTTTTTTGCCCGAATGCTTGATACCATCTAAGTTATCACCACGCTATTGTGGGCCTTTTTAAGATTTGAAGGCTATTGTTACTGTGGCATACCACATTCATCTACCTCTGTCTTGGTCCAGAATGCATCCTGTATTCCACATATCACAACTGAAGCCTCATGTGACGGGCCATTTTCAGAGAAGAGGAAAAAGTCCACCCCCTTCAGTGGATACTGCTGATGGACCAGAGTATGAAGTTGCAGCAATAAGTGATTGTTGCTACTTCAGAGGAAGTTTGCAATACCTCATCGATTGGAAAGGGTATGGGCCTTCTGACCATACCTGGGAACCGGCCTCAGCCATTAATGCACCACTATTATTGAGAAAATGGCACAAAAGGCACCCTTGGAAATCAGGACCCATTCCACCACAAGGGGGGGCATACTGCTAGGAAATGAACCTCACCTAGGTCTCTATGGCAGAAATGGAAAGAATTATACGAGCAATTCCTTTCCTCTGCCCCAAGATGGTACCTGATGTATTCCGGGATGTACCCTTATGTCCGATCTAGTCTTTTTCAAGATGTTGACTCACGTCGCAACTCACCGGTGAACAGAACTCTGATGCACATTTAAGGCAGCAGTGCAGCTGGGTCTCTGCATTGCTTCTTCATAGCACTAACACTGTATTTTCTTGCATGCTTACTGCATTCCTTCTTCTGCCTTACCTTACTTGTTGCCTCTCCCATTTCATATTACCTATTCCTGGTCTGCCTTGCTTGCTTATCTACACAGCTTCTTGTGTTACTTCTGCCAGCATTATTCCACCTCTCTACTTGGAACTATGGCTCTGTACTCCATCTAAACCACACAGTAACCTTTACTTTCATCTCACCATTCCGAAACACCCATCCTGGGGTTATGGCTGTCAACATACTGGTTCCGCCCTACATCCTTCATTTTCCAGATCCTACAAAGACATTGAAGGGTTTTCTTCCCCTGGAGGGTTTCCCTTGGGTTTAACCCATGGGTGGATTACACAAAGCCCTGTGTCTTTATCAGGCCTCTGGATACTCTGAGGGCTATGACTATTTCCTCAGCTACTATCAAATTTACAACAGTTTGACGCTGGTCTAATTGTAATACCTTGGGGGTCATTACGAGGTAGGCGGTAAGGGGTTAACAGGGCCAGTAAAGGTGCCGGAGCTGTCAACCCCTTACCGCCTCATTACAAGTTCTGCTCGTGGAACCCGCTAAAGACGCCTGGTAAAACCAGGCGTCCTTAGCGGGTCCCGCGAGCAGACCAGGGTGCTATCAGGCCCGTTAATAATTAACAGGCCCGTTGTTAGCATGCTCCCCATTCCCACTGAGTCCTATGGGGGCTCAAATGGGAATGGGGTTGGGTTTCTTGAATGAGGAATTACCGGGCCCTCCAAGGTCGGAATGGCCTGGTAATTCCTCACTCAAGGAACCTGGACCCGGTAAGGGGGTAGCCATGCCACTAATAGCGGCATGGTTGCCTCCTTCCTCGTAATGACCCCCCTTGTCTTTATTGGTAAAGTCACACCCTTTAGAATGTCCTCCTGTCCACTCACGGAAGCTTGACCTAAGTTGCTCAAATACTGCTAAGAGAAGGTAAGGGAAGGATATCTTTCAGAGTCCTGCTCGCCTACCTTAGGAGCCCAACGCACGTACTGGGAAACACTCCTGACAATCATGGGAGGAGATATTGTTCCATTCAAAAATATATGTGGCACATTCTAACTGGAGGAGCACTAACCTTGCTAATAGGCACAACTCAAAACAGCACGTGCAGTTTAATTAGAAATAAGGTCATTTGTTGCAGTGGACTCCCACCTTGGCAGATGGGGCAAGCACAAAAGTTCCAAATCCTCCCTATGAGCTACGGCAATAGAACAACTGCTCTCCAAAGCCATAAACCATGGAACAAAGGTCTACATGGAAAGCAACACTGTACACATTGTTCTCTGACAAATGATGGAAGCATATCATCGAAAGACACAATGAAGGAATCAGAAAAGACTAATTGAAAATCACACAATAGCCAATATTACAGGACACCAGCATAAATGCTCGAAGCAAAAGTGGTTGTGAATACTACTTGCTGATGCTTCCCCGAGTCCTGATGTGACTTGCTAAATATACTATTCGAAAGGCTAAACCTCATAGAAGTCTGGGATCCAACAGGGATCAACAAGAGAAAAGACTCTCTTAAACAGAGGACACAAGAATATCATTGCATTATTCAACACAAGTCATTCCGAGTAGGGCGGTAAGGGTTAACGGTCACCGTAATGGCGGAGTCGGAAAAATAACGGCGTCGACCAAGGCGCTAATAGTGCCTTGGTTAACGCCACGGTCGGAATGAGGCCCAATGTGAAGATTGCCTGCGCATTTGCCCAGGTGTCTGACAACTTCTATAGTGGTCAACATGAACTGCATGCTATGCATACGAGGACGAACAGCCGATACCGCAATCCTGTAATGCATCAGAAAAATGTCATCTATGGATTCACTCGTTAAGAGCCAGAATGAACTGAAATATGGGAGCGACCCCTTACAGCACTGCAAACGTTGTAACCAGCGGCCAGGTTTAAAAGTCACCAATAAGAGGTATGGCCCTGCACACGTCCCGAGTATGGGATGTGAAACCTATGGCTCAGCTGGATGGGCTTCTAAGACATGCAGGAATAGTGCAGCAATATCACTGACCGTGCTATTGTGCTTGTTATTTGCCCTTGTTCAAAAATGCATTAAAACAATATGCATTTGTACTAGGACAGTTGGAAAATGCAATGCGAAATTGCACGGGTTCTGTTGCCAATTATTTCATATGGTCCCAAGCAGGCAAAACCCACTTTATTAGTAAAGGGTTTAAGGCATATGAATACACTGCATATATCTTAGGAAACACACCTTTGTTCTGTTTTTATCTCATTAATATCCGTACATTTTATAGAGTGCTTCGTGCCAAATTCTTGCCACTTCAAAACAGTGAAATAACCGGAGTTATCATTGACCAATCCGAATTTACTTTAATTAATTACATGGAAACATGAAGCGTAACTCATCGGGATTAGAACCCGTGACTGTTGGTCAGTTAACCTGCAGGTTAATTCAGGTGACTGTCTAGATTCTTATCACCCCAACCTGCATCTTCGCACATGTTGGTCAGGATAATAAACTCCACCCTCACACCTGTCCTACACAGAGGCCACCAACATTCATCCTGTTTTTCAAAGTGCCAAATCCCTCCTCCCCACGCTGCTGTACATCCTTGCCGCACAAACCCCCTATGTTGGAAATGCAAATCTCAGTAATGTTAGCAAACTGAATTATCAGTAACATCACTATGAAAATGCAGTTTGTTAACATTCTGGTGTCAAAAATGCAGCATATCTGTAAGTCACACACTCAAATATCAGACGCAATCACTTGACTCGCTGTGCCCAATGACGTCCAATGAATACGCTCAGTGCTGTTTAGCCGAGCTGGATATGCATCCCCTAATAGCACATCATAGTTACCCCACTAGACTATATATGGCAGTGAAATGCTCTCCCAGCACACACAGTTTCTGGGAGCCTATTGTACTTTTGGGGTTGGAGGCACATGGCTGACAATACTAATAGGTGTAAGGGGGCGGCCAATGCATCCTGTGCCCTGGCCTAGAGCCCCTGGGAAAGCACAGAGCACCTTTGTGAATAAAATCAGGTATAACAACAAAATAACAGGTCTTCTGCAATGTGTTTAAGTACCCGAAGTTGCCATCTTTGTTTATGTAACAATCACCCAGTGTGCGTAGTTGCCAAATTTGCCATCTATCAGATGTTTTGTACTGCATGTTATTCATTTTTATTTCTTTTCATTTTTTAATTTTATTTGTGTGTTTAATCAGTTAATCTTTTTACAAGTACTGTGGAAAAAGAAGCAAAACTATTTTATACTTAATTAAATAATTATTTCAAACTTAAAGGAATAATGAGGCGATATGCCCTGCGGCGGCGGGCAGACCCCTGTCAGCCCCTTAACGAGGGCGACAGTGGGTCAACTCGCTGACAAGGGGCCATCCACATTAGCACACCTGTAATTCCCAACACGGTCCTAATGGTGTCTTTTAAAAATAAAAATAAAATAAACTTATATTTTCGGTGCAGACTGGCACAGCGCAGTACTGTGCTTGAAGTCTGTTATCAATTGTGATGACGGAGACTTCATCAACATTGAAAACTGACTTCAATGACAGGGGACATTATTAGCACCCATGTAGGAAAGTACACAGGTGAGGGAGAAGGGGTAGCAAGGAAAGGGGCGCTGGCTACCGAGGCTGCTCGGGACGCGCGCATGTACCATACAATACCGCCTGCGTTCTGAGCACCCTACCAGGGTGCTTATATGCATTAATACACTAGTAAAACCATAATTGGATCACGCTCTTGAGGAAATTGAGCAATGAGCATGGCAAAGCCCAGGTCTAAAATAAGGTGACATGGTCCAGCTCACTATTTATTTTTTTATTTATTTATGTGAGATGGCTTAAAACAAACGTTTCACATCTTTAAAAATGTCACATTTCTTCAACATATTTATAATTCTAAACTAGTAATGATGATAGCAAAGAAGTTAAAAGACTTACAAAAACGTTTTTCAATGGGCTTTCCCCACTGAAAAATGCTTTTCTATGTCGGGCTCTTACACATTTTTAGCTTTCCTATTATAATAAACTAAAATCATATTTATAACTTCAGAAATTCTACTATTGCAATAATCAAGGCGATCTGTCTAGCAGACACCAGAAGTGTGTATTTGTCAGTCTTGTGTGCAAAACGTGTGACTATTGTAATTCTATTTTTTCTATGACACTACATTCTAAAGAAATGTGTCTTAGTGATCCAGTATACGTTTCATCTTTAAATAAACATAACATGACCTCAGATGACAATTGATCCCTCTTCAAGCACCAATTATTTGAGAGGTTGCTATTAAATCAGATCGTAAATGCATATTAGGAAATTGTGTGACATAGAGTTGCACTGCTAGTTCAGCTCTTTATATATTCCTGAAAGAAATAACATTTTCTAAATGATTAGCAGACCAATCCTAAAATGTAGCCCTTTCTTAGGGCCCATCAGTGCTTTTTCCAAATACTCATACGGTTCTAAAGTAAAATCCCACAATCTTAAGGTATTAACACAATTTCTCCAGAGGGATAACAAGGAATGGTTCCGCCCATTGTTTATCGAATGATTAATGATATCTAACAGCGAATCCTTATCTGCAAACGTTATATGACAATACAAACTCATGCTCTTAATTACTGGCATAAGGAGATGTAAGGCTTCATTTGGACCCGATAACATGAGTCAAAATTCCTCTTGTGGAAATCCAAGAAAGTCTTCCAAATATGACATGTTAATCGATTCAACCATTTGGATATAAAATAGGTCCTCGTTTCTAAGTTTTGAAGTCTAGATAAGCAACATAAACAGGCACACCTTTTTTAAGTAGAGTATTCCCTGAAACTTAAGATCAAATCATTGCCCATTGTGCCCACCCCCTTGTGAAAGCCAGTTTGCAATATACGCATGATCTTTGACTTCTGTGGCCAAATGTTTAATTCGATAATCAATCACAACCCAAAGTTCTCCCTCAAAAAGTCCAATAATGCTACTGTAGTATAACTTGTCTATAATATGCAAGACTTTTACGGTGGCCCTTTTTGAAGATGGGTAAATTGTTGGACTTGTTCCATGTTGTTCAAAGTAATCCTACATTTGAGGCTGATATCTTATTTGTTTTGTTTGACAGAATAATTTCAATTACCACATTTGCAAGGCCATCAGTACCTGGAGCCTGCACATCTTTTAACTTCCATATAATATCAACAAAATTGCAAAAGCACTACACCAGCTTTTGCTCTGCTGCATCACATAATTCAGGTGAGGTCATCTGCCGGGTGTGCGGGGAGGGGGGCAACAATGTGACTGTGATGTACCCGCCAGGCTGTCTCATTCATTAGATTTGTTGGATAGGAGTTCACCCTAAAATCACAATTTAACAAGGCTCCAAAGCCTATAGTCCTTTTTTAAAATCTATGATGTTATCTTCTGTTGCCAATTTAATGAAGTTGCTAATTTCTTATAAAACACTGTATTGTTTCCCCCCCCTTTATTCTTCCATTACTATGAGCAGTCCCCACACATGTAACAATTCCACACAACACATACCATTCTTGGCTATTTTGTTTTGGTAAAGACAGGCATCTGAATCATTAGTAATAAAATATCCCTCTGAAAGGACACCTGTCTAACATATGCCTGGGCACTGTGAAATAAAATCTCTAGCCATCAATATAAATCTGACACTGCTTACGCTTGTAATCTTCCAATAAATCATTGATGTGTGCTTTTAATGAATGATCAGCGCCCTTTGTAACAGGGGTATATACATTTATTATTAACTATTATTTTTAACCAACAGCACTTTCCACATGAGTACTTCTACCAGAATATTTTCACTCTTGCTATCCAATTCCAGGGTCCTCACTGATTTGTAGGTCTTAATGGCAAAAGGCATGTTACCTTACAGCAGGTCTGTGATGCCCTTTGATGCCTTTTGTAAAACGCAGAAATATCCCTTTAGGCAGGGTGTCTTTCTCAGTCACCCCTCTTGTAAAATGATTATTTCATGACAGTATAAGTAATCCCGTTCCGTGCCCTTAGTTATAAGTCAAATATGGTTATGTCTCCTAGATCTCCAGGAAAGCTAATGTACCTCGGATATTCCCTTATATGGAGATCTGAAGTTATTAATGAAGCCGAGGGACAATAATACAATTACTTGCCTTGATGACTATGTCCAGAGGTTATTGGAAGAGCTGGGTTATACCCTGGACGATGTATTACTCAACCAAGTAAAGATAAAAAACAAGGTGCTGTATAGAGCAGACTGGATTTTAACTATAAATGAGATACATGGTTTGAGCTCTCTAAAACATCTAAACTTTGACCGCACAAAACTAGGTGTGATCACCCCTTATTTATCTCATGTAGAACTTTACTTAGATTTTCAGCTAATAGTTTACCCAACATAGAAGTGTTGGCAAAAAGAGGAATAACACCAGGGGATCCTGCTCATTGTGAAGCTTCTGGAGATGTTAAGGAACCAGAGACATGGAAGCACATGTTTTTATCTTTCCCTGCGCTAATGTTTTTTCGAATGGTTTATTTTAGACAATTTGTGTTTAATATCAATTATGTGGCTAAAGAAACCTTGTGGAAGAGTATTATTGGGCGGTCATCCTGTTCGATAGGCCTAGCAGTGTGGTGTTTTATTAATAACAGAAACAGTTACACTCCTTGAGCTAATAGCTGTCTAGGCACTAATTTTGCTTGACAATGTTATAGATGAGTACAACCATGATGGAGTAACTCCTTGTTTAGGTGTTATGATTAATGTGACCTATTGTGAGAGCAAATTAGCAACTATATATGTTTTTAGTATTAAGATTTCTATCTTAAGATTTATTTCGCTTTTATTTATTTTTTGAGATGTGCATGGTTTTAATGTGTTTGATATTCAATTTTGTAAAGGTTTAATTTTATAACCATATACAAATAAAAAATTACCTTATTCCTACTAGTCTTCCAAACTCATCTATGCAAACTCTAACCTGGACTACTGCAATGCACTTTTTATGGGAGTTCAAAAATTTCAAATACAAAGATTGCAGGTAAACTCTGCGGTTGCACTGATTTTTACTTTGCAAAGGAAAACATCTATCTCTCAGTATGGGAAAGGTCTCCATTGGCTTCTGGTTCAACCACACATTCTGTTTAAGGTTCAGTGCCTGGTCTTTAGATGCATTGATGGCCTGGCCCCGACATACTTAGTCTCGAAAATCCAACGCCATTAGCCCACTCGATCACTTCAATCAGTTGGACAAAATCTGTTGATCGCACACTTCACTAAAACAACAACCTGGGCTGATAGGTGTTTTTCTTCATTCGGCCCCCATTCCTGGAAGCTTTACCTATGGACCTTTGACAGATCAAGTGCTTACCAGTATTTAGGAAGAAACTAAAAACGTATCTTTTTGAGTAACCACCTGAACCATCCACTAGTTTTTAGATTAGCCTATTGATGCATGTTGATGCAACTATCGACTTTAGTCAACATCTGCACCTAGATGCAGCTCCTGCTCGGACCCTACTGTTTGGGTATGCGTGTTATAAATGTTAAAATCAAATCATAATTGATATTCATTTTATTTATTTCTTTTATTTATTTGTTTATAGTGTGCAGAAGCCCACAGGCATCAGGGCGCACACTGAGACTACAACACAACACATGAAGCACAAGATATTGCAGAGGAAGTGGCAGCAGCCCTGAGCTTTATGTAAACAGGAAGGACTTTAACTGTTTACCAAATTGATGTGGATTGATGTGTTGATGGAGAGTCAAGAGCAAGATATTCCAAGCTTTATGAGCCAGTGTGAAAAAGGATCTCCCATTGCCCAAGATGCATTTTACTTTAGAACACTTGGGAAACCAAGTACCTGAGGAACTTAGAGTTCTAATTGGTTCGTATTTGACCAATTTGTCTGAAAAATAGCTGGGCACAGTACCATGAATGCACATATGCGCCAATGTAAGTATCTTAAACTGTACACGAGAAGTCACAGGCAGCCCGTGCAATTCCTTCCGTATTTCAGAAATATGGGTCTTGCGTGGTAGATTTTCTGCGATGCGAATAGCATCGTTTTATAGTACCTGCAGTTTCTGAATACTGCTCTTGTTCGCACTCCCCAACAAGGCGTTACAATAATCAATTCTGAGGAAAATGGTGGCGCTCGAGCAAGGGAAATACCTTTTTTCTGAGAGGAAAGACCTTATTTATCTCAGTAGTTTTAAACGATAATGTTCATTTTTGGAGATATAGTTCACCTGACAATCGGCACCTAATGATGCTTCCAGGAGAACGCCCAAGGTTTTCACTTTGTTGAGAACTGGTATTGCACAATCCCGATCATGAAGGTGGAATAATTTGCTGAGAGCTTTCACCTGGATTGATCAGAGGCGAATATTACTAGCTCAGTTTTATTGCTGTTAGGGCACATCCAGTTGTCTGAAATCCACTGTTTGATAATGCCATGGATGAACTGAAGGTTGTCCGTATCTGTTTTGTATGTCCCCTTAAGCTCAAACAATAGCTGCGCATCATTGGCGTAGTTCGTAAAAATCACACCCGTGTCAGCCAGTATGTCACAAAGTGGTTTAATGTAGATGTTGAATAAAACAGGCGGCAAACACAGCCCCTGAGGGACACCATAAGCTCTTGGAGCTGGGGTAGAGGCAGCATTTCCCTGTTGCACGGCAGACCACCTATTGCTCAGTAACGACTGAATCCAGCAGATCGCATTGTCTGAGCAGTGACCCAACGTAGAAAGAGTATTTAAAAGAAGGTCATGATCCAGGAGGTCGAAGGCTGCCGAGAGGTCTAGTAGGACCAAAAGTCCTGCCTTCCCTTGGTCCATGATGTTAAACATGTTGGACTGTATGCAGGGATGTCAATTGGGGGTCGCCAGGTGCCTCCCTTCCTACCCCTGTGGTCTCCCTTCCTACCCCTAAAACAAAAAAAGAAACACAAATATTTTTTTCTTTTTTAAAATTAAAGCTCCTGAGCTGTGGCCAGCACCATGTAGCTCTTTGTTTCTGGAGTAGCTGGGTTTCTTGTTCAGACCTCCTGAAAAAACAGGGGGTTGCAAAAGTGCAACACTTTGAGCAGTGACTCTAAATAAGAAAGAATAGGAATGACAAATAATCTGTCTTTCTGGAATTCTGTACAATAATTGCTATACTCATTAAAGGTTTATTTCAGGCACACTCCAGGGGGTGAGTCAACGATTTAGTCTGTTCTTAAACACCTCAAATTCACAATGCAGACACAAACTTCCAAAAAGCATTTACAGTTGAATGAACATCAATTTCAGACTATGTATTTTGCTTTTTAGCCAGTTGCCATTATAGCATGTTTTCCTCTGCCGCTGTCTCTGTTACGATCATCACAAGACATTCCATCTCGGTGTCCTAGGTCACTTGACAACATCTTTGTGCCTAAAAGTTTGTGTACTGTGTAGAAATGGTTGACCATAGCACATAAAGTGACCCCTGATTGAATTGTGCCACAATTAATGCATTGTCATAATGTGTCTATCTTTCCTATTACCATGGCATGCTGTTCAGTGTGTTTGTTTGCATGTAGGAGGTAATGAGTGCATAGAGTATGGGATGCTGTGTGAGTGCACTGCTTTACCTGTGTTAATCTGAATTCTTTAATACACAGCTATGAACCCTCCCAATGGTATGGATTTTGACAACCTGAAAGGTAGATCCATACAGGCTTTACATGTGGCAAACTTTGCACCAAACCTGCTGATGAACTGGCCTGCTGTTAAATCTCAGTTACCAGTTTAATTGTATCTGCTACAGAGTGTAATTTGCTTTCTCACTTTGAGAACATTCAGACATGTAATTGCACATTTTACTATAGCCAGTAAGATAGCTATAGTTGGTAAGGTAGCTCAGTGGGTTTATTGCTTACTGCTGCAATAATTTTGTGACCTGCAGGTTGCAGGTTTGACTCCCGACAAGGCCAACTCATCCTTTCATCCTTCTGCGGTTGATAAATGAGTACCAACACAGGTTGGGTGATATTGTATGTATGTTTGTTCTACATAAAGCGCTTAAGCGTACGTGCTATATAATAACACATCATTATCATTTGGCCTTGGACGTCTGCTTGGATTCACAGTAATTTGGTAATATGGGCCTATAGACACTGATACTAACGATGCATATGGTGATCCATTCTTGTATGGAATGTATATCACATTACAGTGATATCATAACCATATTTTTTCGTAGTGTACTTAGAAAGAATGCTATGTGATGCCACTTCCTGTTTTGTCAAGGGGTGAAAGGCTGTGGTCTGCCACTTCTGTGATGTCACTTTGGGGTGGGCCAAATGGCATCACTTCCTGTGATGTCGTCAAGGGTTTTGTGATGTCACTTCCGCTACCCCTGGAATTTTTGTGAAATGACGTAGTTATGGTTAAGTTGCTCAACACATAGGAAGAGCACTCTTTGGGCAGCTTATAACTTTGCCCACCCCTGCAAAAAAGTATATGGCCCCATCAGATTAATTCTGCATAGTTTGGTGAGGTTTCGTCAAGGGGTTGCTTTTATAAATTAGCTGTAAATCCGTACAGTATTTTTATTCAAAACAACCAAAAAGTAGGTAAAACAATGAGTGATATCTGGGTTTGGTCCACAGATGGGCCTCTGAATGGTCCAGAGGATGACGTGATGCCCGCAGACATCGGACCCGCAGGCTGATTTGATGGTGAAAAGCGTGACATGCGTCATATTTTTGGGAAACGCCCGCCATGTTGCATTCACTGACAGCGCCCGTTGTCCGCGAACATCGCAGTGAAAACATATTAAAAACCACAGCATTGCACTTGTCAAAATAATAAAACAATTTCTGATGAGGTAAAGGGTGATGAGGATGGGTTGGGATATGGCCATAAAAAGCCAAAAAACGTGTGTTTCTCTTCTTTGATGTCTGCGAACAGTCCACGGCAGTTCTGTGGTGTTCACGAACATCAAAGATGTTTGGGGACATCTTTGCTTACTTGCGTATAACAGGGTTGGTGAAAATCAGTTTTTGGATGGCTTTGGCGCCACTCAATGAAACTGCATGACATTTTGAAATTTCATTCTAGACCTGACTCTGAATGGTTCTGCAAAGTGTGGTGCTGTTTTGTCAAGAGGGACCAAAATCAGAGGGGGGTTCCAAAATTGCTCAAAGGCTTATAAATGTGGTTGCATTTGACACATCTGCACATCAGTTTGCAAAAGGATTGTCTACCTAGAATGTAGAATGTTTTTACAAAGTTTTGTGGGATTTTGTCAAGAAGGGGCAAAATTAGAGAGGGGTCTCAACATTTTTAGATGCCTTATAACTTTGTTGCCACTTTAAGAATGTGGACAAATGTTTTGAGAAAGGTTATAGTCCCAATCTTGAATGTTTGTGCAAAGTCTGAATGGATTTTGTCAAGTGTGGGCTAAGTTGTATAATGATTGTATGTATGTACATTTTGGTTCTTTTGACAAAATAAAACATGGCCGGATTTTAAGCAAACTAGTAGCATTGGCAAGGACCTGAAAGCATGGTTTTGAAAATGTGCCTATGTTTTATTTTTTTTAAAGTGTCATAATGTAGGTACAAAAATAGTGATATACCTTTGGTGACTGAGGTATAGCCTGTGGCCATGGGTAGTGGCCAGATTGCCTGGGGCATGGCCAGCAATGTGTTTAAACTGGGCATGGCCACCAGGGACCAGCTATGTGGAAATGATTTTCGAAATTGGGATAGGTTTGAATGGGAAAAATAAATGTGCTTGTGGGTACAGGTTGAAGTGCTGGATGGGATTGCAGCAATATGCACGAGGAGGATCAACAAGAACTTGAAATCATGGTTTTGCAAATATGACCTGCGTTTTATTTTTTTCAAAAGTGTACAATGTAAGTACGCAACACAGTGATATAACATTGGTGTCTGGGCAAAGAGCCTGGCAGTTAGCAAGGAGAAATGAGTACTGTAATTTGGTTATTGTGGCTTGCGGCATGTCTGAAGTGGTAGGTTTAAATGGGAAAAAATACAGCCTGAAGTGGTGGACTAGATTAAAACAAACCTGCGCGACGAGCATTAGCAACTGAAAGCATGTTTTTGGAAATTATTATTATTATTATTATTATTATTATTATTATTATTATTATTATTATTATTATGTCTTGTGTTTTATTTTTCAAAAGTGTAAGAATGTAAGTAGAAAAACTAGTGATATACATTTGGTGTGTGGGTAGTGGGCCTGGTTCTCGACAAAAGCAAATGTATACTCTGATTTGCTTAATGGGGAATGCAGCATGGCCGAAGCCTATGCCCCATGGATTTGGAGACTGGCAATGGCTTCAAGTCATGAGCACTGCCCATTGGTTACATTATTAGGGTATAGTGGACACTGAGCTAAGATGCAGGGTAGGTGCAGTGAACAATAGGGGTCATTTGGTTTGGCTGTGGTCATTGTGGAGCCTTATTCTTTAGGCAATTGAACAATGATTTCCATCCGCAGCATGCGCGGCTGATAATGACAGACATAAGTATGTGGGAGGTTTATAGTTCTTTGATATATATGAAAAGAGGAATTATTAATAACTTATATACAGTGATGTAACACCATGAAACATTTTGAGTTATAAAAACCTATTCAATTGACAGAAAAAACGTTGTTAATGGGATGTTACGGTTAGGATGCATCCCAACCTTGGGACTCCTCTGCTTCAATAGTTAGCTAGTGGTGTCCCACCTTGGCATACGTTGGCATTTACCTCCTGGGTTCTCATGAGCACTTGCCCATTCGTACTGCCCCTTCTATTAATGCACTTCTTTCACTGCACAATGCATATGTGCATTTATAGGAGCATTGTGTAAAGATGCAGATGCAAAAGATTTGTAGAAGATTGATAAGTGGCAGCTGGTGTGTGGAAGCTTAGTATGGTCATAGGGTTATCTGTACAGTTTTTGGAAGTAATTGGTTGATGGATGTGTGACTGTTTGAAAGCAGGCATTGAGGGAGTGTTACAAATATAACATTAAAAAAGGGTACAAGGGCTGCCCTGTGCGATGGTGTGCACGTGCTATCCGGGTCTTTTAATGATCCATGGCCTGGAAAGGGCACTGTGGAGACCGTGGATAGTTATAAAGGTTTATCAATTAGAATGACCCCAAATAAAAAGAGTGTGGACTACCAAAATGTAAATCCTATGCTTCACAAAGGGGGACCTGCAGTGAAGAGTCCTACTGGGCAAATGTGCTGTGGTAGACAGGACAATTCAAACCTGGAGAATATAGATTGACACATTTCTGCCTCTGGACTGGAGTGATAGACCAAGGAGAAAATAGTTAGACTAATCTCTTGAAATATAGCTAGTCTTGGAAAACCCCTGATTTCCAGGAAACATGGGAAATTGGACCTGTCAGGTTCCAGGGGTAGGAGGTCTTCCAGGTTTTGGGAAGCAAGGGGGCCAAAGGAAGACCATACAGGGTACTAGTAATATTGATAAGTCCTGCCATGGATTGGCACATCTCAGCCATCGAAACTGCTTCTCCAGATGTACAGCATTTGGTGCCTGCCTAAGAGGGAGCCCAACCTATCCTATTGTTTAATATGTACCATCGGGTTGCCAAGGGGCACATCAATCATGCAATTGAGTTGGTAAAGACTCTGGTGGAGTAGAAGGATGTTGGGAAGGGCCCGGTCCTAAAAATCATACTTGCTGGAGATCTGAACCTGCGGGTTGAACCCCTGGCTGACTTGGAGGGGGTATGAAATAATACAGCCAAGGTCTGGGATATCCCCTCCCCAGCTTTGATGGCCATGAGCAGGGTCCATCCGCAGGCCCTTGGTTGCGCTACCATTCTTCTTGGCATGGTTTTAAGGGCCTGCAATGGTTGCATTGGTAAAGACCAACCATAAAGGCCTACGTCCTTGGGGACTAACGGATCCTTGCACATAGATTACATTTTCCTATCCTTGGGGCTGTTGCCTCTTACGAGGGACTTTGAGGTCTTAGACCGAGAGGGAAGTGATCACATGCCATTGCTGTGGCCTTGATTGAATGGGGAGGACTTGGGGGTGGCCATCGGACTAACTCTAGTAATATAGTTAGTGTCCAGGGACAATCTAAACAGAGAATTAAATTCTGTGATCTTGACCGAGGTTCTTTGAAACAGCATCTATGAGTCAATCCTGCCCATCCTGGGATGGTTATTTCTAATGGAACTATGAGACATAGACATCTACACTATATATGACAATCGAATTTCTGCTATACAACCATTTCTCACCAATTAATCCAAGAAAGTAACTAAAAGAGCACCCAAACATAACATCTGGTTTGATGATGACTGTCAGATAGCTAAATTAGACATCTTAATATGCCTAAAGGGAGGCATCAGCACCAATAGGATAGAACTGAGGTGCCTCAGGACACAATATATAAATCTGATCAAGTCCAAAAAAGAGGAGTAGGTGCAGCATGAATGGGAATGTCTGTGTGAGGCATCTGAGTCCAGAGATGGTAGCTTGTTGTTAATGTTAGTGTTCAAAGACATTTGTACCGCACACTATCACCATCAGAGTGGTCCCATGGCGCTCTTGGAAAATAGTCAGTTGTAACCAGGAAGGCTGTGGAAATGAAGTGGCAGTCGATATTGGCCCAAACACTTTGAGAGCCTTTATGGGTTGGAACAGACAGCTGATAATCAGAACACAATATTGTATGCTCAGGGGAGAGGGAATACCATAGATCCAATCCAATTCAATCTGGAGGAAGTCGATAAGGCCATTAGCATACAAAGGTGGGGCAACGCACCTGGGCCCGACCAAATGCCTATTGATCTGGTTAAAGACGAACCAGACGTGTGGGTAACAGTGCTATGGCACTTGTTTAATGTTATCCTTGGACTTAATAAGGTGCCCCCCTCATGGCAAAAAGCAACCATCATTCCTATATATAAAAAGGGAGGAAGGGGGAACTCTGGGAATTATAGACCCATATCATTGCTAGATGGAGTTGGCAAGGTATTTGCAAAAATCATCCACAAGCATGGGTTATACAGGAAGGAGTGATTGATCATCTACAGGTGGGTTTTAGGCCCAAGACGAGTACCATGGATCAGGCATTTCGCTTACATTTGGTAATGCAAAAATACATGGTCCTGAGGAACATGAAAGTATTCTCAATATTCATCGACCTTAGGACCGCTTTTGACTGTCTGTCGAGGGGGGTGCTATGGTCCATTTAGGCCAAAAGGGGAATTCCAGGCAACCTATTGCAAGTTATAATGCAGCTTTACTTCAATAGCAGTGCCTTAGTGCAGTGGGGACTGGGGGGTGAGCTAACAGACTCATTTAAGGTGACTAGAGGTGTGAGGCAGGGTTGTGTCCTCACTCCTCTACTCCTCTACATGTAAGGAAGAAATGCCTGGACAAGCCAAAACTTGCCCAGGAATTAATTCCAATAGTCCTTTTCGTAGATGATGCTGTCTTATTGTCCACATCTGCAAGGGGTCGTTCTACCACACTTAAGACCTTTGTGGAGAAATGTGGGAGCTCCACTTTGATATTAATACAGGGAAAACGAAAACCCTAGTTCTTTGCCATAAGTTCAAAAAGCCTGCAAAACTAGTATTGTCCATTAATGGAACCCCCTTGTAACAAGTATGTTCCTATGATTATTTGGGAGTAAGATGTAATGATCAAGGTAATTGGACCTCCCAAATATTTAAATCTACCTCCACTTTAGAAAAATATGGGGGGGACAGTATGGAGGTTTTTTGATACTCATGGACAGGGTGCAATTTCACCAGCCTCAATGTGCACAATGCACAGGCAAAAGCAGCAAGGCATGTCAGAAAGATTCTTTCTTAAAAAGCTGCTTGGATTATTGACATTGTGTCCAGGCAACCCCATCCTTTTGGAATTGGGCATCTGGCCAATTACTAGTGATGCAAGCTTTAGGACAGTAGCCTTTTGGTTCAGATTATGGTCAAGCCCAGCATGGTGTACATTCTGCGAGGCAATGACACATATCTTGGATTTTGAGGGAGGTAGATCATTGCCCTGGTTTGAGCATGTCAAAATGTTTTTATTAAAGTTGAACATGGAAGACTTATGGTATAACCCTGCTTGTATTACCAAGGGTGATGTTGTCAAAGCTAAGAGGATCTCACAGGAGGTTGCTGAGATTGAAATGGTTAGTGCGTGCAGCAGATTGTCAATGTGTTTTAAGTATCTGGTTAGTAAACCTGTATTGGGGTTTGAGAAATATCTAGATTTGGTAAACCCCCCATTAACACATACACTTTACATTGAATTTAGACTCGAGCAACTGAACCTGGAATATCGCACCTCACTGTAGGATCAAAGTGGAAATTACTTATGCCCGGTTGTGGTTCGGAAAGGGAATCCGTGGTCCACTTCTTGTTTTTTGACAGGGTTATCGGGTGGCTAGGAACATATACCTGAAGTAATTATGTAATGTTTTTGGCATACGCTGTACGAGTGAAGCCATCTTATTCTTTGGATTTCCATTGACATGAAAGTAGTATTCCATGTTGCAAGCTATACCCCCCATGCCTGGCATATAAGAGCAAAAATACTGACTACAGTATGATCTGGAACTAAATTCAATGTGGAGCTATAAGGATAAACATCTTTGGAGAAAAATGTTCAATCTCACTACTATCAATTGCACTAATTATATGCACTTTCTATGCACATGTATTATCTGATGTAGCCAATGGGATGATACACGTACTATTCTAACATCTGATCATGCAATTTTAGGAATTGAAATTGTTTATGTCTATACTGGGATTGTATATATTAAGCACTTAATTTCACTTATGAATTCTAAATGGTGTTGCCATTTTTATAACTTGGTCTCAAAGATATTATTGCCAAAGAGCTCATATTGCACTTGATGTTCTTAAGCCGTTTTAGCTGACTATTTTAGAACGTTTACTACATAATAATGTAGTTTTGTCTTCCTATGTACTCATAGGGCCTCATTACACGGTAGGCGCTAAAAAATGTGATTTACCGTCATGGCGCTATTAGCGTGTCCGCCATCGTAGGAGACCGCTAATAGCGTTCCATTACGAGTTAGCGGACACGCGCATAGGGCCATGCCGGTAAATGACCCTACCGCCATGGCGCAAAAGCACCTTACCGGCTCCGACCAAAGTGCTGATAGCACCTCCGCCCTCATGCTGCACGCTATTAGCGGTCACCGCTGTTAGCGGTCACTGCTATTAGCGGTCACCGTAAAACACTGGAACCGGAAATAGCGTCATCGCACCGGAACGGGAAAGAGCCCGGCGGCCATCTTTAAAAACACAATCCATTGCCATCCCCTGCACTCAGGACCTGCAGCAACACCACGACTGGCAAAACCACATCCCACAAGAACAAACAATGCCCAAGGCCCTAAAGAAAGCCGATGCGCGCCAGCGCAAAGAACGCTTCTCAAACGAGGAATTGAAAATGCTGGCAGACACCCTGGCTGCAAATGCAGACGTAGTGTTCGCTAGCGACATGCGGCGCCCGGCACTCCTGAGAAAAAAGGAAATCTGGGCTGAGGTGGCGCAGAAAGTCAGTGCGGTGGGCTCCACCCCCCGCACCGTAAAGGACGTGCGCAAGCGGTGGGATGATCTGCGCCTCCGTGTACGCAGCATTTTATCGGCCAACAGGAATCTGGCCATGGGCACAGGAGGCGGAGGTGGATCCCCGATGAAGATGCAGGAGTGGGAGGAGACATGTGCCAGCACCATTGGCATAGAATCCATCGAGGGAGTGGGCCGAATGGAGTGTGGTGTGGCAACAACGTCAGACGGAGGTGAGTGACCACGCAAAACACAGCAATGCCAAGCATGAGTCCCTCCCCCAAATGTGAATTGGGAATCAGCTAATGGATGGGGTCATCACACACACATGTACACAACCCTGCATATATGCCCTGCACATCCCCACACAACCACATGCATGCAGCACCTCACACACGTGTCACCCTGACACATGTCCGGATGACCCACCCATCTGGCCAACAACCTGCAGGCCCAAACTAGATGTCCAAATCCAAAGAACTGCAGCAACAACAACATATGCATGATGCACGTTGACCCATCACTGATGTTATCCCTGTCTTGCTCCCCCACAGGGTCACAATCTGACAGTGAGGAGCTGGACTCTGCAACGCAGGCCCCACCACCCAAAAAGCAGGCCAAGGGAAAGGATGCAGGCACCAGGCCCAGTACATCGAGGGGCACTGGGATATCTGGAGTGGCCCAGCGTTCAAAAGCCACCCACGCAACGACCACACCAAGGGTCGAAATGCCATCCGACACTGTGGCAGCACCCCCACCACCCACCCCCACCACTCAGGAGCCAGTGCCAGAAGGCACGCCATCCGCAGCCAATAGCTCCGTCGGGGAAGCAGCAGCCACGGCACCTATGAGTGATGTGGACGACACATGTCCGACACCGGAAGGGCAGCGTACACCCAGCACCCAGCTGTCCCCACTCCACAGCCCATGCAACACATCCAATGGCAGCATCCATGAGGTGCATGCCGGAGATGCAATGGATGGGTCATTCAGTCCCGTGGCGAGCTCACCTGATGTCGGCCACATGCAGCAAGCTGCGCCAAGGAGTAACAGGGCAGGGCCGCAGACGACACCATGAGCCTGATACGCCAGCGCCAGGAGGAGCTCAATGCCCTGGTTGCCCGGCAAGTGAGCGAGGCTGCCTCGACCAGGGAGGAGATCCGGGTGTTGTCAAGGGACATGAAAGCTGCCATGGACAGCAACACGACGCGCCTATGTGACGAGATGGCCGCTGTGAGGCAGGTCCTAACGCGCATTGCTGAGGCGATGGAGAGCATGCGTCACTCACAGGGAGCAGATCAACCAGCCACCCCCTCGTCTACTAGCTCCGACCAGACAACCATCCTGCGCAGGTCCAGCCGGTCCTTGCGGCGGTCAGACTCACAACCCCCCAATGGTGGTAGTGGAGGAGGGAAGTAGGGCCAGCCTGTCCCTGTTGACACTTGGGAACTAATGCAGCACTGATGTGCACACCATGTTCGGTGGAGTTGTGGGGGGAGGGGGGTGAGGGTGTTCGGTGAAGTTGTGGGGGGAGGGGGGTGAGGGTGTTCGGTGGAGTTGTGGGGGGAGGGGGGTGAGGGTGTTTGGGGGAGTTGTGGGGGGAGGGGGGTGAGGGTTGTTGGGGTGGAGGGCACATGCACGTTTGAATGTCATAATGCTCAATACACACGTAATGGCATGGATAATCACATGACTGGACATTGATCATTGTGTATGTGTGCTTTATTGTTGAAGGGTGCACTGTGTTTATGTCCTCCATACACCCCGTGCCCTGAGCTGAACACCAATTGCACCCTCCTAATCCATGTGCATCAGAAACAATGGTCTATCAGGTGCTGCCGCACAGCACGTCCCTCATGGGCATCGCCACCTGCATGACTTGCAGCCCCCTCTCCTCCATCCTCATCCCCGTCATCATCCTCAGACGGTGGTCGCAGTTCTATATCAGGGGGCATTGGCACATTCCGTCTGATACACATATTGTGAAGCATGACACATGCCATGGTGATCTTGGCCACCTTCTCATGCCCGTACAGGAGTGCCCCGCCTGACCTGCTGAGGCACCGGAAGCGTTCCTTCAATAGGCCGAATGTCTGCTCGATCACCACGCGGGTACGGGTGTGTGCATGATTGTAGTCCTCTTCGTGCCTGTTCTGTGGGTTCCGCACAGGGGTAAGGAGCCACCTCTTCAGGGGATAACCTGCATCACCTGCATGGGTGCAACAATGGGTATGTGTAAGTGTCTACATAATGTGGAGCGTGCACATATCACACAAACAAACATTGCATATTCAACGACATCCACTGATCCAAGCACGCATGGCAATCAGGGTAACTGCAATGTGGGAAGGTGAGGTGGTCCTTGCAAGTGGACATGCACCATGCATGCATACAGCAGGGATTGCCATGTCCCGCCAGAGTTTAAGTGATTTGTGTTTCCTGGCCCTGGCAACGTTAGTGCCACACTGCTAGTACACTGCCATTCCTTAGTTGATGTCCCCATGCTGTTTGATGGCAATTCTGTGGTGGGGTACGGGTGTGCCTCACCACAATGGCTACAGGGGATCCATTTGTATGCACTCATGTGCGCGGACCATTTCTGATGTTGTTCAGCGTACATTTCAGTTGTGATTTTGATATGCATGTTGCTGATTTGTGTAATGGGGGGAATGGTGTGTTGTGCGGTGTGCATGTTGTTTGGAATGGCCTGTTTGGCGTAATGGATTGATATGTTTGCCGTGGCACTCACTTCCAGCATGTGGTTTTGTCTCTGGTCCATTGTGGGCTGCCTCACTGTACAGTGATGCAAATATGTATGTCCATTCTTCTCATGACACCAGTTCACGCCCAGTTGGAGTATGCATCTCCCCCCTCCCCCCCATTCACGCCCAGTTGGAGTATGCATCTCCCCCCCCCATTCACGCCCAGTTGGAGTATGCATCTCCCCCCCACTCACAATCCACATCACACTGACATGTGGTCGGCCTGCTACTCACCAAGTAGCCACGAACGTTGTCCAGCATGTCGCTCCATGTATCGTGGTATTGTCGAGTTCCGCAGGACCATTGCATCATGGGTTGAAACGGGATATCGGGCACAGCAATGTGTGATGATCTTATTGGAGTCACATACCATTTGGAAGTTGATGGAGTGGTATTGCTTTCTGTTACGGTACACTACCTCATTGGCATGTGGGACCACCAGTTCTACATGGGTACAGTCGATGGCCCCGATGCAACTTGGGATGCCTGCCAGTGAATGGAAGCCAACTTTGGTGTTGGAGATCTCCTGGGCAGTCCGTGGCATGTATATGTGTTGACTTGTGTGCTGCAGGAGGGCATCGAGCACCTGGTTCAGTGTGCGTGAGAATACTGGTTGTGATATGCCATGCATCTGACCTACCGTATGCTGGTAGGTGCCTGTGGCCAAGAAGTGGAGCACTGTTGCTACCTTCAGTAGAGGGGGGATGGCAGTACGGATGTCAATGAGACTCACAATGTCGTTGTATATCATGTCTACTATGGTGGTGATGGTATCCCAGTCCAGACGGTACAGGGTGTGTATCTGCTCAGGGGTTAGGTTGACTGGACTGGCTCTGATCCTGGGAATTGGTGGCTGCCTCTGTGGTATCACTAGGTGCACTGGTGGTGCTTGCTGCGCCTGTCTTGCCCTCCTCCTCCTCCTCCTCCTGCGTCTCCTCTGTGCTGCCTGTTGTTGTAGCTGCTGCACTGCAGTCATGTCCTCTAGCCCATGTAATGCTGCTAGTATTGCATCCATCTTGGTGTGGGAATGGGTGTGGGGAGGTGTGTGGTGTGCTCTTTTGTGCTGCCAGTCTCCATTGCCTCCACCTGTGCTGATTTTGTCCACCTGTGGCAGGTGGGAACTCTGCTGTGCTCTTTTAACGTGTGGTTCGCGATGCCGGTATTAGCGCCTTGCCGGTAAGGGTTCTTTGGGTCTTCTACATGCCGGTATTGCCATGTACGCATGGCTCGTGATGCCGTGATATTAGCGCTATGCCGCTATTTCCGGTCTGAGGGGCCGCGCGCTCACGGACTTGCCGCTAATAGTGCCACCGTACTTTGCGGTGCCGCTAATAGCGGTATGTCCGGTTCGTGATTGGGGAGGGGATTTACCGATACCGGTAATCCCTTACCGGTAACGGTATGTCCCTACCGCCTACCGTGTAATGAGGCCCATAGTTTTTATTCTGAGTATTCTGCTTACATGTATTTTGGCAAATGACTAAATGTCGAATAAAGGCTGTATGAAAAAAAGGTTAATCGATTATGGTCCTTATTGTATGCTAGGGAAAAGTTTTTGGGACAGAAAATTGTTTCTGTCCTTTTATATTTTTCACTAGTATAAAATTGTCCATTAGCACCCTGGGCAGGCAAGCCAGCCAATCATGTGGCTAGGAATGTGGGCTTGAACCGCCAGTACAAGACTGTGTTCCAAGCCACCTGATGGCTGGCACGCCCCACCGCCATCTTCCCCCCAGCCTCCATGCCATTTTTCATTTTATTTTTTCAACCCTTACCTTATTTCGGCAGCGGCGGGTGCCACTGCTGCGTTCACTGCTTTTCTTCCCCTCCCGTATGGAGCCCCACCTTCCCTTACCATGGCGGCCACCTTGGAAAAGGATTTTCCTTCCTATAGCAGGACACCGCACGCGTCCCGCTGTAGGAAGAAAAATCCTTTTTTTTTAAGCATCCCAAGTTATCGTTTTGGCAACCTTAGGGCTGGAATGGGGGATAATGGGCCAGAGCCCTTGTTATCCACCCTTGCTTCGCTTGGGCTGATAACTTGGGTTGCCAGGCCGTTATCCCCAATTCCAGCCCCTAGTATGGGTGATGAATGCCACATTGTTCCCATTAACATAACACAAAATGCTAATGGAAATGTTGGAGAATATTATTAAGTGTATCTACTTTATTGAGAAGTGTAGAGTAGATGGAGTTTATAAGATTTTTTTTTAGTTCTATTTTTTTACTGTGAAAGGTGATTCCTAAAGGAACTTTTTGTTTTTGTTTGCAGGAGAGGTCAGAAAGTAAGGTGGGGAAGGAAATGAGGGAAGAGGCACCAACTACTAATATGGAGGGGCAGATGGCCAGGGGATGATGTGCGTGTGTTACATCAAAGGTAGGGGGCAGTGTTTCTCATGCTCCTTGATTACAGCTTCAAAAGCACTTCGATATTGGTCCCCCCTCCAGAGTGGTGTGTTGCAGTATATACAGAGTACTGTTGTCTTAGAAAGATATGGATCAACAGCCTCTTTTATCGCTTGCAAGGTAGTAGGTGGGATTTTGAGTCCCACAGAAGTAAGATGTGTGGTTACAGTTGTAGAGGAGGAGCCAAGTACCTCTACCAGAAGTCCCGCTCCCATTTTGCCTATATGTTGACAGCCGTTAATTGCGACATGTGCAATGCCAGTAATGGTACCTATACTGCGGAAAGTCCTTGAAACAAGGTATCCATTGAGAAAACCCTATATGATGTGCCCGTAGAGAAATGACGTTCTTCTGAAGGAAGTTCCGGAAGAAGTGTGAAGATGAAACAGAAAACTGGTGATGTCACATGAAGCAGAAATGACGCACCCAGAAGAGATGCTGAAGAAGAAAGTATGTAGACCCTATAGAATCTGATGGCGAAGTAAAGAATCAAACAACAATTTGGGAGCAAAATGAAGATTGCACGTGAGGAGAAGCAGACAAAGTAATCATAAGGCTGGCTGTACGTAGTGAATAGACTGCAGGCGGTGCCGCCAATATATATATATATAAGTGTGTACAGAATCTGGGCTTTCCACAACGCATTTTAGCAAACTTGGACCCCATGAATGGAAGGGCTTAAAGTGTGGCGCAGTAGAATACAACAGCTGACGGAGAAGGAGGATTCAAGAAAGCTTTCCTGGCCCAGTGTCAAGAGTTGAGGCTGCCAAGAACTTGATTATCTGCTTGAGAAGATACAATGAACGTGAGAAGCGAGCCAAGCTCCTGTTTGAGGTGTAATGGAAAAACATTAGAAGTGCCAGGGTTTATTTATTAAATAGTATTAAATACAGCGAAGGAGCTCAAAACGTGGTCTCCAGTCACTTGGTCAGATGAAAATAGACTTTGGGGAGAGCTACACCGACACAAGAAGATAAGTCCATGCTCTCACTCCTTTTATTCTCAGGCACAGTGATCCTTTGCAAGGCCAAGATCAAAGCTCTAATTGAATCGCAGACCGCCTGAGTGATGATGGATTTTGGGCTAATTGGATGGGGAGGTTTGGTCAGGCCAACCCCTCCAGCACCTGGGGTACCAGCTTGCCTACTGCTAGTGAGTAGAATATTCCAGAAGGGTACAAGTGTGCCAACCAATCATAGAGAACCATGTAGCAAAGAGCCCTACTGTTTGAGAAGCCAATAGAACATTGTACATTAGTATGACACATAAAATGACTTACACTAGCGGTGGGCATAGCTGTCCACCTTACCTTAGAGATCCAATCACGAACCTATGCCCCATAGAAAGTATACTTAGCTGTGTTCCTTAAGCCTAACACAAACCCACATAGGTTTTCTTATTTTGCCACATAGTATGACGTCAGTGATGATGAATTTTTAGTATACAGCTGTGTTTTTATGCAACATGTTTGAGAGAGAGAATGCTTGTGCGGCGTCCGTTGATGTCCGTTGTACTCCCTGTTTTAACAAATTGCAATTAAAACAGTTGTATTTTTGCCAGCTTCCTGAGACAGTCTTAGTATTGATGTATGAGTTAGATCTGCATTCCATCCATCTCAGATACTGTTGCCTCGTCTTAAATGGCCTACGGTTTCACTGTATTGGTTGAGGAAGATGAAGTGGAGGTAGACAGCCCACTACTTGTTAGAAAGGAGCAACCTTTCTGATATCATTGCGGTGGTTGGATTTGATGTGCTGGTGCATGTAGGTGGTCCCATACTAGTGCTGTCCAGGTAGTCTGCGACTGAGTACAGCGTTGCAATCAGTGCATTTTACTTTGGTAGCCTTAGCATTTGGTACATAACAGTGGTAAAGAACTGCCACACCCATGATTCTCTCTGGGTGCTAGAGGTCGGCACTTCCTGTATCTCATATTCATGGTCCTCTTCATTGTCTTTGGCCGTACTGCGCTTTTTTGTTGTGTGGGTCCTCCAGCAGGTGGTGGCTCTTGGGGAGGAGGGATGGTAATAGATGTTGCCATTTTTAATAAAAATAGCATATTCATGGTCCTCTTCATTGTCTTTGGCAGTACTGCGCTTTTTTGTTGTGTGGGTCCTCCAGCTGGTGGTGGCTCTTGGGGAGGAGGGATGGTAATAGATGTTGCCATTTTTAATAAAAATAGCAGTTTTGCTAATATTCTTCCAAGTATGTGCTCTGTGCTAGATTGTTAATGGATAATGAGTAAGAATAGGTGTAGGAGCTGTGCAATGGTACATTTTAAGCTTGAAAGTTCCTAGATCAGCATGAAATGCAGTTTGTGAACTGTCAGTGAAGCACGGACCAATTTGCAAAGAGCAGACACATTCGCGGATACATCATCATGCGACCCGCACATGTAGTCACGTGAAAGTCTGCGATGACGTCAGATGTTCGCGGACGTCAACGAACACAGAAAAAGTTGCAAAAAGTGCATAAAAGTGTTAAAAAATGTTTCTAGATGGTGGGGAATGGCAGAGTTTTAAGGTGAAACTTTGTAAATTGGACAAAAATGTTGCTATATTGGGGTAAGTTTGATATTAGTAAGTTATAGTAAATTAAGAGTGGACTGGTAAAAACCTATGAAATTCACAGAAAAAAACGTTGTTAAAGGGACATTATGGTTAAGTTGCCGTAATAAAAACCAATGAAATTCAATAAAAAAACGTTGTTAAAGGGACGTTATGGTTAAAAGTAAAACCGAAAAACCTCAGAAATATGCCAGTTATGGTAAGCTAAGAAACCATAACTCGCATCACCTCCGTGCTCTGCTAAGACTAACAACCACGACATGAAAGATGACATCACAAATGTAATTGTTGACATCACTGATGACATAACATATTACATTAATTTAAATCAACAGTCTCTACAAGGGGTTGAGTTTATAATGTTGAAAACAAGATGTTAGAGATGATTGGGAGAACTATCGTGAAAGAATGTACTCATGTAAACAAATTATTATAATCTAGTGTTGTTGGTAGAGGAACCTAACCTAACATACATATAGGCAATGGTTGCAGCATGCACCATAGAAGTACAATATTTTGAATCTGGTGATTTCCGATAGTAAAAAAATAAATGCTACCTTATGAGAGTTTTGAGTAATGTTAAACATGGAATAAATACATAAAAATTGAAAACGTACCACACACTTGTGTTACTAGAAAGAATAGATACAAAGCCGCACAATGCATACAAATTAGAGGTACATACAGGGAAACAAAAGAAAGAAAGAAACAACAGCACCAAAAAATGACAATAACATTAGAGTTAATCATCAATTACACTAATTAATTGTGTGTTTGACCCATGCTTATTGCCCCATTTATGAGCTCAGATTAAACTCTAAGGAAAGTACTTTACGAACATATAAAAAGGTTACCGTATAGAGATATAAAGCACATTTTACATTTTCGAAATTCTCATTGTCAGTAAAAACAAAAGAATTGCCTAATCATGTCAGTAAACAAAAGCAGGTGGTCCAGATATGTGATGTCATCAGTGATGTCATGAATGACATTTGTGATGTCATCTTACTTGTCCTGGGTGTTAGTCTTAGCAGTGCACAGTGGTGGAGCGAGTTATGGTTGCTTAGCTTTACATAACCGGCAAATTTCTGAGGTTTTTCTGTTTTACTTGTAACCATAAAGTCCCTTTAACAATGTTTTTTCATTGAATTTCATAGGTTTTTATTAGTGCAACTTAACCATAATGTCCCTTTAACAAAGTTTTAACAAAGGACTACAGGCAGGCAAAGGGGCAAAAAGTAGCCATACTGGGAGCCAAGATCACTGGGTGCCACATACATCAACCAAGGCATTCACAGCAAGTTCTCCAAAGCAGAGGAACCCAACATAATGGGGCCTCTGGCAGGACAGTCGAGCTGGAGGGGACTGTCATACTTGTCCCACACTGTGGTTGAAAGAGAAGGGCACCTCTATCTGTTCTCCCACCCACTGCTCACACATTTGCAGAGGAGTAGGGGAGGGGAGAGCAGGCATACTGCACTGGTCTCCACTTCTAGACAGGAACAGGCAGTGAACACACAACTGCTGCTCTACAGCAGCCCATCCACTTCCTGCGAGTACTGTGGCATATTGTGCCCATGTTTCTAACTGTGCTGTAAAATGCACATTTCAACCCATCATTTGAAAAATGTTCTCGGGGAAGGGGTGAATTCCCCCAACCCCGAGATTATGTTGGATTGCCTCTTTATGCTCAGCAGCTCATGATCAATGGGGAGGCGCGTATGCCACTCCATTTACTATAATCACCAGATGCAAATGACCCGGATTCCTTTAGAAAGCTCGTGGCTGCACCAGGGCCTGCATCGCCGTCACCCTCACCAGGGCACCAAAAGCTGCATTCACCAATGCTCAGCCTCAGTGCATCCAATATTCATCTCAGGTTTCGTTTCAATGTGAGAAACATGTTTTCTCTTTGAATTGTAAGTGATTTGCAACACAAATGCTGCTGGTCATTTTAATGGCATTCGTTTTACAGGGATTCAATTAATATGTATTAAGCGCCCCGCTGTGTCTATATTTGATCAGTGAAAAACACTTGCATATGAACTTGGCTGCAGTAGGGTGTAAATCGCCACTCCATTCCTGTGTTTTAGACAGAGTTCCCGTAGCAATAGTGCTCGTGGAAGGAAATCCGTTAGTGCGGGAACAGCAATTAAAATCGGATTCTGATGAACTGCGCACACCTGCCTCAGTCACAGGTTATTGTTTATAAAATCACACTACCTCCTCCAGTGCCAGCTCAGACTGATCTCCTTCCAAATAAAAGGCCATACCCTTTGAGAAACCAGACAGCCTCCAAGTGTATGGTGCAGATTTCTCCAGGTGCCCTTAGGCTGGTGAAGAGTGCCCGCTGGATCTCCCCAGCTGGGACGGGTTGAAGGCGCCAGCAATGATGGACCCGCGGCGAGGCGCTGCCGCTAACTTCATACCTGCAAAAGAGAATCCTGAAACCTCGGTTAAGGATTATACGACCCAGAACAGATTGTCTCTCTTTAAAAAGGATTCTTTCTAGTTTGTTGTCCTTTCCTGCATTCCAAATGCTTGGGATATCTCGCTTGCCTGTTTGCGTGCTTGGTGTAACTCGTTTTAGAACTCTGGAGCTGCATACATGCCCAGTTATGGTCACATGAATAGGAATTACGATTACCAACCCTCTCCATTTTACGTTATTGCTGGTGCCATTTTAGCATGGTGTCAGATTTAAGGATATCTGCTAAACGCTGTAACAAAGATTAAAAAAAATATACAATATGTGTACATTTTAGACACATTTAAGAACAGCAGACAGGGAGCTTCAATGTTTTTTGTTTTTTTTGTTATATAGGGGATGCAAGGGAGACCACAGGGGTAGCAAGGCCTAACGACCCCAAATTACATCCCTGAAATCATCCAACAAGCCAAAAGTTATTAGCGTTGCTCAGCATCTCTGCTGTAAAAGGCACCAAGGCCTATATAGAGGTTTTGAGGAGCATCGAGCACCTTTTCTCTGTCAAGTATTTATGAAAACTACTGGATGGATTTGCCCCAAAACACTCAAGAAATTTAGGTCAACACTTTGTGCCCAAGTTGTTTTCTTATTTGGTCCAAAAACTGCACTTTTCTCTACGGGAAAACGAACGGCCGGAAAACTGTGACACTATGATGTTTTGGTTTCTTAATAACTTATTGTTCCCATTTTAGCAGTTAGGGTGGACCGTTGACAGACTTTTTCTTTTGAAAGTTTCATCCAAATCCATCCAGCAAGTCAAAGGTTATTAGAAGTATATGTTTGGATGAAATGGCTGCTTTTTCATTTCTGAAAATCCTGCCAGCCGCTCTGCTGCAATGTATCATGGGTAATAAAGTTATCATTTTGGGAGAAGGGGCACCCCTCTTCTCCTTCAAATATTTTAAAAACTACTGGATGCAATAACCACAGCCCCCTCCCAAAAATCAAGTTAATGCTTCGTACCCAAGTTGTTTCGTACTTGGTCCAATTCTGTACATTGGTTTTGGCTGTGCCCTTGAGCAAATATTGGACATTTTCTCTATGGGAAAATGAATGGGGACTAGGCTAAAACAGCATTTTTTTTAACTTTCCAAATAACATTTTATATTTTAACAGATCTTTCCCAAAATGTCAATTTTTGTGGGTGGGGGATTTGTGGGGGGTATGAGAGGGAGTCTGGGATGAGTTCAATTTTTGTTTGCAGAATTTCAGTCATACGAGTCAAAATGTATTAGCAATTTATTTTTTGCTTGGGCTATTGAGGTGGTGCTGAAAGCTAAAACTATTGTCATTAAAATAAGAGCTTTAACATAAGAGCTTCAAATATGGGCTTTGAATGAGGGTGTGTAATGCTTTTCCAACGGAGATGACATTTGAGGAGGGATAGACAATTGTTAGGTTATTGAATCCCTCCCATTCCCTGACCCTATCCATGCTAATCCTTATGGGTAATCCCGCCCATTCTTGCCCATCTCATGCTCGTTTAGCTCTTCCATGGAGGCAGCCATCTCGGAAGACTGTCTCTAAGGAAGCTCTATGGAAACAAGCCAAAACTAGCATCCATCTTTGGATGGCAAAGATACCATGCATCTTCCAAATAAAATTATACATTGTTTAAAATAGCTAACCTAATTTGCATTTTGGGAGCTTGTTTTTATTTGCAATTAAACTAGGGGTAGTTTATTGTGAAATCATATTAAATTCACCAGTATTACAAGTGTGGTGCTCTTGAACCCATCCTCCAATGATAATGCACTACAGTTAAACTGTTTTATTTTGGTCACCCATCTCGTTTTTATAGCTCTTGAGCCATTTAGTAAACTTAAACTGACAGATGAACATCTCTCCTGCAACGCTGATGCAAGGCCACTTCTGGTCACCTGAGATACACAGGACTGTGTATATATGGAGCCATAAATAAATCACATCTGATTTACAAGGGTGCATCACCACACGCTGCAACTAGTGGTCCCTATCGAATTTCACTGATTTGATTTACCAGGTTGCTGTATAACAGGCTCATTCTCATCTCAGTAGAACTATGCTCCTCTGATTTGCAAGATTGCAGTACTACGGGCTGTTACTAGAGGTCCCTGTGTAACTCAGCTCATCTGATTTACAAGGGTGCATCACCACACGTTGCAACTAGTGGTCCCTATCGAATTTCGCTGATTTGATTTGCCAGGGTGCAGTATTACAGGCTCAGGCTTGTCTCAGTAGAACTATGCTCCTCTGATTTGCAAGACTGCAGTAATACAGGCTGTAACTAGAGGTCCCTGTGGAACTCAGCTCATCTGATTTACAAGGGTGCCATACCACAGACTGTAGCTGGTGGCCGCTATGTTACTCTAGTGATCTCATTTATAGAGATGCAGTACCACAGCTGCAACTAGAAGTCCCAGTAGAGTAGGCTCTAGAGTTCGGTGGCAAATGGAAAAATATAATTTCTCAGGACGCAGTACCGCAGGCCATAACTAGCGGTCCCTGTGAATCTAGGTTCATCTGATGTAAAACTACGTTCATCTGATGTAAAACATTTCAACTCCACGGGCTGTATAGAGGACCTTGACTTCATTTATAAGGGTGCAGTATCGAGGGCTGTAACTAGAGGTCACTTTAAAACAAAGATCACCTGATTAACAAGGGTGCAGTACCAAAGGCTCAACTAGTGGTGCCTGTTGAACTCTGCTCTTGAATCCATCTTGCAATGTTAATTCACTACAGTTAAACTGTTTTATTATGGCCAGCCTCCCCATTTTTATAGCATTTGAGCCACTTAGTAGACTTAATCAGATGGATGAACACCTCTCCTGTGACACTGATGCAGGGACACTTCCGGTCACCCGAGATACACAGGACTGTGGATATGTAGAGCTGTACCATAGTATACAAAATCAAGAATGTTCTAGATTGCAATAGAAATCTGAGAAACTGAAGCATCAACATTTTATGTCGTCTTTCCTGTTTGTAGTTTCAAAAAAAGTATATTCAGGACTTTAAATCGATCTAAGTGGAATTGAAAAGAACGGCTGAGTCTGTGGAAGTACCTATCCTTGCCGAAATCCTTCTTATTTTTAGGGCATAGAAATCTTTCTCTCTTCCTCATGTCTAAAACAGAAACTGACTACCACAGGGTCTGCATGTACACAGTTGCTGCCTCTCTCACTATTGCAATAAACACGAAAAGGAGGGCGGTGAGGAGTCTTTGCGAGCAATGCATTTATATAGTAGGATTGTTTTTTTTTTTTTTTTTTTATTAAAAATGATATGGTTCAAAGTTTAAACCTTTCATCTTTTTATACATTCCAAATCACAAAAGAGAAAGGGAAGAAAAGAAGAGAAGAAAAAAAAAAGAAAAGGAACATCTCTTTCATAGTGCGATTCCTTTCCTTAAATAGATTTAAATAATAAATTAAAAAGGCTGACAATTGCGAAAATGTCTTTCTTTGTGCCACCATGTAAAAATTTGGCCCATCGATCTTCTGGTAAGAGTTTGATTGTAGATGGTAGATACATGTCTCTAATTCGGGATTTAGTTTCATCAAGAGCCAGGCAAGAGGTGACTATGTGCTGAAGGGTTTCTAATTCAGATTGTTGTTTGCAGAACCGACAGAAGGAATTTTCTTTAGAAGTTTCCTAGATTGTAGCAGCTCTCGTGTTGGTAGCAAATTAAAGCGGAACCAGAATAGTAGGATTGTTGTAACTTGAATCTCTTCTAGGAAGGATACCAATTTGACGTGTGTGTTCAAATCATCAGAACCTCGCATGTGCTGCTGCTGGAATGGAATCGCTGCAGAGCCATGCACATCCGCAGAGGCGTCCTTGCAAATGCGGAGCAAGGCGTGGCCCTGATGATATACTAAGTATACTGCCATTTAATTATAGCTGTGGCATTGTTACCATTGCTGAGGTCTGGCGAACCCCTGTGTAAAAGGGACCGCTGTGAGTTTTCGAAGTGAAACAAGTGTACAAAGAGAGAATGCATGACAAGCTTCCGTTTGTTCACAATTTTTTGTGTGCATCTTTTCTAGTGCTGAGCACAAATTGACTTGTCTCTGGGCGCTTCTGGGGATTTCGTTTGTGGATTTGGTGCGAGATGCGGCTCAGATACCTGGTTAGATGGATTGGAGTCCTCCAGAGTACTGCATGCTTTCCACACTGCTGCCTGTGCGCGAGACACCTGCTGAGGTGGGCAAGAAGGTGAAACATGTGGGTGTGGCATACCACAGCCTTGCTGTGTAAATCCAGCTTGGCAGATGGTCCAAAATCAGGTTCCTTCCTCACAGGTTGTAATCGCCCTCGTGATCCAAGAGAAAAAATGTAACAATGAAAGTGTTTGTGTACTTCTTACAATGGAATGGTCGAACAGTAGGATTGCACACATTCATCGCAAATGCCATTTGAATGCAATGTCTATTGCATTAGGGTACAGAGAGGGCTGAATGACATATGAGGAGGGACACAACCTTTAGGTGGTGTTTGGTTGTTTGCCCAACCATTGACTGGCCATGGCCATACTAATCTCTATGGTCATTCCCATCTAGTTCCTACCCCTTCCCGTCCGAAAACACCTCCACATGGTAACTCTTTGTTCTCACTTTATTCAAGCCTTACCATCAAAGTCTGCACTGGAAGTGCCTGCTAGTGTTGTTTCTCAGCAGTCTTCTGAGAGTTACTAACTTAATTGGAGTTGTAAACCCACTACTGGTGTAATGAAAAGGTCTAACCAGGTCTGCCTTCAGACACTATTTATAAATAATCTGCATGTCCTTCACTGAAGTCCTGTTAAAAACAAGCATTAGCAAAGCCAACGGTTTTGGCTTGTGTATAAGTATTAGACCTTTGCTAGGCAGTGCTATTGGATGCCCAGGTACTCGCACCATTCTGCACCTGCTACCATCAATGGCCAGTTGTTACCACTATGACTATGCCTGGCAAGTACCCTTTCCCATGCCTACACAAAAGCCCAAACAGTTGGCATTGCCAATGCTTGTTTGATTTCCTGTGCAACTCAATAATCAACTATAGTGTGGCGACCGCCACACTATAGTTCATATACTGTGTGTGTGTGCATATATATATATATATATATATATATATATATTACATGGCCACGGTAGTGGCCATGTAGGTATGGTTAAGTTGCTGTTTCCATAGGAAGAGCACTTTTTGGGTGGCTTATAACTTCGCTCTCCCTGGACGGATTCTCACCAAACTTTGCAAAAAAAGTAGCTGGGTCACTCTGAATTTTTTTGCAAAGGTTGGTGAGGATTCGTCCAGGGGGGGCAAAGTTATAGGGGGGGTCCCAAAACCTTTTTTTCCCCCATAGACATAATGGGAAAAAACTTTGCTCACGCCTACAGCCCAAACCGCTGGACGGATTTACACCAAATTAGCGGCAGGAGCGGCGGCTTGGTCGCGAAAGCGTGCTTTGCTTTATTTGGTGTAAATCCGTCCAGTAGTTTTTTAAAAAATGACAAAAATGTAAGTGAAAAAAATTAGTGATATCTGTGTTCGCTTCGCGGACACACTTCCCTGTTCGCTCCGCGGACAGGACGGTGATTGGGCCAGCAGCTTGCGTGATGTCCGCGGACATCTGACGTGCTCTCTCATTGGATGCGTGGAAGCGTGCAGTGCGTCTGGCTTCAGAGACGCCCGCCATCTTTGTTCCTCGCATGAGAGGCTTTGTATCCCGCCTGCACAGTAAGTCCCCCACCCTCGCTCATGCCCGTGTCTGTCTCCTGTTCCTCCCACCCCCGCTCATGTCCGTGTGTCTTTCTCCTTTACGCCCACCCCCCGCTCATGCCCCGCTCGTGCCCCGCTCGTCTCTCCCAACCGTCCACCCCCCCGCTCTTGCCCCGTGTCTCTCTCCCCACCCGCCGCCCGCTCATGTTCGTGTGTCTCTCCCCACCCGCCGCCCACCCCCCGCTCATGTCCGTGTGTCTCTCCCCACCCGCCGCCCGCTCATGTCCGTATGTCTCTCCCCAACCGCCGCCCACCCCCCGCTCATGTCCGTATGTCTCTCACCACCTGCCGCCCACCCCCCGCTCATGTCCGTGTGTCTCTCCCCCTCCCGCCCACCCCCCGCTCATGCCCCGTGTGTCTCTCTCCCTCCCACCCCCCGCTCATCCCCCACCCATGCCCCATGTGTCTCTCCCCCTCCCGCCCACCCCCCGCTCATGCCCCTCGTGTCTCTCCCCTTCTCCCACCCCCCGCTCATGCCTCGTGTGTCTGTCTCCCTCCCCCACCCCTGCTCTTGCCCCATGTGTCTGTCTCCCTCCCCCCACCCCGCTCTTGCCCCGTGTGTCTGTCCCCCTCCCCCCACCCCCGCTCTTGCCCCGTGTGTCTTTCCGCCTCCCACCCACCCCCGCTCTTGCCCGTGTGTCTTTCCCCCTCCCGCCCACCCCCGCTCTTGCCCCGTGTGTCTTTCCCCCTCCCGCCCACCCCCGCTCTTGCCCCGTGTGTCTTTCCCCCTCCCGCCCACCCCCGCTCTTGCCCTGTGTGTCTTTCCCCCTCCCGCCCACCGCCGCTCTTGCCCCGTGTGTCTTTCCCCCGCCTGCCCACCCCCGCTCTTGCCCCGTGTGACTTTCCCCCTCCCGCCCACCCCCGCTCTTGCCCCGTGTGTCTTTCCCCCTCCCGCCCACCCCCGCTCTTGCCCCCTCCCCCCCACCCCCGCTCTTGCCCCATGTGTCTTTCCCCCTCCCGCCCACCCCCGCTCTTGCCCCGTGTGTCTTTCCCCCTCCCACCCACCCCCGCTCTTGCCCCGTGTGTCTTTCCCCCTCCCGCCCACCACCGCTCTTGCCCCGTGTGTCTTTCCCCCTCCCGCCCAGCCCCGCTCTTGCCCCGTGTGTCTTTCCCCCTCCCGCCCACCCCCCGCTCATGCCCCGTGTCTCTTTCCCCCTACCCCCCGCTCATGCCCCGTGTCTCTTTCCCCCTACCCCCCACCCCCGCTCTTGCCCCGTGTCTCTTTCCCCCTCCCGCCCACCCCCGCTCTTGCCCTGTGTCTCTTTCCCCCTCCCGCCCACCCCCGCTCTTGCCCCGTGTCTTTTTCCCCCTCCCGCCCACCCCCGCTCTTGCCCCGTGTCTTTTTCCCCCTGCCGCCCACCCCCGCTCTTGCCCCGTGTCTTTCTCCCTCCTGCCCACCCCCGCTCTTGCCCCGTGTCTTTCACCCTCCCGCCCACCCCTGCTCTTGCCCCATGTCTTTCACCCTCCCCCCCACCCCCGCTCTTGCCCCGTGTGTCTGTCTCCCTCCCCCCCACCCCCGCTCTTGCCCCGTGTGTCTGTCCCCCTCCCCCCCACCCCCGCTCTTGCCCTGTGTGTCTTTCCCCCTCCCGCCCACCCCTGCTCTTGCCCCGTGTCTTTCCCCCTCCCGCCCACCCCCGCTCTTGCCCCGTGTGTGTCTTTCCCCCTCCCGCCCACCCCCGCTCTTGCCCCGTGTGTCTTTCCCCCTCCCACCCACCCCCGCTCTTGCCCCAAAACCCGCCCACCCCCGCTCTTGCCCCGTGTGTCTTTCCCCCTCCCACCCACCCCCGCTCTTGCCCCGTGTGTCTTTCCCCCTCCCGCCCACCCCCGCTCTTGCCCCGTGTGACTTTCCCCCTCCCGCCCACCCCCCCTCTTGCCCCGTGTGTCTTTCCCCCTCCTGCCCACCCCCGCTCTTGCCCCGTGTGTCTTCCCCCCTCCTGCCCACCCCCGCTCTTGCCCTGTGTGTCTTTCCCCCTCCCACCCACCCCCGCTCTTGCCCCGTGTGTCTTTCCCCCTCCCGCCCACCCCCGCTCTTGCCTCGTGTGTCTTTCCCGCTCCCGCCCACCCCCGCTCTTGCCCCGTGTGTCTTTCCCCCTCCCGCCCACCCCCCGCTCATGCCCCGTGTCTCTTTCCCCCTACCCACCGCTCATGCCCCGTGTCTCTTTTCCCCTACCCCCCCGCTCTTGCCCCGTGTCTCTTTCCCCCTCCCGCCCACCCCCGCTCTTGCCCCATGTCTCTTTCCCCCTCCCGCCCACCCCCGCTCTTGCCCCGTGTCTTTTTCCCCCTCCCGCCCACCCCTGCTCTTGCCCCGTGTCTTTTTCCCCCTCCCGCCCACCCCTGCTCTTGCCCCGTGTCTTTCTCCCTCCCGCCCACCCCCGCTCTTGCCCCGTGTCTTTCTCCCTCCCGCCCACCCCCGCTCTTGCCCCGTGTCTTTCACCCTCCCGCCCACCCCCGCTCTTGCCCCGTGTCTTTCACCCTCCCGCCCACCCCCGCTCTTGCCCCGTGTCTTTCACCCTCCCGCCCACCCCCGCTCTTGCCCCTTGTGTCTTTCACCCTCCCGCTCATGCCCCGTGTGTCTCTCTCGCTCCCCCCACCCCCGCTCATGCCCCGTGTGTGTCTCCTGTTCCCCCCACACGCTCAGGCCCCGTGTGTCTTTCCCCCTCCCGCCCACCCCCGCTCTTGCCCCGTGTGTCTTTCCCCCTCCCGCCCACCCCCGCTCTTGCCCCGTGTCTTCCCCCCTCCCGCCCACCCCTGCTCTTGCCCCTTGTGTCTCTCCCCCTCCGGCCCACCCCCGCTCTTGCCCCTTGTCTCTCCCCCTCCCGCCCACCCCCGCTCTTGCCCCTTGTGTCTCTCCCCCTCCCGCCCACCGCTCATGCCCCGTGTGTCTCTCTCCCTCCCCCCACCCCCGCTCATGCCCCGTGTGTCTCTCCCCTTCCCCCACCCCCCACTCATGCCCCATGTCTGTCTTCTGTTCCCCCCGCTCATGCCCCGTGTCTGTCTCCTGTTCTCTCCACACCCCGCTCATGCCCCGTGTCTGTGTCCTGTTCCCCCCACCCCCGCTCATGCCCCGTGTCTATCTCCTGTTGCCCCCCACCCTCCCGCTCATGCCCCGTGTCTGTCTCCTGTTCCCCCACCCGCTCATGCCCCGTGTCTGTCTCCTGTTCCCCCCACACGCTCATGCCCCGTGTCTCTCTCTTGTTGCCCCCCACCCCCCTGCTCATGCCCCGTGTCTTTTTCCTGTTCCTCCCACACCCCGCTCATGCCCCGTGTCTGTCTCCTGTTGCCCCCCACCGCCCCGCTCATGCCCCGTGTCTGTTCTCCCCACCCCCCGCTCATGCCCCGTGTCTGTCTCCTGTTCCCCCACCCCTCGCTCATGCCCCGTGTCTGTCTCCTGTTCCCCCCACCCCCCACTCATGCCCCGTGTCTGTCTCCTGTTGCCCCTCACCCCCCGCTCATGCCCCGTGTCTCTCCTGTTGCCCCCACCCCCGCTCATGCCCCGTGTCTGTCTCCTGTTGCCCCCCACCCCCGCTCATGCCCCGTGTCTGTCTCCTGTTGCCCTCCACCCCCCGCTCCTGCCCCGTGTCTCTCTCCTGTTGCCCCCCGCTCATGCCCCATGTCTGTCTCCTGTCCCCCCACCGCCCGCTCATGCCCCGTGTCTGTCTCCTGTTGCCCCCCCCGCTCATGCCCTGTGTCTGTCTCCTGTTCCCCCCACCCGCTCATGTCCCGTGTCTCTCTCCTGTTGCCCCCCACCCCCCGCTCATGCCCCGTGTCTGTCTCCTGTACCCCCCACCCCCCGCTCATGCCCTGTGTCTCTCTTCTGTTGCCCCCACCCCCTGCTCATGCCCCGTGTCTGTCTCCTGTACCCCCTCCCACCCCCCGTTCATGCCCCATCTCTCTCTCCTGTTGCCCCCCACTACCCCGCTCATGCCCCGTGTCTGTCTTCTGTACCCCCCACCCCCCGCTCATGCCCCGTGTTTGTCTCCTGTTCCCCCCACCCCCCGCTCATGCCCCATGTCTGTCTCCTCTTGCTCCCACCCATGCCCCGTGTCTGTCTCCTGTACCCCCCCACTCCGCGCTAGTGCCCGTGTCTCTCTCCTGTTGCCCCCCACACCCCCGCTCATGCCCCGTGTCTGTCTCCTGTTGCCCCCCACCCCCTCGCTCATGCCCCGTGTCTGTCTCCTGTTCTCCCCACCCCCCGCTCATGCCCCGTGTCTGTCTCCTGTTCCTCCCACCCCCGCTCATGCCCTGTGTCTGTCTCTTGTTGCCCCCCACCCCCCGCTCATGCCCCGTGTCTGTCTCCTGTTCTCCCCACCCCCGGCTCATGCTCCGTGTCTGTCTCCTGTTCCCACCCACCCCTCGCTCATGCCCCGTGTCTGTCTCCTGTTGCCCCCCACCCCCCGCTCATGCCCCGTGTCTGTCTCCTGTTGCCCCCCACCCCCCGCTCATGCCCCGTGTCTGTCTCCTGTTGCCCCCCACCCCCGCTCATGCCCTGTGTCTGTCTCCTGTTGCCCCCCACCCCCTGCTCATGCCCCGTGTCTGTCTCTGTTGTTCCCCCCACCCCCCGCTCATGCCACGTGTCTCTCTCCTGTTGCCCCCCACCCCCCGCTCATGCCCCGTGTCTGTCTCCTGTACCCCCCCACCCCCGCTCTTGCCCCGTGTCTGTCTCCTGCACCCCCCCACCCCCGCTCTTGCACCGTGTGTCTGTCTCCCTCCCGCCCACCCCCGCTCTTGCCCCATGTGTCTGTCTCCCTCCCGCCCACCCCCGCTCTTGCCCCGTGTGTCTTTCCCCCTCCCGCCCCGTGTCTCTTTCCCCCTCCCGCCCACCCCCACTCTTGGCCTGTGTCTCTTTCCCCCAACCGCCCATCCCCGCTCTTGCCCCGTGTCTCTTGCCCACCTCCGCTCTTGCCCCGTGTCTCTTGCCCCCTCCCGCCCACCCCCGTGTCTCTTGCCCCCTCCCGCCCACCCCCGCTCTTGGCCCGTGTCTCTTTCCCCCTCCCGCCCACCCCCGCTCTTGCCCCTTGTCTCTTGCCCACTCCCGCCCCCACCCGCCCACCCTCGCTCTTGCCCCCTCCCGCCCACCATCGCTCTTGCCCCGTGTCTTCCCCCCTCCCGCCCACCCCCGCTCTTGCCCCGTGTCTTCCCCCCTCCCGCCCACCCCCGCTCATGCCCCGTGTCTTCCCCCCTCCCGCCCACCCCCGCTCTTGCCCCGTGTCTTCCCCCCTCCCGCCCAACCCCGCTCTTGCCCCTTGTGTCTTCCCCCCTCCCGCCCACCCCCGCTCTTGCCCCTTGTGTCTCTCCCCCTCCCACCCACCCCCGCTCTTGCCCCTTGTGTCTCTCCCCTTCCCGCCCACCGCTCATGCCCCGTGTGTCTCTCTCCCTCCCACCCACCCCCGTGTGTCTCTCTCCCTCCCCCCACCCCCGCTCATGCCCCGTGTGTCTCTCCCCTTCCCCCGCCCCCCGCTCATGCCCCATGTCTGTCTTCTGTTCCCCCCGCTCATGCCCCGTGTCTGTCTCCTGTTCTCTCCACACCCCGCTCATGCCCCATGTCTGTGTCCTGTTCCCCCCCACCCCCCGCTCATGCCCCGTGTCTATCTCCTGTTGCCCCCCACCCCCCGCTCATGCCCCGTGTCTGTCTCCTGATCCCCCCACCCGCTCATGCCCCGTGTCTGTCTCCAGTTCCCCCCACACGCTCATGCCCCGTGTCTCTCTCTTGTTGCCCCCCACTCCCCTGCTCATGCCCCGTGTCTTTTTCCTGTTCCTCCCACCCCCCGCTCATGCCCCGTGTCTTTTTCCTGTTCCTCCCACCCCCCGCTCATGCCCCGTGTCTGTCTCCTGTTGCTCCCCACCGCCCGCTCATGCCCCGTGTCTGTTCTCCCCACCCCCCGCTCATGCCCCGTGTCTGTCTCCTGTTCCCCCACCCCTCGCTCATGCCCCGTGTCTGTCTCCTGTTCCCCCCACCCCCCGCTCATGCCCCGTATCTGTCTCCTGTTGCCCCTCACCCCCCGCTCATGCCCCGTGTCTCGCCTGTTGCCCCCCCACCCCCCGCTCATGCTCTGTGTCTGTCTCCTGTTGCCCCCCACCCCCCGCTCATGCCCCGTGTCTGTTCTCCCCACCCCCCGCTCATGCCCCGTATCTGTCTCCTGTTGCCCCTCACCCCCCGCTCATGCCCCGTGTCTCGCCTGTTGCCCCCCCCACCCCCTGCTCATGCCCCGTGTCTGTCTCCTGTTGCCCCCCACTCCCCGCTCATGCCCCGTATCTGTCTCCTGTTGCCCCTCACCCCCCGCTCATGCCCCGTGTCTCGCCTGTTGCCCCCCCACCCCCCGCTCATGCTCTGTGTCTGTCTCCTGTTGCCCCCACCCCCCGCTCATGCCCCGTGTCTGTTCTCCCCACCCCCGCTCATGCCCCGTGTCTTTCTCCTGTTCCCCCACCCCTCGCTCATGCCCCGAGTCTGTCTCCTGTTCCCCCCACCCCCGCTCATGCCCCGTGCCTGTCTCCTATTGCCCCTCACCCCCCGCTCATGCCCCGTGTCTCTCCTGTTGCCCCCACCCCCGCTCATGCTCTGTGTCTGTCTCCTGTTGCCCCCCACCCCCCGCTCATGCCCCGTGTCTGTCTCTGTTGTTCCCCCCACCCCCCGCTCCTGCCCCGTGTCTGTCTCTGTTGTTCCCCCCACCCCCCGCTCATGCCCCGTGTCTCTCTCCTGTTGCCCCCCACCCCCCGCTCATGCCCCATGTCTGTCTCCTGTACCCCCCACCGCCCGCTCATGCCCCATCTCTCTCTCCTGTTGCCCCCCACTACCCCGCTCATGCCCCGTGTCTGTCTTCTGTACCCCCCACCCCCCGCTCATGCCCCGTGTTTGTCTCCTGTTCCCCCCACCCCCCGCTCATGCCCCATGTCTGTCTCCTCTTGCTCCCACCCATGCCCCGTGTCTGTCTCCTGTACCCCCCCACTCCGCGCTAGTGCCCGTGTCTCTCTCCTGTTGCCCCCCACACCCCCGCTCATGCCCCGTGTCTGTCTCCTGTTGCCCCCCACCCCCTCGCTCATGCCCCGTGTCTGTCTCCTGTTCTCCCCACCCCCCGCTCATGCCCCGTGTCTGTCTCCTGTTCCTCCCACCCCCGCTCATGCCCTGTGTCTGTCTCTTGTTGCCCCCCACCCCCCGCTCATGCCCCGTGTCTGTCTCCTGTTCTCCCCACCCCCGGCTCATGCTCCGTGTCTGTCTCCTGTTCCCACCCACCCCTCGCTCATGCCCCGTGTCTGTCTCCTGTTGCCCCCCACCCCCCGCTCATGCCCCGTGTCTGTCTCCTGTTGCCCCCCACCCCCCGCTCATGCCCCGTGTCTGTCTCCTGTTGCCCCCCACCCCCGCTCATGCCCTGTGTCTGTCTCCTGTTGCCCCCCACCCCCTGCTCATGCCCCGTGTCTGTCTCTGTTGTTCCCCCCACCCCCCGCTCATGCCACGTGTCTCTCTCCTGTTGCCCCCCACCCCCCGCTCATGCCCCGTGTCTGTCTCCTGTACCCCCCCACCCCCGCTCTTGCCCCGTGTCTGTCTCCTGCACCCCCCCACCCCCGCTCTTGCACCGTGTGTCTGTCTCCCTCCCGCCCACCCCCGCTCTTGCCCCATGTGTCTGTCTCCCTCCCGCCCACCCCCGCTCTTGCCCCATGTGTCTTTCCCCCTCCCGCCCCGTGTCTCTTTCCCCCTCCCGCCCACCCCCACTCTTGGCCTGTGTCTCTTTCCCCCAACCGCCCATCCCCGCTCTTGCCCCGTGTCTCTTGCCCACCTCCGCTCTTGCCCCGTGTCTCTTGCCCCCTCCCGCCCACCCCCGTGTCTCTTGCCCCCTCCCGCCCACCCCCGCTCTTGGCCCGTGTCTCTTTCCCCCTCCCGCCCACCCCCGCTCTTGCCCCTTGTCTCTTGCCCACTCCCGCCCCCACCCGCCCACCATCGCTCTTGCCCCCTCCCGCCCACCACCGCTCTTGCCCCGTGTCTTCCCCCCTCCCGCCCACCCCCGCTCTTGCCCCGTGTCTTCCCCCCTCCCGCCCACCCCCGCTCATGCCCCGTGTCTTCCCCCCTCCCGCCCACCCCCGCTCTTGCCCCGTGTCTTCCCCCCTCCCGCCCAACCCCGCTCTTGCCCCTTGTGTCTTCCCCCCTCCCGCCCACCCCCGCTCTTGCCCCTTGTGTCTCTCCCCCTCCCACCCACCCCCGCTCTTGCCCCTTGTGTCTCTCCCCTTCCCGCCCACCGCTCATGCCCCGTGTGTCTCTCTCCCTCCCACCCACCCCCGTGTGTCTCTCTCCCTCCCCCCACCCCCGCTCATGCCCCGTGTGTCTCTCCCCTTCCCCCGCCCCCCGCTCATGCCCCATGTCTGTCTTCTGTTCCCCCCGCTCATGCCCCGTGTCTGTCTCCTGTTCTCTCCACACCCCGCTCATGCCCCATGTCTGTGTCCTGTTCCCCCCCACCCCCCGCTCATGCCCCGTGTCTATCTCCTGTTGCCCCCCACCCCCCGCTCATGCCCCGTGTCTGTCTCCTGATCCCCCCACCCGCTCATGCCCCGTGTCTGTCTCCAGTTCCCCCCACACGCTCTCGCCCCGTGTCTCTCTCTTGTTGCCCCCCACTCCCCTGCTCATGCCCCGTGTCTTTTTCCTGTTCCTCCCACCCCCCGCTCATGCCCCGTGTCTTTTTCCTGTTCCTCCCACCCCCCGCTCATGCCCCGTGTCTGTCTCCTGTTGCTCCCCACCGCCCGCTCATGCCCCGTGTCTGTTCTCCCCACCCCCCGCTCATGCCCCGTGTCTGTCTCCTGTTCCCCCACCCCTCGCTCATGCCCCGTGTCTGTCTCCTGTTCCCCCCACCCCCCGCTCATGCCCCGTATCTGTCTCCTGTTGCCCCTCACCCCCCGCTCATGCCCCGTGTCTCGCCTGTTGCCCCCCCACCCCCCGCTCATGCTCTGTGTCTGTCTCCTGTTGCCCCCCACCCCCCGCTCATGCCCCGTGTCTGTTCTCCCCACCCCCCGCTCATGCCCCGTATCTGTCTCCTGTTGCCCCTCACCCCCCGCTCATGCCCCGTGTCTCGCCTGTTGCCCCCCCCACCCCCTGCTCATGCCCCGTGTCTGTCTCCTGTTGCCCCCCACTCCCCGCTCATGCCCCGTATCTGTCTCCTGTTGCCCCTCACCCCCCGCTCATGCCCCGTGTCTCGCCTGTTGCCCCCCCACCCCCCGCTCATGCTCTGTGTCTGTCTCCTGTTGCCCCCACCCCCCGCTCATGCCCCGTGTCTGTTCTCCCCACCCCCGCTCATGCCCCGTGTCTTTCTCCTGTTCCCCCACCCCTCGCTCATGCCCCGAGTCTGTCTCCTGTTCCCCCCACCCCCGCTCATGCCCCGTGCCTGTCTCCTATTGCCCCTCACCCCCCGCTCATGCCCCGTGTCTCTCCTGTTGCCCCCACCCCCGCTCATGCTCTGTGTCTGTCTCCTGTTGCCCCCCACCCCCCGCTCATGCCCCGTGTCTGTCTCTGTTGTTCCCCCCACCCCCCGCTCCTGCCCCGTGTCTGTCTCTGTTGTTCCCCCCACCCCCCGCTCATGCCCCGTGTCTCTCTCCTGTTGCCCCCCACCCCCCGCTCATGCCCCATGTCTGTCTCCTGTACCCCCCACCGCCCGCTCATGCCCCGTGTCTGTCTCCTGTTGCCCCCCTGCTCATGCCCCGTGTCTGTCTCCGGTTCCCCCCACCCGCTCATGTCCCGTGTCTCTCTCCTGTTGCCCCCCACCCCCTGCTCATGCCCCGTGTCTGTCTACTGTTGCCCTCACCCCCCGCTCATGCCCCATGTCCGTCTCCTGTTGCCCCCCACCCCCCGCTCCTGCCCTGTGTCTCTCTCCTGTTGCCCCCCACCCCCCGCTCATGCCCCCTGTCTGTCTCTTTTGTTCCCCCACCTCCCGCTCATGCCCTGTGTCTGTCTCCTGTTCCCCCCACCCCCCGCTCATGCCCCGTGTCTTTCTCCTGTTGCCCCCCACCCCCTGCTCATGCCCCGTGTCTGTCTCCTGTACCCCCCACCCCGCTCATGCTCGTGTCTGTCTCCTGTACCCCCCCACCCCCCTGCTCATGCCCCATGTCTGTCTCCTGTTGCCCCCCTGCTCATGCCCCGTGTCTGTATCCTGTTCCCCCCACCCGCTCATGTCCCGTGTCTCTCTCCTGTTGCCCCCCGCTCATGCCCCGTGTCTGTCTCCTGTACCCCCCCACCCCCGCCGCTCATGCCCTGTGTCTCTCTTCTGTTGCCCCCCACCCCCACCCCCTGCTCATGCCCCGTGTCTCTCTCCTGTTGCCCCCCACCCCCTGCTCATGCACCATGTCTCTCTCCTGTTGCCCCCCACTACCCTGCTCATGCCCCGTGTCTGTCTTCTGTACCCCCCACCCCCTGCTCATGCCCCGTGTCTGTCTCCTGTTCCCCCACCCCCCGCTCATGCCCCGTGTCTGTCTCCTCTTGCTCCCACCCATGCCCCGTGTCTGTCTCCTGTTGCCCCCCACCCCCTGCTCATGCCCCGTGTCTGTCTCCTGTTGCCCCCCACCCCCCGCTCATGCCCCGTGTCTCCCTCGTGTTCCCCCCACCCCCGCTCATGCCCCGTGTTACCCCCCTGCTCATGCTCCGTGTCTCCCTCGTGTTCCCCCCACTCCCTGCTCATGCCCCTTGTCTCTCTCCTTTCCTCCCCATCCCCGCTCATGTCCCGTATGTGCCCTGTACCCCCCCGATCATGCACTGTGTCTCCCTCGTGTTCCTCCCCATCCCCTGCTCATACCCCATGTCTCCCTCATGTTCCTCCCCACCCGCTGCTCATGCCCCGTGTCTCTCTCGTGTTCCCCCCACCACCGCTCATGCCCTGTGTTTCCTTCCTCCCCCCCACCCCCTGCTCATGCCCCGTTTGTACCCTGTTCCCTCTCACCCCCCGCTCATGCCCATTTGTCTCCCCTGTGCCCCCCCAACCCCGCTCATGCGCCATTGTGTTCTTTATACACCCCGCCTTCCCTTTCCATGGTGGCCATCTTGGTAAAAGATTTTCCTTCCTACACCGAGACGCCGCAGGCGTCCCGGCGTAGGAAGGAAAATCTTTTTGTTTTTTTTACCACCCGGCATTCCCACTTTGAGGACATAAGATGTTAGTGGTCTTCATCTATTGAAAAGGATGTTATGGTCACGTTATACTAATAAAAACCTTTAAAATTTAGTAAAAAAAAAATGTTACAGGGACGTTATGATTAAGTTGCACTAATAAAAACCTATGAAATTCAATGAAAAAACTTTGTTAAAGGGACGTTATGGTTAAGTTGCGCTACTAAAAACCTATGAAATTCAGGGAAAAAACTTTGTTAAAGGGACGTTATGGTAAAGTTGCGCTACTAAAAACCTATGAAATTCAGTGTCAAAGGAACGTTATGGTTCCAAGTAAAACCGAAAAACCCTTGAAATTCGCCAGTTATGGTAAGCTAAGCAACCATAACTCACGCCACCACCGTGCACTGCTAAGACTAACACCCAGGACATCAAAGATGACATCACAAATGTCATTGATGACATCACTGATGACATCACATGTCTGGCTCACTCTTTTTTGTTTTGCTGACATATCTAGGCCACATGGTTTTCTTCAGTAACAGTCAGAAACTAAACATTTTATTTTATTTGTAGATGTATCCTTCAAGTAGGTTCTTACAGTAATTCTGTTAGAGTCCAGTCACATCATATGAAACATATACATACGGGAAGACACAAGCTTGAAAGACAGCAATCCTTTTTGTGCATAAAGATAATCAATAGACTTATGAGCACTTTCTGATAGTTCTGTTTTTTTTTTTTATGGCTGTACTTTCCCTGTGGGTCCAATCACATCAAGTGATACATATACATAGGGTGAATAGCAGCTTTGAAACAGAGCAATCATTTATTTGCATGAAAATAATCAGTTAAGTTATGAATTGTTTCTGCTACTACTTGTGCTTTTTTGCTAACTTCACTTTCCCTGTATATACCCATATTGGTATGTGTTCTTGTGTCTTTGTGTTTTGTCTATAGTAATGTTTTATTAGCTACGTATTACATATTTCACAGTACACAAAAATCTATTAAGAAAACAATTATCATTTCATTATTCAACATATGAACATTACGAATATTATACCTTCATCTTGTACACTGCACACCATGTTATGTTTCTGTATCAGTAGCTTAGTATACTAGATAGAACCCCATAATAGAATGCTATTTATATCAATGCATCGTTCAATGCACTAATTAGGGTATGATATTTATTGCAATGATCCTTGACACTTGTTTCGCAACATTATAATAAGAATCCCTTGTACACATATTTCATGAAAAGTACATACACATGTGATGTCATCAGTGATGTCATCAATGACATTTGTGATGTCATCTTTGATGTCCTGGGTGTTAGTCTTAGCAGTGCACGGTGGTGGCGCGAGTTATGGTTGCTTAGCTTACCATAACTGGCGAATTTCAAGGGTTTTTCGGTTTTACTTGGAACCATAACGTTCCTTTGACAAAGTTTTTTCACTGAATTTCATAGGTTTTTAGTAGCGCAACTTTACCATAACGTTCCTTTAACAAAGTTTTTTCCCTGATATATATATATATATATATATATATATATATATATATATATATATATATATATAGAGAGAGAGAGAGAAAGCTGAGGGTGTCCTGACTCCTATTCCCCCTGGATGCTCTTCTCAGGTGGTCAGGGAAAGGCCATGGCTCTTGGATCCTGAACCTGGGGGTGGAGTAGCGAGGGAGGATCACCTTGGTGGAGGGTCCTTGGGGATTGGAAGTGAGGTGCCCGCAGGCAAAGCATGGTATTCCTCTTTCCCTAATGACCAACCTAACCCTCCCCCGGCATTTATAGGCTACTGTAAGACCTCTCCGCTCGTTTCCCCATCTTTTACCTCTGACAGTGCTAGATCGAGGAAGAGGGGACAAAGAGTGATGAACACTAACACCTCATTTCACCACTCTAGTACTGGGACGAGGAAGGGGCGAATAGGAGTGATGTACAATACCACTTAATTTCACCACTCTAGTACTGGGACAAAGAAGATGCATGAAGAATACTTTATACGTGATATTTGTGATTTGACGGTGGCAGAATTCTTTGCAGCGGAATTTACCATGGTCAAGTTTGCAACAAATACAATATTGCTGTGGCCAAATCTGACAAAACCCTGACCCCCCACATCCCCAATACATCCCCCACCTCCCCCCACTTACCTTTTGCTTCTCCGCTTCCTTCTAACCCTGCAGTGTCAGTTCCATCCCTCTTACGCAGGTCACATCCGACACTGCAGGGTCCAATTTTCTCTTTTTTTGTTCTTCTTTCCCGTCCCCCACCTCCAGTCCTCAGGAAGCAGGGGACAAACCTGCTACTCCCCAAGGCAATCACTACCAAACATGGGGAGTGGGGGAAACCCCCACAACCGCTGCTCCCTGTGTTCGGTATTGATTACCAAATGTGTTCGAATTTAATCGATCAAATGGTATTCGCCGAATTCAGCCAAATTTACCATATGATTTATTAAATTCGAACAAATTGGTTAATACCCTTTAAAGGGCAGCCATTTCCGTTTAATTATGGTCAGGCAAGTCCAATTGAAAATCCACACCTGTAACCTGTTAAATGGTTGCAGGTGTATAAAGGGAGACCACAAGTGTAGCAGAAGTAAGAACAAGGAGGCCTGTCCGGCAAAACCCAGCAGGGGACCTGTGTTATGAGGAGGCAGTCGTGGTGCGACCTGAGAGCAAACCAGGACACAGGCCGAGATCCATGAGAACCTGTGGAGCCCAGGACCAGCTAGGCTGTAAAGCTACCAGAGGCGTGGGAGCCTTCGTGTTGGAGAGAAAGCAGTTGGAACTGCGAGCGACACAGGAAGAAGAAAGGACGCCGTCTGTGTCCGAGCTGAAGCAGCAGAGCTGCCAGAGTGTGGAGGACAGCATCCGGAATGCGAGCTGTGCTCGCAGAAGCTGGCCCACTGACCTACAAGATAGAGGAGGAGAAGCAGAGTCACAGGAGAAGGCACAGGAGAGGGACGCTGGGACCGGTGAGTGTTGGGAAGGTCACCCAGCACTGGGGCACTCCTAGCAGGCCATGCTTAGGCAATTAAGGGCTGAACACATTTATTGAATACCAAACTGAATTAAACTTTGAAAAAAAGCTGAAATACATTTATTGAATAACAAACTAAATGAAACGTTGAAACTTTGAGAACAAAGCTGAATCACACATCGATTATCGTATTAAATAAAAACCTTGAAACTGAGCTAAAATAAATGTATTGCATACAGAACTAAATAACACTGTATGGGCAAAGTAAACAACGGATGACAACCAAAAAGGGAAAGTACCCCTTTGCAAGCACTTATTAAAAAGAGCACAAGTGTGAAAGAATGCAACAGAAAGGTGGGGCATGGAAAAGACCACCATAGAGTGCATTTTAATTTATTCAAACTTTTAGCAATGACAAAATGGTGTACATTCTCATTCTACTTTGAGCCTTTTGTCCGGCTTGACTACAAGGTACAATTTATGTTACTGTCCGAATGTTTTGACATCAGTTGCAAAACATTCCTTTAAAAATTTAATTGTTGCCATTAATAGGGAGGGATTTTCCCCTCTCAACAGTTCTGCCCACCAATCCTCAGCACAGAGATTCCTCCTATTTTCTAAGAAGCGTCTAAAGCGTCTTGACCTGATTTCCGTTAGTGCAGGGCAAATCATGATATTTTGTATGTTTTTTAGGGATCCCTCTCTACAACAGAATCTACAGGACGTGTCTCGAGGACACTCTTTATGTCTCACTGACAAAATCTCCTTTGTGTTGTACAAATTAAGTCTCATCCTCATGATTTTTTTTATATAGCTTGCGTGTTTCCTAGAGCCCTAATTTCCCCAGCTAGATTCTGGTACAGTTTATATTGGTTTGCCTCTTCGCACGTTAGAATCCAATGATTTTCGCATAGTTTTTTCTTTACCTTGTTCGGGCTTCTGTGTAGATCTTCCAGTGTGGCGTTTGCCGAGCCAACAGATCTTTACAGGATAGTACCCAATTTTGCACCACTTTTTCTGGTCCTGTCTCCAACTCAGATTTTAATATTGTCAAGATAGAGGATTAGTCCTCTTTTGTACATTTGCCATAGACCAATAGGGTCTTCCAGTTTGCTTTTAGGGAAGTCAAACCGAGTTCCCTTGTAATGACCTGTATTATGACAGATTTTAGGAGGATTAGTACTTTTTTCCAGAACATCCCTTCCATGTGCTGTCACTGTTTCTTTGGTAGGTGTATCAGTGCATACACGCCATATGATAGTACAGCCGCCACCTTCCCTTTGTAGAACTCTATCAGAGGGAGTAGCGAGTACTAACAGTATCTTCTTTTTAGCACCAGCGCTTGGTTACCCAACATCTTCGTTTTAGATCTTAAGGCCAGGATGTTCTCTGTTTCCACTAGGATTTTACTAACTATTGTCCCCAAGTATTTCTCCCAATTTCCAGTGGAATTCCTTTGTTCGTTTACGCCTTCCACCATTCAGGATTTTGGTTTTGTTGGCATTAATTTGGAGTCAATTTTAGATTGCATAGTCCTCCAGGAAGGCTCTGTTGTCTCTGCAGCCCTATCTTTGTGTGGTCCATGAACACTAAATCGTCTGCGTAAAGTAGGTGACTCACATGCTCTCCATCTATATTAGGAGGGACACCTTTACAGCATTCCATAAATAGTCCCAAATCAGAGATGTAAAGATTGAAGAGGGCGGTTGCAAGCGCACAGCCTTGTTGCACTCACCTAGCTGTATCAATCTCTTCTGTCTGCTGTTGCTACATGTTTAGTCGCACTCTCATACTGGTGCCTGTGCGTAAGGCCTCGACTTGGGCCACAAGATCTTCAGGGCAATTCCATGCTCTCATCTTCTTCCATAGCCGTTCTGTATTTATTGTGTAGAAGGCTTTAGCCATAATCTCTCCTGTGTGTGGATTGATAAATAAACACATTTAAAAAAAAAGCTATAAACATTGTGGACTTTTTTCTTCTCACTTGGTTTTCTACAATTGTGAGCAATTGGGTCGGAGTCGAGGTACCCAACCCCTTTATCAAGCCACTTTGGAACATGTTGTGCTGCATTTTGTTGGTTGCCCACTTAGTCACTCTCCTTAATAGGAGGGAAACATATATCTTCCCCATAACGCCCAGTAGGGCGATGGGTCAATAGTTAATAGGGTCGTCCCTGCTTTTGCTTTTAAAGATCGTGATCACATTCGTTGTTTTCCATGAAATAGGCACTCTCTGACTTTTTAGTAAGTTTCCTACTATTTGACATATTAGCTCTGCCCATTCGTCTGGATGTTCTTTCAGCATATGGTTGGATATATCGTCCGGCCCTGGAGCGTGCAAAGAGCTGGCTCGTTTTTATCAGAAAGGCAACTTCCTCCTGGTCATATGTCAGGTGCCACACTGGTTCGGTATAGATTAATGAGGGGTCTTCAAGGGTAGGCTTGTCCTAATGTTCCTTGAAGTATTTTGTCCATATCTCTGAGAGACACTGTTAATCTGTTGATGAATCGGGTCATTTCCCTGCAGATTAATACAGCTCCAGACCACCGCTGAGTTTTTATTTGAAATAGCTCTCATCATCGTTTCAGCGTCTTGCTTCACCAATGTGCTTTTGTACCATTTCAACCAATTCTTGTATTGGTTCTTTAATTTTTTTGTTTCTACGTGCTCTCGGCTGTCTCCACCTCCTACTTGCTGCAGTGCTGCTCTCATTTCACTTCTTTTCAACACCAATTGTTTGTCGAAGGTGTGTGTGTTTTTGTTGTTGTTGTTGCTATTTCCATGTCCAGTTGATTTATATAGTATGAACGGGGCAAGGATTGTGGTGTACTCAAATTCTCCTAAGTGGCCTTTCAGTTCTTACTCCATTCTGAGTTTTTTGTATTGGACATTCGTGATGTCCAGCTTTTTCGTAATTTTTAACCTGCAGGCTTTGTTGACACACTCTACCGTAGTTGTCATCTTTTTAAATTCCCTTTGCCCTTTCTCTCGCCCAGATTGCTTTCAGTATGTTGTGATTGCTTGCTTTTGAATGTAAAACTTCGAATGATGTAATATCCTCAATTAGATGTCGTGTGACGAAGATGTAGTCTATTACAGAGGTTTGTTCCCCTCTCTTCCAAGTTGGTTTATTCTGTTTGTTGCCTTCGAAGTAGTTGTTTAGGACGTGGGGACATGGAGATCTCTACTTTCCATTACCTCCATCCACATGAGGCCTCTTAATTTCTGAGTGCTTTGGCCCCTGGCATCTTTTTCGTCTATCTTTTTGATTTGGTACGCATTGGGCATTAAAGTCTCCACAAACTATGAGGGAGATTTCTTCCTGGCTATACGAATCATCGATTGCCATAACAACTTTTTCCTAAGTGAACTTTATAAATGGATACAATATGGCAAGGCCAAAGGCAGGCAAGAAGTTAATGTTAGTGGACATTTATACCGCTCACTATCACCACCGTAGTGGTCCCCTGGCACTCTCGCGGACCTGAAAGGTAAGAGGGTAGGATGGGCTAGTAAGGCATCGCGGGATACAGGTAGAGAGTTGTGATGTCCTGTTGACAGCTTCAGTTCCGTTAACACCGTTCGCTGAGCATGGATGCGGTTTATGGATCGGTAGACTGTTGTGCAAGACTATGTTTGTTTTGTTTTGTTGTTGCAGTGGAGTGGATGCAGTTTGCTTTTCAAGGAAGTGGTTCTGTTGTTCAGCATTTTAGAGGTGTATGTAAAGAGTTGAGGTTTTAGCGGATGGGTTAGTGGGGTTACCTAGTTGCTTTAGACATCTGTGTTAGGTGTCTCTGCTGTGCTGTCTACTGGAGCTTTCCGTGATGGATCACTCGCCGGGTTCTGTGTTCTGGTCGAGGCAGTGGCAAGTCTTTGTAACTGTCTAGTGCTCTGTGGGCGTGATGGTGGCAAGTGCCTCCCCGACCCCTGCGTCAGGATCGATAAGTTTGTGGGTTGCTCTTAGGTTATCAGTGGGGTGTGCCTGCCATCGCCTTCCTGAGCTCCTAGGGTGGGGTCCCCTCGGGTGGGGTCCCCTCCCTCTGTATCCCAGGTGCTCCCTGTATTATTAGGTGCTAGTTATTAATTCTTACAGCACTTGCAAATGGGTTGCCTTTCCCTTAGGCTTTGTCTAACATGGGGGTTTGACTTCAGAGAGGGTGAATCCTGGGCTCCCTCCTTCCCCAGATACTTCCTGCCATGTGCTCTTGTGTTTGGCACATTCTATTTCTATTTGTCGTCTTTGTTTTTCTAGTTGTTTCCGTCTGGTTCTGAGGTGAAGAGCCAGGTTTTGAGTAGTGTTCTGAATTTTCGGTGATCCTTCGTATTGCGTATTTCTTTCAGAAGGATGTTCCACGTTTTTGCTTCCAGGTGAGAGAAGGAGGATCGGCCAAGTTTTTTTCTTGTGTATTGTTTTGGTTCCAGACTGATATCGTTGCTTGATCTAAGCCAGTATAACATTTTCAGCGCTGGGGTGATATGGTCCCTTTGTGGTAGTGTGGATGGTGCATTTTGGATATGTTGCAGTTTTTTCAGCAGGTGTTCTGGCATTCCGAGATAAAGACTGTTAGCGCAGTCGATGCTGGACATGATGTAGGTTGTTAGCTCATGCTCGTTTTGTTCACGGGTGAACTGCCAGCATTGTAATTGCTCAGCCCTCCGTTATGACCTTTCAAGGTTTTTTTGTCCCAATGGTAAGGAAGCCGGCAACACCCAGAACCCCCAAATCCTAAACACACATGGGGAGCGGGGGACATCCCTGCAACCCCTACTCCTCATGTTCAGTATTTTTGGATTGAAAGAAAACAGTAATACCCAATACGATCCAAATGTCCATACAGCAGTTTTTTTCTATTAAGTGTTACCATGATAGTCAGTGTTATATGAATGAAGGACTGGAATGGTAGGATTATTTTTATCGAGTGTAGGAGGAAGAAGTATTTCTTGATTATTTCATTTACTTGAGGTTCTAATGTTAGCGCATTGTCCATTAAGTCTCCAAAGGTTTTGACTATTTTCAATGGTGTGGTGCTGTTCCGAGTTCTGTAAGCCATTGGTTTTAAAGGTTTATTTCAAAGTTTTTGGATATTACCATGATTTCTGTCTTGGGTTAAGTTTGAGGCTGTTGGTGTTCATCCAGTCATAGAGGTCTTTGAGACGTTCTTCCAGCGTTGTGTTCTCTTCTTGTGCATCTTCGATTTTACATATCATTTGGGTGTCATCTGCATAGTTGTATCACATGAGGCTCTGTCTATTGATGAGGTTGATTAATGGAGCCAGGTAGATACTGAACAGCAGTGGGGATAAGGATGAACCTTGTGGTACTCCACAGTTGGTGTCCGGTGGAGCAGATTTTAAGTGTTTTAGCCAGACAGTTTCCATTCTATTCTTTAGGAATGATTTAATCCAGAGCAGGGCTAGGTAAGTCATTCCTATTTCTTCTCATCCCTTGATGAGGATGTCATGGCTGATTGTGTCGAACGCTGCAGAGATGTTGAGTAGTATCAGGGCAGAGTTTGGGTTGGAGTCTGTGTTTGTCTTTAGGTCCACCCATCTAGACAGGAGTGCCGTTTCGGTCCCTCTTGTAGGTCTAAAGCCAACTTGTGCCAGGTCCACCAACTGGTGTTTTTCTATGTGTTCCTGTGTTAGTTCATAGGCAAAGGTTTCTAGCAGTTTTGCTGCGTAGGGAATGTTTGAATGTTTGAAATAGGTCTGTAGTTAGAGAGGTCTTCCACGTCGCCTGCCATGTCCTTGAGGAGTGGTTTGATGTCCGCCGATTTAAATGACCATGGTACTTTCCCTGTTGCGAGTGATTGGTTAAAGAGGTTTATGTAGCATTCCAGTGGTGCGCCCTGTCTGAGGATTGATTTGTAGAGGTCTGGAGAAGAGGGATCCATGGTGGAACCTTCTTCATTGTTATGCCATATCAGCTCGACAAATGTCTCTACTTATATTTGGGGGAAGCTTTGGAGTTTATTCTGTGGTTCCACGGTTGGCGGGGTGAGTTGTGTGTTTTTGTTGACTGGTCTGCTTTGTATTATTTGATTGATGTCGCTGATTTTATTTTTGAAGTGGTCCGTGAGGTCGTTCCATGGTTTCTGTGAAGGTACCAGAGTGTTGTTGCAGCCCGATGGGTTCCTCATTTCGTTTATGATATTGAACAGTTCTTTTTGGGTGTTGGAGGCTTTGGTGAATCTGTTGTCATAGTATTTATTTTTGGCCCTTTGAATTATCTTTTTGTAATGTCGTATTTGTTGTTGGTATTGTGATCTTTTTGCCTGGTCGTATTCTTTCCTCCATTCTAAGTAGAGCTTCTTGTTGTTCCTTTTCATGGCACTGAGCAGGGGGGTAAACCATTTTGCCATTGAAAGGTTTTTCAGGGGAGCTGCTGTCAATTGTTTCAGTGATCCATTTATGAAGTAGCTCTGTTTTTCCATCAAGGTCACCTTCGTCTAGGTTTGAGGTGGCTTTGTGAGTTCAAGCTGTTCTAGTAAGTTGCTAACTTTGATGATCTTCCAGTTTCTTTTTGTGATAGTTGGATGTTTTTTGGGCTCCTTGGATGCTTTAGTTGGTAGCGTGATCACAAATGGAATGACAAGGTTGTTGCTCCAGAGTATCTGTCTTGGTCGTGCAGTGGTGATAACATTTTTGTTGGCAAAGAGTGCATGAAGCTTGTGTCCCGCTGTGTGTGTTGCTCCTTTAACCAACTTGCATAGTTTCATTGTTCTTAGTTGCTCAATTAGCAATTTCTGTGAGTTTGCGTTTTCCTCTTCAAACCAAATGTTGATGTCCCTGAGGATTATCAGATGTTCATGTTGGATGGCTATGTGGTGATGGCTTCTATGAAGGTGTTCACGTATGTTGCATCGTATGTCGGTGGTCTGTAAATCAGTATGAATTTGATATTTGTTTTCGGGTTCACTGTCAAGTGAAGGAAGTGATGGATTCACAGTGTTTGATGTTTAGTGGTTTGTCTGTTTTTATGTTCAGGTGTTCCTTGTATGCTGTTGCAAGTCCTCCTCCTCTTTTTTCTTTCCTGCTTACCTTTGAGCACTTGAATGTGTGGGTTAGGCAGCTGTGGAGTGTGATTTTCTAGTTGTCCTGTAACCATGTTTCTGTGATGAATAGGATATCAATACCGCCATTGCCCAGTAGGTCATAGATCTCTGTGGCATGTTTGGACATCGATCTTGCGTTGATTAGGTTGCAGTGAATATTATTTTGACATGGTTTAGTTTGATTTGATATCGGTTTTGTCTCATGATTGTCACGTTGGTTTGCTCCCATGTTGTTCTCAGGGTGTGATGGTTGTTTAGTGCGGTCTGTTTCGTCGTTGAGTAGGTCTGCTAGGTTACGTATTGGATTCATGTTTTCTCCTATTTCCTCTTCTATATTTTACTGTAGTTGAAGGAGGTGTCCCTTCGTTTTTGTGATATTTGGAGTGAGAGCATTGATTTTGTTCTTATTCTTTCTGGGTGGTTCTGTTCTTTTCCTGCACGGTTCCGGTATGCTGTTGGTACGGAATCAACCAAAGTGTGTGATAAAAAATGACAGAATGAGTGATTTGGCTGAATTTCGGCCGTTCGAAAATTCTGAACGGCCGAAAGGTTCGACCAGATCACACATTCAGTGCTGGGGCTGCGGGGGTGTCCCCCACACCCTTGCTCACTATATTGTGAGCGGTGGTTGTGGGGGTGTCCCCCGCAGCCATCCCCCAAAAATGAAAAAAGGAAGGCTGCAGGGTTGTCCCCCGCACCTTTGTTCACTATATTGTGAGCAGGGGTTGCTGGGGTGTCCCCCACAGCCACCCCCCCAAAACAAGAAAAAAGTTAGGACCCTGCGGCCCAGTTCCTGATCACAGAAGAGAAAGGGAACAGGCGTCACATGGACACAAGGTAAGTGTGGGGGTGTCGGTGGGGGCAGGGACCAAGTTGTAAATATTCAGGGGAGAAAAGACCAAAGATTATTTCGGAAAAATAATCTTCAGTCTTTTCTTCCTCGAACATTTAGATCACAGCCTATCAACCCCGATCCGTTGATATGTCTCGGATTTGGTCGTATTGAGTTGTGCTGCTGGGTGATGTGTCACAAGGTATGGTGTTAGGAATAGAGACATTCCTCTTCTCCTGGTGATTGTTCTGTTGTCAATCATGTTTGTTGGGGGGTGTTCCGCAGTTGTTGCTGTGTCTAGTGGATGAGTGACGTGGTGTGATTCCATTCGGTTTGTTCCTTCTCCTGTTTGTCTTTCACGTGGTCCTGTTTCTTTTTGTGGCATATTGCAGTGCTTGGGGGTAAATTGTTTTTAGAAGTTTGTTTGTGTTTAAGAAGTGTGTAACATGTGGCGACAAAGCCAAGAGGCTAATTAGGAGAAACCAGGAAAGTGTAAAACTGCACACTGTTAGGACACTCACCCGGGATCGGGATCGGCCGTGTCCTCGTGGGCGGGGTGATGCCTGGCGGCTGTACCCGCGGTTTCGCCTTGGTCGTGGGCGCATTCTCCGAGCTCATCGCTCATTTGGGGTGCCGGCCCGCTTCGGGCGAGTTGGGGTGCATGCGTGCATACGCGGAAGCGGCAGGGAACGGGCTTGTGGTCCAAGCCTCGTTCCCACGAATGCCGCGATTCCGCGCATGCGCCGACTCGGATTGCGGGTCAAGCCTCGCTTCCGTGCCGAATCACTATAAAGGGGCTTCCGGATCTAAACTCGCCGCGTCTCAACGCGGTTTGGTCCTGACCTCCCGCTCGCTTTTGGTAATCCTTGTTCTTCCTTGGTCTCCTCGTTTGCCTTCCTTGTTTCCTTCCTGTGTGCCCGGCCTTCCCTTACCCTGGTGGTTAGGTTCCTTGGTTGGGGGTCTGCTCTCTTGGGTTGGGTATTGTCCGGTCCTGGCCTGGTACCTCCGGTCCCTTCATTATTCCTCCTTACCTCCTATCCCTCTCCTGCCTGACCACCTTCCTTATCTGAATACTCCTCTGCCTTGTGCTGGGTGCCAGTGCCTCCGGTGCCTTTGTTCGGTCCTACTTGCTGTCTGCCTCTTCTGCCATACTACAGTCCCGGCTTGCTTCTCTTAAACATCTTCAAGAAGGACTCTGCAGAATCACAGCAACGCACTCAAGCTCGCAGTCTACATCTACCGGCCTTCCCTGTTCAGTGCTCGCACTGTTCTGGCGCCACGTAAATCCAGGGAAGTGTTCACCCGTGGCGTCAGGAATCGGACCCATTTTTAATCCTGCAATCAGGACGGGACCTGGGCCGGTTCCTGGCGTTACCCTCTCATCTTTCGTTCTACAAGCAACGTCCTGGCGACCCCGGCACGCAAGCCTACAGGAAACACAGGTACGCAGCGCCCTAGGGACGCACATCTTGACAGATTGAGACGCCTAACCTCCGATTCAGACCCAGAGATGGAGGAAACCTCTGATCTGAGGGACGAAATCAGGTCTTTAAGGGCTGAAATGACAGCACTTTGTCTAGAAAACGAGACTCTACGTCAGATGGTGGTGCATAGGACTAGCACCACAACCCAGGCTGATTCTGCCATGGCACAGACGACACCCATGAAGTTCGACGGGGATTCTAGAAGAGTGGCCGAATTTTGTAACCATTGCAGGATCCATTTTTTGTTCCGGGCTTCCCATTTCACCGACGAGAAGGCGAAGATTGGGTATATTCTAGGGAATCTAACTGGAAATGCGCTTGCATGGGCAGCTCCTTTGGTGTCCGCAAACAGACCAATACTGGGTGATTTTGCCGCCTTCGAGAAAGCGTTTCTGGAAGTGTTCCAGTCACCTAACTTGGCCGCCACAGCACAAAACCAATTGATGGATTTAAAGCAGGGTTCAAGTGACCTGATCTCATACATTGGTCGGTTCCGTCAATTGGCGGCGGATTCTCAATGGCCAGAAGTAACACAGAAGACGCTTTTTCGGCGAGGTCTGAGAGAGGAGTACAAGGACGAACCTCTTCATATACCAGAACCGGATACTTTACAGGTACTTCTGGAACAGGTCCTACGAATCGATCACCGTTTGGCTGAGCGGAAGGGGGAAAGACGTCGGTTGGAGAAGCCGTACCCCAGGTCTTTTCCATCACCTACTGGCGCTTCAAGTACAGCAGAAACGGGTCCGGAACCCATGCAATTGGGGGCACTCAGAGGACCTTTGTCCGCAAAAGAGAGGAAACATCGAAGGGACTTGAATTTGTGCCTATATTGCGGTGCCTCTGGGCACTATCTGGGTACTTGTCAGTTACGACCACTCAGGAAGTCGGAAAACTAGTAGGCCTGTCAGGTATAAGGAAGGCAATGACAGGCCTACCGTTCACATCAGCCCTTCCGGATACCGATGGGATCTTACTGCCCATGTCTCCAGCAGCCCTTTTGGTACTCCGAATTAAAGTACTGTGGCAGGATAAGTCAACTGAAATCATGGGTCTTCTAGATTGTGGTGCATCTGGCAACTATATCGATGTTGAGTTTGTCAAGAAGAACCAGATCCCTCTACTTAAGAAAAGGCAAGCTACACCGATTGAGGTCATTGATGGTACACCTTTGTCTTTTGGTCCCATTCAACATCACACCGGAGTTCTGCAGTTGCGGATCAATGAACATCTGGAAAACATATCTTTGGATGTGATTAAGTCACCATCTTATCCGATCGTGTTGGGTTTACCCTGGTTGTTGTACCACAACCCTAAGGTTAATTGGGTAACCCATACATTGACCTTTAATTCGGATCGTTGTTTGCTGGATTGTTCCTCCGCAAGGTTATCAGTTGGGATATCTACAATTGCCACGCAGACAGAGGTGAATGGAACATCTAGTGTATGCCTGTTGTCTACCATACCTTCTGAATATGCAGATTATTCCTCTGTGTTTTCGGAACCTAGGGACATACCCCTGCCTCCTCATAGAAGTTTTGATTGTGCCATAGATCTGTTGCCAGAATCTGTGATTCCACATGGACGAGTGTATTCCTTATCCCCACAAGAAAGAACAGCCTTACAAGAATATCTCAACGACTGCCTTCAGAAACAGTATATCACCCCTTCCAAGTCTCCTGCGAGATTTCCGCTGTTTTTCGTCAAGAAAAAGGAGGGTACGTTACGTCCCTGTGTGGACTATCGGCAGTTAAACGAACTTACTCGGAAGGATAGATATCCATTGCCTCTAATACGTGATATCCTGGAATCCTTGCACTCTGCCTGTATATTTACTAAGTTGGACTTAAGAGGGGCATATCATCTGGTACGAATCAAGACTGGTGACGAGTGGAAGACGGCTTTTAAGACACCCTTAGGGCACTATGAATATCGTGTAATGCCTTTCGGACTATGCAATGCCCCAGCCGTTTTTCAGCGTTTAATGGATGACATATTTTCGGATTTATTCGGAATATCAGTGTGGGTATACCTAGATGATATACTGATTTTCTCAAAGAATGAGAAGGAACACATCATACATGTCAGAGAGGTTCTCAACCGTTTACGTCAGAACCACTTGTACGCCAAGATTGAGAAATGTCTCTTCAATCAAGACAAGATTGAGTTCCTTGGGTACGTGATTTGCCGTTCTGGCATACAGATGGACCCAACTAAGTCACGGGCTATTCAAGAATGGAAACGACCTAACGATGTGAAGGCCCTTCAGCGATTCCTTGGATTCGCCAATTTCTATAGGCGCTTTATACCAGGTTTTTCCAATCTCACAGCACCTTTAACCAGTTTAACCAGCAGTAAGACGTTGTTTGTGTGGAATGAGGAAGCCACCAATGCGTTCGAACGTCTCAAAGACGCCTTCAGCACCTCTCCCATCTTACGTCATCCCGACCAAAGTAGACCATTCATTGTGGAAGCAGATGCGTCGAATTTCGCCGTTGGATCAGTTCTGCTACAGAAGGACCCGCAGTCGGATGTTGAATTCCCAGTGGCTTATTTTTCCCGAAAACTAACGTCGAGCGAAGGGAATTATGCCGTGATCGGGAAGGAACTTTTAGCCATCAAATTGGCTTTTGAAGAATGGCGCCATCATCTTTTGGGAGGCCAATTTCCTGTTGAGGTCCGTACCGACCATAGAAATCTACAGTATCTACGATCTCTTCAATGTCGCAATTCCCGCCAGGCCCGTTGGGCGTTTTTCTTTTCTCATTATGATTTCACGATCACTTACATACCAAATGCTCAGAATCTGAAAGCAGACGCGTTGTCTCGCTCCTTGGAAGACATCAAGCAAGACAGCCAGAACCAGTTATTGCTAGCCCCAGAACATTTCTTGTTTTCAGTGTCTCATTGCCTGGATACGTTCTTACAGGAAACATTGGCAGACCCTTACAGAACGGAACTATTGAAATTGCCCCAAGTTAGTGAGAACGACGGATTGCCCTACTTCAGTGGGAGATTGTATGCACCCACCGACTCTCTTCGGAATGCTATTTTGCATGCTTTTCACGATTCTAAGATCGGGGGTCATCGGGGCATACGTGCTACACAAGAACTTGTCGCCCGACAGTTTTGGTGGCCAGGATTGGCCAAACAAGTTAAACAATACGTGGAATGCTGTCCAGTATGTGCACAAGTAAAGATACCCAGAAGGAAACCACTCGGTCTACTCCAACCCATCGAGACACCGCCCTATCCTTGGCACACCATAGCTACTGATTTCATAGTGGAACTACCACCTTCCGAGGGCTTCACATGCATTATGGTAGTAGTTGACTGTTTTTCCAAGATGGCTCATTTTATCCCTTTTGTTAAAGTTCCCTCTGCGAGTTCCATGGCCCAAGCATTTCTGCACAACATTTACCGGTTGCATGGACTACCTGATAAGATCATCTCGGACCGCAGTTCCCAGTTCATATCATCCTTTTGGAAACAACTGTGTCGTCACCTGGGCATACATCGAGCACTTAGTTCCGGCTATCATCCACAGTCCAACAGACAGACGGAGAGGACCAATCAGACGTTGGAACAATATCTGCGCTGTTTCTCCAACGCCTCTCAGACCAACTGGGCATTGCAACTGGACTTTGCTGAGGTAGCTTACAACAACTCGATTCATTCTGCAACAGGAGTAAGCCCCTTTCTTTGTACCGATGGACTCAGTCCTAGACTTTTTCCGTTTGTTCCTGTACGACCAAGCACGGTTCCCTCTGCTGATCAGCTGATTCAAAAGATCCGAAGACTGCATGCCCAGGCGACTGGTACCCTGGTTAAGGCATGTGAGGACATGAAGGTCCAGGCAGATAGGAGGCGTACCCCGGAACCTATATTCAAGGTTGGTGGGAAGGTGTGGCTTTCTTCCAAGAACTTACCTGTTCGCAACTTACCTACGAAATTTGCTCCCCGTTTCCTAGGACCCTTCCGGATTACTAGACGGATTTCCCCGGTGGCATTCAAACTGGATTTACCCCCATCCTGGCGGGTGCATCCTGTGTTTCATGTCTCCTTGTTTAAGCCTCACCTGGAGGACCCCTATGGGCGCTCGGGCTCTCGTCCTGCGGCCATTGAGGTGCAGGGTGTTCCTGAATATGAGGTCCGAGAAATCTGTGATTCTCGTTTCCATCGGGGTCAATTGCAGTTCCTGGTGGATTGGGAGGGGTATTCGGCTTGTGACCGCACCTGGGAACCTGTTGGGAATGTCCATGCTCCCCGTTTGGTGCGTGAGTTCTATTTACGCCATCCTTGTAGACCGGGGGCCCCGGGTCTTTCTGGGAGGGGGCATGGTGTTAGGACACTCACCCGGGATCGGGATCGGCCGTGTCCTCGTGGGCGGGGTGATGCCTGGCGGCTGTACCCGCGGTTTCGCCTTGGTCGTGGGCGCATTCTCCGAGCTCATCGCTCATTTGGGGTGCGGGCCCGCTTCGGGCGAGTTGGGGTGCATGCGTGCATACGCGGAAGCGGCAGGGAACGGGCTTGTGGTCCAAGCCTCGTTCCCGCGAATGCCGCGATTCCGCGCATGCGCCGACTCGGATTGCGGGTCAAGCCTCGCTTCCGTGCCGAATCACTATAAAGGGGCTTCCGGATCTAAACTCGCCGCGTCTCAACGCGGTTTGGTCCTGACCTCCCGCTCGCTTTTGGAAATCCTTGTTCTTCCTTGGTCTCCTCGTTTGCCTTCCTTGTTTCCTTCCTGTGTGCCCGGCCTTCCCTTACCCTGGTGGTTAGGTTCCTTGGTTGGGGGTCTGCTCTCTTGGGTTGGGTATTGTCCGGTCCTGGCCTGGTACCTCCGGTCCCTTCATTATTCCTCCTTACCTCCTATCCCTCTCCTGCCTGACCACCTTCCTTATCTGAATACTCCTCTGCCTTGTGCTGGGTGCCAGTGCCTCTGGTGCCTTTGTTCGGTCCTACTTGCTGTCTGCCTCTTCTGCCATACTACAGTCCCGGCTGGCTTCTCTTAAACATCTTCAAGAAGGACTCTGCAGAATCACAGCAACGCACTCAAGCTCGCAGTCTACATCTACCGGCCTTCCCTGTTCAGTGCTCGCACTGTTCTGGCGCCACGTAAATCCAGGGAAGTGTTCACCCGTGGCGTCAGGAATCGGACCCATTTTCAATCCTGCAATCAGGACGGGACCTGGGCCGGTTCCTGGCGTTACCCTCTCATCTTTCGTTCTACAAGCAACGTCCTGGCGACCCCGGCACGCAAGCCTACAGGAAACACAGGTACGCAGCGCCCTAGGGACGCACATCTTGACACACACACACAAAGCCGTGCTACTGACAAAGAAAAACCAAGTGAATGTGAATTTGTACACAGGGACAAGTGCAGAAGAACTTGTGTGGGCTAGAAAGCCTAGAGTTCCTGGTTGCGCGACCTGTGCTGGGTGGACCGTGTTCTCTGACAACTACGCCTAGACCAGTGAGCCCTAAATGGTGAAAGTCAAAAGAATTTGTGAAATAAACCAAGCAGCACTGCAAGTGAACTGGTAAGGCAAGCCAGAAGGATGCTAATTTTGTTTTGAACATTGAAAGATTGAAACCAGTCCTACATTGAAATCTTGGGAAGGGAACCCCGAGATTTGAGGAACTGCAAACACTGTCTTGAGGACGGAGCCTCAAGACCCCCTTTTTGTGTGAACTGTGTTGCATTGAACTTGGGGAAGGGAACCCCGAGGATTGAGTGGAACTGTATTGCCTTGAACTGGGAAAAGGTAATTTGAGACTGTGATGAATCAACTTCCGGGGCACCAGTGGTCCAGGGATGAATATCAGTTTCTAAACCATCAATCGGACCCACACCTCTAGTACACCAGAAGGGATCTGAACAGATTGGAACACAAGTAAATTAAAAACCTCCTTGTCCAATTTTTGGTAATGTGGATGGAATGGCAGGCTTATCTCTGCAAGGTCGTGGATCCTTGGTTAGTTGCAACACAGCAAAAATACAATTATTACCCAATAATAAAAGGGACTGTCCAGCGAAGGCTGTATAAAAAGTCACTAGTCAGTGATGCAACTGGTCACAGGTCGAGGGCTCGCCTCTCTCAAAAATGCACTTAAAGGATGGACACTGGATGATGCTTAATGTGGCACTCCTCCTAGTTTCTTCACAAGGCTTGTTTGTTTGTTTATTTATTATTTATAAAGTGCACCACACCCTGGGGTATCCGGGCGCATTTACAAGACAGCTTGAAATATAAGTGGATACATACATACATCATAATGAAAGGGCAAGGTGGATACATACATAATCATAGTGAAATGGCAGGTGGATACATACATACATCTTAGTGAGGGGCAATGGGTAGGTAGATTGTGGTGAGCAGGCAAACCTGCATAGGCTCAAGGTAATACACTGGATGAACAGGCAAACAATGAGTACAGCACAGACTATGAAAATACATAGGCTCAAGATAATGTATAGTCAGTAAGTGCAAGAGGATTAGAGCAGTTGGATACTGTGCTCAGGTACTCTAAGCATTCTAGTGGTTGGTATCCTTCGTAAGGAACCATTGTTTAGTATTGGACCTGAAGTTGTGGAAGTTTTGGGTAGTTTGAAGGTTAAGTGGGAGAGCATTCCAGGCTAGGGCTGCTTACACAGGAAAGCTGGTGCCTCTGGCTCTTTTCAGGTTAAAGCGTGGGGTAGCAATACAGCAGGAATTGGCAGATCTTGTGGGTCTCACCAAGGCTTTCATAATGATTTTGTCTTTCAGGTACTGTGGTGCGCCATGGTTGAGGCATTTGTGCAAGGAGGAGACTAGTTTATAGTAGATTCTGTCCTGGATTGAGAGCCATTTGTGTTGTCTTCTGGTTATGGAGATGTGATCTCTCCTAGGAATGCTCAGAGCTGTTCTCAAGGCATTATTTTGTAGGGTTTGGAGTTTGTTTAATACTTGCTTATTTGCTCCTGCATACAGTGCATTGCAGTAGTCAAGCTTAGACAGGATTAGAGCTCTCGCTAGTGTGATGTAACTGTCTGTGGAAAGTTATGTTTTGGAGGCATGAATGAGCTTGCATGTATAGGCAGTAGCTGAAGCCATCGCGTTCACTTGTTTCTTAAGGTTCAGTGTTGCGTCTAGGCAGAAGCCTAAGGTTTTAGTTTCCTTTGCAGTTTTGATAGTATTGCCGTCTATAATAAAGGATAGATATTTTGAGTCAAGTTTGTTAAGGTTGGCGGGGGTGCCTAGAATAATAATTTCAGTCTTCTCAGCATTCAGACATAGACTGTTGGTTGCCTTCCATACCTGAATGACAAGGTACATTTTGTTTAGTAGGGCAATGTCCTGGTCGTAGTTGCCAGAAAGTGGAATGAGTATCTGGGTGTCATCAGCATAGTTTGTATAGATGACACCCAGACGATCCAATTTATCAAATAGGGGTTTGGTAAAGACATTATACAGGATTGGGGGGACGCAAGAACCTTGTGGCACTCCACATGTAATGGGGGATGGGTCTGCGGCATCAGAGGGAGAGAAGATATCATCATTCTGTTACTTAAGAATGACTTGATCCAGGTTGCGGCCTCTTGTGAAAGGTTGGCTGCTAACGAGAGATGTTCACAGAGTATGTTGTGGTCCACAAAGTCGAAAGTGGCGGAGAGGTCTAGCAGAAGGAGTAGTGCACATTGTCTCTTGTCTTTCAGTTGGTCTATTTGTGTTTTTAAATCAATTAAGGCTGTTTCTGTTCCGTGAAGAGGCCAAAAGCCAGATTGTCTGAGTCCATGGAGGTTGTGGTTCTCAAGGTAGGTCTGGATTTGGATGTATGCCGCATTGTCAATTATTTTAAGTAGAAAAGGTACCGTTGTTATGGGCCTTTAGTTCGTGGAGATGGTAGGGTCGAGTGAGGCTTTCTTTAATAGAGGAAGTACCCAGGAATCTTTGAGGTTAGTGGGTACCTGGCAGGTCTTAGATCTTAAAGGAAGCATTGATTAGTTTAGTAATAAATGGGGCAAGGTCTCTGGCCGCATCTTTGATTATTTGAGCTTGGCAGATGTCACCTTGATATCTTGAGGGTTTCAAGGAGGCTATAATTTTTTCCACCTCTAGTGTGGTGACTTGAGAGAATTTGAATTCTTGGAAAGTCATTAAGGCTGTTTTTTTTGGAGTTTCTGGGTTGACCCTGTACTGCAGATTTTGAGTCGCTTGGTCGCAATTTTGTTTTGTAGTGTGGTGATTTTGTTGGCCAAAGCATTTTGGATACCTGTGCACCATTCTTTAATTTTAGGGAGTGAATCGTCAGGGGCTACAGGAGATTCTAATTCCCCGAGGATTCCAAATAGTTCCTTGGTACTGGATATAGCATTCTGAATCCTGTCATTATAAGTTTCTTGCTTAGTTTGAATGAGTTCCGCCTTGTAGAAGGTGGAGATTTCAGTTACTTTGTCTTTGTTTTCTTTAGAGGGCAAATTATTCCAGATGGTTTCCCATTTTCTTTTTCAAGCCTAAGGGCTTTCAAATGTGGGGTAAACCAGGTGTTAAGGTAAGCTTTAGGCTTGCTCTTCCAGAGTTTGAGAGGGGCAATAGAGTCTAACGCCATGGTCATGGTGTTGCAAATAAATTCTATCAAGGTGTCAGGGTCTTCTGATCTAGATGAGTTTAGAATTGAGATGAGGATATGTGTAAGCTTCTCAGCCATGATATTGTGTTTGTTTCTGGTGAGAAGAGGTGGCGCAATGATTTTGGTTTTAGTGCATTGTCGGTTGACATCAATGGTGAAGGAAATAAGGGAGTGGCCAGTCCATGAAAGGGGTTCAATGGAAGTGATTGACGTGACACAGTTGTGGTCAGCAAGCCAGTCAAGTGTTCTTCCTTTCTCGTGGGTAGGTTGACTGATTCTTTGTGTGAAGTCTAGTTCAGTGAGAGAGTCCGCCAGAGAATTAGTTGCGTGGTCATTAGGGTCTGAGTGTCCAAGGTTGAAGTCACCTAGTATTAAAATCTGTGCAGAGGGTTTGGTATTGTCTGAAAGTAATGTGATGATGTCCTCCTCAAAGTCTTCAGTGGGGCCAGGGGTTCTGTATATGAGATGGATGGTTAAGGTACTGGAGTGGAAGGTCGCTAGTTTAACTATAAGAAGTTCACAGGACTTGAACAACGGGTCAGTAGTGGCTCTAAGTGTCAGGCTGGATTGAGCGATGAAGGCAACCCCTCCAGCTTTGGAGGTTTCTCTATCAGCTCGGATGATTTTATAGGAGTCTGGAATGGCTAGGAGTAGAGATGGTCCTGCAGCCGCATGGAGCCAGGTCTCTAATATCGCTAGGAGTTCAAGTTCACTGTCTGACGCATGTGCGATGATGGAGCTGGCGTTTATAAGTGCACCTTTTAGTGGGCACTTCGCCTGAGGTTGGGTATGGAGGGTCTTGGCCTGGGGCTGTGAGGGAGAGTATTCGTTTGACTTATGAGTGTTTTTTTTTAGGTTGATGCAGGTTAGTGGTAAGGCACTGTGAGTTCAGGATAGCGAGGTCCGGGTGATTGACGTAGGATGTTATGGATCTTTTCTCATGGTATGTATTAGTTGAGAATACATCATTAGGGAACCTGGAGGCTAGTGTTTTGTTTCTCAGATCGCCTCGGCGTGGTTGATTAGGCATGGGTTTGGAGTCAAATTGTTTGATGCATTGGCTAGGAGTGAGGTCAAATGAATTAGTTTGGCTGACATGGTGGTTACTCAGGTATAATGTAAGTTTGGGTAGGAATAAGGTAGGTTAATGGTCGGCATATGATGGGCTTCTTTTAGTGCTGGGAGAAAGCGTGTGGGTTTCATTTCTGGGATTGGAGGCATGTTCTTTGCAGGCTGAAGGTAGTGCAGAGCTGCAGTAAGGAGAAGGCACCAGATTAAGAGGGGCAGGTGAGCATCAGAGTGAAGCTTGGTGGCATGCATACTAAGTTTAGAGGGAGAGTGGGAAACTGGTTGTTGGTGACATGCGGGGAGAGGTGGATTAGGGTGGCAGTTGTGTACCTCTAGACAGGATAGTTAGCCTAGTTGAGATGGAGGGTTGCCTGTAAGTAGCGCAGTGTAGCGGTTTGTTGTGGAGCCGGATGGATGGCGTGAGTATGTTATCTCAAAGACTAAGAGAGTACACTAGGTTGAGCAGCAGTTGCAAGGTAATGCACGTATGGAGGTGTCAGGTGCAAGTAAGGCAAAGAGTATTGCAGCACTAATGAACGCACTGAGACGAATGCAAGCATGGGCAAGAGCATTACAGCACAGAAGATATTTAGGCAACAATACTCATGATATATTCACTCAGATAAACTACAGATCCGAATACAGGCATCGGCAAAAGGGGCTATTAGGTTGATAAGTCTAAATCTGCAGTTCTCCTGACAAGTTTGCTCAAGTAACATCAGATCATGGAGATCTGATTAAGAAGAGTGATAAAATGCCAAATCTTAGAAAGGGCAAAAGCACAACAGTGCTGCATTGCGACAGGCTAAGGTGATAGTTCTGGTGAGCTTAGCCATGGTAAGCGAGCACAAATAGTGACGGGAGTCAACTGCAAATGATCGTCATATGGGTGGGACATGCAAATCTAGGAATAGAGTGGCAATTATAGTATGTAGTAGATCTAGTATGTCTAGACATGTAGGACGTCTCTGGCATTTATAATGCGCATAGATGCATATACAATCATGAATGTATTGTGTACAAACATGTAAAAAATATATAGTGTAAAAATGTGAGCTGCTACAGAACAATTATACAGTTATGTAAGAGCAAAGAGTATAAAACGACAGATTAGTTAAGGGGGTGATTAATACAAATGCTGCTGGCTAATGCACAGGTGGCATATGTTCCATGAATAATCACTTACAGGCATAAATCAAAGCATGTGCAAAGACAAAGGTTGGTTAAATTGGTCATCGAGCGCACTGCTCGTATCCGATCGTGGCGTAGGTCAGGAGCACATACAAGTAGTGAGCGTAGTTATAAACTAACTGTAGTTGAAAGCACAGAGTGCCACATAGATAAATAAAGTACAGACAGTGGGTACCTGTGTACAATTCACGTAGGTCGTGTCAAGGCAGTCTGTTAGGAGCGGCAGGGGAGTATATGACTCAGACAGGTTTAGGATGAAGTATGCAGAGTCTCGTGCTTTGGCGACTGGCGGCTCGGGGCAGGCTCTCGACAGGTAGTGAGTCTTGGTGGCCCTGCCTTAGTGTGTGTGCCGGCTTCTCGCCTGCCAGCGAATGGATGCTGGATCAAATGGAAGGCTCCAGCCAATCCCAACGGTGTCGTCCTTTAAGGCAGACAGCCCAAAACTGAGAAGAGTGTTTGCAGGCAACGGCTTTGTCCTTTGGTCAGAGACTCTGTGCACTTCCTACCTAGGAAGCTTGGTATCACCCTCGGTTTCCTGGGACATGTTTAGGGGAGGGATCTTGCTTCCCTCTTGGAAATCCTGGCCTTCCTTGAATGGTGGAAGCTGTAAGGCAGACTGTACCTCAGCCAGGGTCCAAATGAGTCCTTGTTCTTACTCCTTTCAAAGCCATTAGATGATCTACTAAGTGAGGTGCTCAGGCCTCTTTTAAAGCCAAATGGGTCCCAGTGATTGGTGCAGGCTAGGCTTACCTTAATGAACCCATCCCGGGTCCCTACCAACAATCTTCTGCTATGCATGAGGTCAGGACAAGAGTGCTTTGCAATAGGAAAGGTAAGAGGTGACGACATGTACTCCTAAATCTCACCCATCTTCCTGTGTGTTGTAGATCAAAGTGTCTTCCTGGTTAACTGAGCCCTCTGTGGCTTTTGATTAAACTGCAGGTCTCCCTTGAAGTTTGTGGTGAGAACATACTTCTGACTCCCTCAAATCACATACTTCGTCACTCTGAAAGGGGTCCACTCTACAGGGGTTGCCTACGGTAAATAGTGGACCCACACATGCCATTCACTGTCCTTCATACAGAAGGGTGGGAACTAGCTCCAAGTTTATAGATTGCATAGCAAAGAGGTGTTAGTCCTACCTTCCTCTTGTCCATTCTGTGAGCAAACCTGTTGCAGGCCTGTTCCAAATAACTCCTATTAGTATGCGCTGCCACCAGCAGTTTTGACAATAGGAAGGCAGATCCATGGGGCCTTGGATATTTTAATTAGGCTGCCCATGGCCGGAGGAAGGTGTTGCCTTCCCCCTTCTTGAGATGCTTTGATGTGCTCTTGGTGGTCAGATTCCAACTGAACATGACAGGGGAGGACAGTGCCTGTAGGCTGTGTCCTCCAGGAGTACAATCGACTATGTGTTTGGTGTGCGGTGAGCAGTGAAAATGTGTGCGGAATGGCCCCACACATTTTCAGAGGCTGATCTCCCATCATTATTTTCATTTCAAAAATCAAAAAAGCCCAGGTGAGCACATACTCCCTGTATGGATGGTCAAATTCCTCACAGAGACGTTTGTGGAATTTTCTTGAACTTGGGGATGGGGAGCTGAAAAGGAAGCTAAGTACTGGGAGAAGTGCAGAACTTTATGTTGATCACCAGTTATTTCATTATTGACATCCCTACACACAGTTTATCTTTAGTTATGAGGGCAGGGATAGGTTTTGGACACAGACATACACTTTTAGGTTGAACTCTTTGACTCAGACTTTCCTTAGTTGTGTTCAGGTAGGGAAATAGCATAGGGAAAATTAGGCCTTCTACCATCCTGACATTTGAGTTAATAAATCATTTTATTTTGAACTTTGAATCTGATGTCTGTGTCTTGCTTCATGGTGCCTTCACAATATTTAAAACTTCCAAGAAAAGCACCAAATAGTGCTTGGTCGCACAGCGGACGTGGCAGAAGAAAAACGCACCATGAGACCACTGGATGAAGTCAAGTAAAAATGTATTTAATAGGAACAATGTCCAAAACCATGAGAGAAACAAAAGGTACGCTTTTCACACCCACACATTGTGCTTGATGACACAAAAATTTAAATATAGTCAAGGTACTTATAATGGCAATGCACACCTCTATAATAGTATGTACAAATTATTGCATGCTGTATAAGGAAGCGGCCATCTTTAAACGTGGAATAACATACGTTTTTTGCAATCAACAGACAGCAACAAAGAACATAGAAAGCTTAATTCAAGCAAATGCTGCTGTATAAAGTGTATAGTGCAAATATATATCCCATTAATAATGCTCACAATGCCAATTAAACCACACAATAATTGTGAAACATTGGAAACCCACACTATAAAAGACGAGTAACAAGGTAAACACACAGTGCCTTCCAGCTAAAATTGTTTGGTGCAAATGCATATGTGCCCGAGGTATCGCATATCCTGGAAACAAACAGCTTATTATCATAAACGAAGTTTCGATAGTCCAAGAATAATAACCTCGTTCAAAATCCTAAAGACCATATAGGAAATGTATGCACTCCAGCGAATGGAGTGAACCTGTCCAGAGCACCTGGTGTGCAACAGACAATCCCACAATGATATGATGTGATTCGTAAATGAAGTGCCTAGTGCAGATGAAACAAAATGAAGCACAGGTCGGAGGAATATGAGACCTCCTAGTATGGCAACAATTAGGCAAGCCAGCACAGTCAAAATGGGAAGTGCGTGACTTAATCAGTTGCCTCATACCTATGTGCCAATGGATGCAGTAATGTAAAACATGACAAATTACGTTTAAAGTGCAATGTGCATCTAGATGTAAACAGCTATAGCACCAAGTGCCCAAATGGGACCATGGATATATACTCAAGGCCAAATACTAAAGTGCAAAGTGCATGCCCTGAAAACAATACATTCCTGCAGACCCACATAATTAGCACCCCCCATGTATGAGTTCAGATACATGAAAGGAGTAAATAAAGTGCACAATGCAAAGTGCCCCGGTCAATCTACAAGAGCCTGTAAAGGCCATACATGTCTGGATCAAAATGCGTATTGCATTGAAACCATGCCAAGCCCAGAAGCAAATCACCTAAAATAAATCAAATGGAAAATATACACCAATAAACACCTGAAAACACGGAAATTCATACAAATCCCAAACCCTGTACATATGGAGGATATAGGACAGGAGAAAAACAGGAGCCAAGGGATGAAAACGACACATGCCACTAAATGTAACCAATATAGCCAGAGACAAATGGATATAACTCACAATGGGATGAAAGCTGTGGGCCAGGATCTGCCAAACCAATATATACATATATGTATGTATATGTCATACCGTCTGATCTCCTTGTTAAAAATTGGCAGAACATGTTCAGCCAGATTACATCACAATCAGGGGTACAAGAGAACAACATATGAACTGACTTCCAGTTAGGATTCCGTGAGCGCCTTGGTCCTGGTGAACAGACACTGAACCTTTATCTAATTATTGCAAATTCAGTGTATCTAAAAAGAGAGAAGGTTTATTTAGCATTTATGGACCTAAGTGCCACCTTTGATAAATTAAATAGACACACATAATGGTGGTGCATATGGAATTATCCAGAAGACCTTTTAAAGGTATTCATTTGATTGCATTAGAGTTCTACAGCATGTGTTCTCCCTGGAAGCGAAGGCCAATGCACCTCACGGTTTCCCATGGCCTCTGGAGTCAGGCAGGGTTGTGTTAATGGACACACTCGTTGGCTCCAAGGCAGATAGCCCTCATTTTAGTAATCTTTCTATTCCAATCCTAGCATACGCTGATGACACTATTTTGCAGCTCTTGATTAATGCGCATACTGATTTTATACTGAGCATTGATCTTAATATTAATGTTTTAAAGTCAACCGTTTTGATATCTCAACCGGTAGAAGATATGGTCAAAGGAAAATTCCAAAGTTCGCTGTCAATGGTGAACATTTGGTACAGCAGGATACTTGTGATTAAACAGGTATGACTTTTACCTCCTCCCTCCTTGGATCAATGCATTATGAGAAACAGGCAGTAAGAATGCTTCAGGCGATTGGTGGGATATTTAGATTCACCAGAATTTACAAGGCCTACCCACTAGATATGATTCTAAGAGTCTATGAAAGTAAGGTAAGGGCAATTGCAAAATATGCTTCTGGTATCTGGGGCTATTCAAAGGAAGTGAAAATGCAAACCCAAAAAAATGCCTTTTGGAAAAAAGTTTTGGGTCTTTTGGTTTCAGCTTCCAATAAGAAATTTCATGAAGAAATTGGTTTATTATTTTTGGAAGATAAAAACGGATTGAACATTTGTGACTTTATCTTACAATATTGTCAAATGAGAAAGCAACGGTTGCACAGACTATATTAAGCCATATCATGTCTTATGATTATTATTTTGTCAAAATACAATGGTTAGCACATATGATATATGATATGATATGGCATTTATAACGCGCCTGTACACAAGTGGTTGTATAAAATCGGTGCTAATACTGGTTTCGATGATCTTAAGGTATTTCACTTTTAGTGGCTTAGAGAACGAGGAGAACAATTGGACAGGCAAAATATTTGACTTGGTCCAAACATTCCTATGAACGTACTCTCATCACGAGGGTGAGAGTTAGGGCCCGATTCATGCAATATTTGCTGGTTCAAAGTGACTTTGCACTGCCGACATTGAGGGCTGAAACGACCAAATAGTCTAGATCCGATAACTTAACCATGAAATGCCCATTATGTGAAACATCTGACGAGGACCAATGACACTTAATTTTATTTTGTCCTGCCCATGGAAATATTCAAAAGAACACGTTGATTCCTCTTCTTAGAAATTGTAACTTTACCCAGTGTAAACTGGCTTGCTGCTGCCTTTTAGGGGCTGAGTGTCCCATGGCGGCATGGACTTTGCTGACTTAAGGGTGGCACTTAGAATTAGGACAAATTCGATAAAAGCCGTTTATAAGGTAAAGTTTAAATACATTTGCCCAAGTTTCATTTTATCTGTCCACATGATGTTTTATCTGATTTTATTAATAATTTCACCATTTTTTACATCTTGCCATACACTGTGATTTTGTGTGTATGTAGTGTGTTGTGGAAAGTTTCATGGATTTGGATTGTTTAAATCCGTAACTTGATTCATTCATATATATATTCACAGAAACATCTTTAGGTAAGGGAGAGTTAAGGTGATCTGATTTAACACAACAAAACCTTGAAATTCAGCGGATGTGGGAACTGATGATCATCTTATCTTGTGTTCCCCTGTTAAGGACCCCTAGGGTCTAATGATGTGTTATTTATATATAGTGCTTATGCCTAAGTGATTTAAGTAGAACAGATATACATATAATATCACCCAACCGTACTCATGCTACTCATTCATTGACCCATGGAAGTAGGAAAGGCTGAGTTGGATTTGCTGGGATTCGAACCTGCGACGTACAGATATCACACACAGATTGCAGCAGTGAGCGTGCCACCCACTTGCTGGTTTATAGTTTTGAATGTCATTCTGAATACCATCTGTTGTGTATGTGCTCCTGGGCTTTGCAATGGGGGGGGCAGAGTTAAGGTGATCATCAATTCCCACATCCGCTGAATTTCAAGGTTTTTTCAGTGACTATATATATATATATATACACAGAAACATGATAACACATCATTACCAGAGAAATAAGCTCGGACAGCACTAACTTTATAGTGATGGCAGATTTGAAGGAATACTTTGTCTGTGTTAGACTTTGATGATCTGAACATTCTACAATGCTGATGTCTTGGAATGTCATCAATCTCAGACTAGCAATCTCATGATAGATGGTCAAAACTTTGGTGTGATTTAGTAGAGAGGACAGAGGATCTGGAAATAAAGCTTCCATTCATAGGATAAACAGTTCACCTATCTTCCAACCTAAGGCTACGGTTGGTTAGGGTACACTAACTCACTGTATTTGGCATTTTTACCCTGCATAATCAGACTGGACTCCTACAATGATCATGATCTGCAGCAACCACTGCTCTGGTAAGTGCAGCTTGCACCATCTCCCTTACCAATGAGGTCCACCTTAGATTCAACAGTTGCAATCATTTTCGACTTCCCTTTGGCACAATGCTCCACGTTCATTTAGATGAGCTCAAGCTTCCCAGTTATAGCAGTGAAGCAATGGAACTCCCTCCCACTCAAACTCAGATCAGGTACTGCTACTGGGCTTTCCGCAAAGCCCTCAAAACATGGCTCTTCAATGAACCCTCCCTGAATCATGCATCCCACCGCATCCTGATTCTGTCTACTTGTGCATGTACTCCGATGACTGTAACGCATGTACTTCTATGACAGTAACACCGTAACTATGTATACCTCCTGTTTTGCCTTGGGGCCTCTTGTAACCGGTTCACCCTAGCGCACTGAAGCCTGAGGGCTTGTGCATGCTATACAAAGGAAAAATAAATAATTGAGCACTTCATTCCTTTTTAGATTTCCCCAATGTTCTTGTGTTACTGTTTCTTCTGTGGTTCCAGTTGCTCTCGAGGAGCAGAATGTGTCCTTATGTTTCCCATCTAATTGCCATTCCGGTTCTCTTCTACAATGGGTGCAGGGACCTTGAACAATGTATCTGCAGCTAAAAAAGACCGTCTGTAGTCTCTATTAATTCACTCTCTGGCCTTATTATGGCTTACTTTTAACTTTTCCAAAGTTGTTTTTTTTTTGTCTATTGTGTTTTCTGGCACCCTCTTTTTAATGCACCTACAAACATTTTGGCAAGTGCAAGTGAAGATGATTTCTGGTAAATTGACAGGGTCATCAATCTCGCCTCAAGTATAGGGTCTCTGCCATTCAAAATGGTCACCTCATGAGTTCCTATTAAATCGAAAAGTCCTGTCATTAGTAAAACCGATAGAAACTGTTCTAAAGACTCCAATTGTACCACCTTCCTTGATATTAATAATCCTTGTATGCTGCATGTCAATGAGACTTTCTGTACTGCCAAGGGGTATACAATTATGAGGTGAGTCTAGCATATGCATTATGTGGAGCTCCCTATGTTCATGTTTGTGAATTAGCTCCTTCGCGTACCCTTTTAAACTTGAGGTGTTGGCATTGATGTTTCTCAAAATGTCCAAATGTGTTCATTGACGTTGGATCAGTGCTTGTAACTTCCTACACCATTTCCTCTTGCCTGGGGGCAATGGCAGACTGATACACTATTCGTATGTAGTAACTCAAATCCTCCGATTCAGATTTTAGAGGCAAAGTGTGTGTGTGTCAATATGCTTTCCTGGCATGTTGCCCTCCCCTTATAATAATAATAATAATAATGATTGGTTATTTATAACATGCTTTTTACCCAGACGTTTCTAAGCGCGGACCCAGGGATCGAACGTGTGTTGCTTTGGTCGTCTTGCTGCTGAGGCGAGCGTGTTGCCCCTGAGCTAGCCTCCCTTAGTACATGTGAACTAATAATTGCCATGGATGATTCAATGTCATCCTCTGCTATGTCCAGCACCCTAACCACATCCATCTGGAACAATGTTATCAATTCCGCTATTAGTCTTGGCATAACCAGTCTGGGATGATGACAGTTGAAGCAATGAACCAATGAGGTGCTTGCATAATTTTACAAGAGGCGTGTTCCTCTTATCATCCTCCCTTTCACTCACACTTTTTTAAATTACAATTGGAGTTGAGTTGTTCACGTCAGACTGGTATTCATTATTGTTTTTGTTTCAGGTGGTAAGGACAATGGGGCTGATTATACGTTTGGCAGAATCCTGGCGGTTAATTCTGGCGGGATACCGGCAAACGGCATTTAATGTCTCCGCCGCATGATGCCCCGGTATTACCAGGAGATTACAGGCGGCAGAGTGTCGGTAAAATCCCATTCCCACGGAGTCTGATAGGAATTCATGGGATGGGATTTACTGAATAACTGGCACCTAGTAACGGTGCCAGTGACTCAGGCATTTGTTTCATTTATTTCAGGCCTGCCGGGAGATCCGTGGCCCCCACCGGCAAACTTTTAGTGTGCCGGTCTGGCAAAAATGCTGCAACCGGAAAGACTGGCATTTTTACCAAACCGGCACACTTGTAATTAGGCTGAATGCTCACAAAGACTTTGTATTTGTAATGGAAGCGTTAGTAACTCTTAGAGTGTATCTTTGTTGCGTTGTCATTATTGTTGGACCCTATTTGATACACAGTTATCTTAGCAAAGTCAATGACCCGGGTGCAGCTCAAAATGTTTCCAGTCGATTTCGATAGAAAGAGTTAGTGACACATCCCTGGATGGTCGTCCTAAAACAGGCTGCAAGGACGGCACTTTGCCGCACTTCACACAGAAGAGAGCCTGTGTCTTGCGCAAACTCTGTTGACTGGGGTGGCCCAAATGGGGCACTGATTTATGCAGGGCTGGTATGAAGTACGACTACACACACGCATAATGATCATAGTTTAGGATAATGGGGTGGCACCTGGGGTGACCAGATTCCAGGGGTAGCACGTGCCATCCGTGCTCTGAAACACTTGTGCACGAGCCCAATATAAATAAATGATCATATCATGCCCCAGGCCACTCTCTAGACACGGCAATGAAGAGAGCAGCTTGTCAACACTACCATGGCATGATTCTGAACTTATGAGAAAAGTAGTGTGGAAAGCCAACATTCTCCGCTCCAGTTTCCAACACCACCAATTCTGGGACGGGTAGAAGGATTGGAGCAGAGATGTTGGGCTTTCCAGTAGCAAAAGTTGCAAAAAGATGTCCCTGTAGGTGGATTATGTGCACAGGGGTCAGTGCGAGAATTTCTAAAAAGTCTGCCACTTTTCTGATTTAAGAAAGTGTTCTTGAGCTATCAGAAAATCAGGGAAGTGCTGCTGCCATTTGAGAAATGCCTTAATTTTAAAAGAAAATGTTTGCGGTTCGGGTGCTTTATATTAACTCCCTTTTTATAAAATGCAACAGTAGGGCTCTGCAGAGAGAATGTCCTGCCAGTTGCTGCCCTGCATTAATGATGTTCACTAGGGCCTTCATCAGGCCGAAAAATCAGGGTCATGCAAGAGCCGAGGCTTTCATGTCCGTACACAACATTCTTTCTTTTACAGAATATCGGGGCTCATCACGAGTATGGCAGTGTGGAAAAACATTGGCGGTAACAAAATTACTGCCACTTTTCCTGCTCCACCATACTACGAGCATGGCCCTGGAGTGGGGGGTTTACCTCCAGCATTATGCTGGAGGTAACTCCTCCCACTTTCCGCTGAAAATCAACAAATTGGCAGAATTACTGCACTGCTAATTCCACCAGCAGTAATTCAACGAAAAATGCTCCGTAGAGTACAATGGACTCTCAGAAAATGGGGATTAGCTCCACCATCGCCACTTGTAATCCGGCTTAAATTTCGTCAGACCAAGTGGCGGCAACAGTAAGTTTGTTGGGTGGTATTCCGGCAGATTTACTGCCGGAATACAGCCCAGCTCGTAATGAGCCCCATGGTACTTTTAGGAAAAGTGTTACTCCTCCTTGAAGGAACACTTTTCTATTTTTACAGGGACCTCATAATCAGGTCCCCGAAGATGGAATGAAAAGTTCTCTTCATGTTACGCTGCCCACCCTGGCCACACAGCGCCAGTCTCCAGTTCCACAAAAACTATCAGGCCTCAATCGGCAAGGGCAGTACTTTCCAACTCCCCTTCATTTTGGAAAGAAGCTATGCTGTTATTTTGATTCGCTGACATGCATATTTAGTATTTCACTGACAGGGAGCAATTTGAAGACTATTCATCATCTATTGCGATTCTTGGTTGCAATTTTTCATCACAAATCAGCAGTGCAATAAAGTGATGTAAGGAACAATACCTTTGCTGTCTCTACATCAAACACAGTCGCATGGCCATTGGCAGAGCTGAAACAAATTGGACACATTTGGTCAGTAAAAGTTCCTTTTTAAAGGCAGTACATATGACTATTACTTGAATGGCAAAATCCGGCCACTCTACCTGTTTCGATGTTTCAGGGTCGTCTCACTGCCGTTCATCTCATATTCCTTGCAGTGTTCTATTGACAACAATTAAAATACATAGATTTTAACACACATGGATTTCAATACTTTTCTTTTTTAACTAGTGAATTTTGAGCACGGAAAAGGTGAGCTCTTCATTATATTTATTGCAAGAGCAACGGAAGTGCACACACTGTGAACAGACGCGCCATTGGCCACAGCAAAAAGCCCCCCCAAGGCCTACATGGCAATGCTAGACTTATGTGGGGAGAATGCGGTCTTTCAGACACTTTCAGAAGGCAAACGCGTTTCCTCTTTGCAGGGCTGTTTTACACGGGCCTTCAATTCTGTGCTGCAGAGATAGGAGAAGCGTCTCTTGCCTTTGGTTGTGTCATTGACGGTGATGAATGTTAGTTTTATACAATGTGTTATCTGAGTCAGGTGGGAGAGAGGTGGTGTATTTGTGGAACGTGCTATGAACTAAGACAATTAAGGCCTCCAAGAAGGCGTGGCACTCTATCTTTTGCCTCTAAAAGTCCTTCCATCCTCTGGAGCCAAAGACATGTTCCAAATGGCCCTCCTGCTGAATGCCATGGTTTCTCTCTTGATATGAGTGTTATGGAAATATAGTGGCTCTTTCGGAGCTTGATGGGTGTTTTATTTACCAGCGGTCTTGGTATCCCATGATTACATAGCCTGTTTAAGACCGTTCATGATGTCCACTATCGGACCGCGGTGTGTGGGGTAGGATGAACATGGGGAATGGGTGCCATTGCTCGCTCTTTGATGCTGGGCCTGGGGTTCGAAGGGGGATAGTCCTCTGGTCATCCCTCCAACATATGGGTAAGAGGGCAGGGCTTATCACAAGTGTAATGGAACATGTGGCCCTCTAATAGCTCGTGTCCTGAACAATTGGAGTGAGATTACCAAATACAATAGGTCAGTTGGCCCTTTAAATTGGTCTCTGCATGGTTTGCACAATTCACCCAGAATGAAGGCGACAGGCAGGGAAGCTGACCTTATGGACGCAGTGAATCCAGACTTCAGAGAAGAGGCTCTGCGAGCTGCGGCATTGAGGAGTCAACTCAGAGCTTACTCTGCTGCATGCATACAAATCGGCAAACCAGTCCAAGATGGCGCACCCGGTTTCTATTTCCTTGGTCTGCATAAAATGCATAGCTGGTGTATGCTCCACAGTAACAATTGAGGGTAACCTGCAATTAAAATCTGCCAATCACAGCCCAGGTCCCATTCTCAAACTCACGTGCATCCCCTCACCGAATGCCCAGGAGAAGGGAACACGGGGCATATAGCCTGAACCGGGGTACACAGAGTCGTGGGAGTTTGGAGAAGATAAGGAGTGATTTTAGCAGTATTTGGGGAACGAAAAGGCTGATCAAACAGAGAATGTTACATGTACTGTCAGGGAAGCAGCGAGAGACGAAAAGGATTAGGGAGAAGGAGAATATCAGAGTAACATCTGAAGAAGGGGACCAGGAGCAGTTCTTGAAAGGTGAGCATAGCAAGAAGAGGTGGGAATAAGATCTAAAGCAGAGAGAGGTGCAGAGGAGATGAGAGAGGAAGTGGTGCAGGAAATAGCCAAGGAGCATGACTCTAAGGAGGAATAGAGGCTCAGAAGGGGAAGATGGTGAGAGGATTAGCTGAGGAGACAACAGAGATCAGATAGTGAGGGACGCGTCTGAAATGTGAATGGTGTGTGAGAGAGGAAGGAGGAGGAACGAGAGGATGGTGGCGCCTTGAGGTGGCTGACGAGGAGCTAATAGAGCCTGACCTAAAGTGAAAAGAAGCTCCAATAGGCCACTTAGGAACATGCTTTTATGGAGGTGGGGAAGAGGAAAGCAAATGTGGGTCATGGGGCTTTTGAACCAGGAATCTGGGGGGGCTGCAATGGAGGTCACACGTGAAGGTCCTAAACAGCGTACTAAAGATAACCATCTTCGTTTTTTCTATCGTGCTGTCGCCTACACTATGCTCCCTTTTTCTTGGCCAAACCCTACTTAAAAGTGTTTCTAATAAACATCCTTTACGCCAGTATATTTTGCGTCAAGACCTTGATTACACCCTCTGTGCCTCTTTTCAGAATGTGGAACATGATTTCTGGGGCTTTGTCTGTGATAGTAGTGGAGGCATGGCCTAGAAGACAAGTTGGTGCTGGCTATTATGGGGAATGGAGGTGGGGTAGGGGGAGGGGGTACCAACTCCCCCAAAAAAGTACGGTACTTTGAAGGAATTGCTGTCAGCAAAACCGCATATAACTAGGGAGGCGTAGACAGGGTAAAGCCTGAGCTGGCCAGGCCACCCAAAATCTGTAAATGTTCACTCAGCACTGAAGAGTAGTGTCACCATGGTGGTCCCAACTCAGTTAGCTTTAGGCCCCACTTTTTAGGCAATCCTGGCTAAGCCTCTGTCTGACAGCTCAATTTACTCTCAGAAATTGTGGATTTTGAAGGTTGTTACCTGTGTTAAGTGAAAGATTATGCAACACACGAAATATCCCAGGGAACCGAAGAGCGAGGCTTTGGTTATCTGGCTTTTAGCTTATTGGGCATGTAAAGAAATCCTTTCTTAGAACGGAAAACAAATGATTAGGTTTACAGTGAATGTGGACAAAATGCATTGTGGATGATAAAAATGTGTATTTCTTATCTGTTTACTCATTTTTTTGTATTTACTCTTATAATTTTGTATACAAGGCTTCTATTTCTCATGACATAGGTGTGCTGACATAGGTGTGCACAGTGGCTGTTTCACAGACAGTAGGCTTGAGATACTCAAAGTGTATGTTGACTTCTTGGGCACTAATACAGAAACCTGACAGTGCCACAAGGTCAATTAGCACTAGGGCAAAAAATGGCCAAATGCAAAAAACATTCTTTCATTGTGTTTTCCCACTAGAGCGAAGGACTAGGCCTAAGAGAAACATTGCCCTGGTGCAAAAGTGCATTGAAAGAATAGGTCTTACAGTACACCAAGCAAGAAGTTTTCCGCCTTGTATAGATGGGGTCCCCTTAAGTCACCTACTTTATGCTGCCGATCTAGTGCTGATAGATCAAACAGCCGTCGGCCTGCAGAGGCAGCTGATAAACTGAGGGATTACGTGCATGGAAGTGATCTGCTAATACATACTGAAAAGACCAACATTTTGGTGTTTGAGAAACCAAAGAGTAAGGAATCAAAGTTTGTGTGGCGTCAGGGGGCGACACGAATTGAACAGGTGAGTTAATTTAAATACTTGGGGGTTCTGATCAATAGCAGTAGCAGTGAAACCCCAATGTTACCATCATTGCGCCAAAAGGTAAACACATTGGCGAGTCAAGCTAAGATAATAAATATGAAATTTAGACGCTTTTCATTGGTACTGGTCTTGGACTTTTTATAAGATGAAGGCTACGCCAATTCAAATAAATGGCTCAAAATCAATTTTGAAGATCCCCATTAAATTTTGGTCGCACCTTGAGGACATTTATGGGAAAAGAGTTCTAAAGGTTCTGACTTCTATCCCTATGCAAATCGTACATAAAGAATTGGGCTTTGTATCGATAAGGGCCCTGGTTGAATAGAAAAGATTGGCCCTCTTTAGGAAATGTCTCTTGGGGACTAATGTAAAAATAATGGAGGTAATAAACAACAAAATGGTTAAAGGAGATAACGGGTCCCTGAAAGACTGGGTTGAAGCAAACTTGAGTAAATTGGAAAAGATTGGCTCTACAGAGGAGGATTTAAAATCTAATCCGTGCATGGTAAAAAGCAAGTTGTTAGAGCACGACTGGATCGCTACGCTTAGCGCAGCAATCAGCTATATGCTGTTTTACCATCTGGAACAGGAGGTCAGGGCTCTGGGTGAAATACCTACCTATTTAGTTAAACTCCTGTGCAAGCATTATAGAGAGCAATTCCTGAGCATTAGCCTAAACCTTTTACTAAGGAAATAATTGCCTCAAGCGCAACAACCAGTTTAAAAGATAAAGAATGTTATAGGGGAGAGGATTCAGTGGAAACTCTAAAGCACCTGTTATGGTATTGCTTGGGTTTGACTAAAGAGGGAACAAGGAATTGTGGCTGTCTTTTAAGGGGTGTAGGATCGTTAGCGCCGGAGGACTGGTGGTCCCTCCTGTTAAGAGGGGAAAGGGTGTCTTTGGTGCTGGCAGCAGTGTCATTCATGAATGAGATTTTAACCTCAAGAGAATGGCCCACGGGACAATAATAATCCACACCACGGTGGAAAGAAGTTGACGCTGTCTGCAGTAACCAATGGCTTGAATTCACGTTTTTTAATATCATTTTTCTTTTAAAGTGATATCCTACTGCTGTCCTCTATCTTCGTTCATATTTTTTCCTTCTTTTCACTCCCTCCGTTTCTTTCTTTCTTCGTTGAATTGGGAGGTTGTATGTGATTTTATGTTGGACAACTTTTGCTAAAAATTTGTAATGAATCAAAGCAAAACAAAAAATGCATTGGGCCTCATTACAAGTTTGGCGGTAGCCTTGCCGGTAAAATCGTCAGGCTGCCGCCAAACTTGCACATTTTTACAGCCCCTGGCAATGGGGAAATACAGGGCCATTACAACCCTGGCAGACCCTGTATTTCCCCATTGCCAGTGGCTGGAAACTTTCACTCCCCATTCCCATTTGAGCCCCGTTCAGAATGGTGTTGGCGCTACCGGCAGTGTCTGCTAGCGGTTGCCGGTACACCCGCCAGATCAAACCTGGCAGGCGGGAAGGCACCTGCGGGCAGAACTCATAGGCAAGCTTACTGGTACCGTTGTTACTGGACTGGCAAACTTGTAATGAGGCCCATTGAAAGAACAGGCTGTTTTCGGTAAGGCAATGTTTACCTTAGTGCTAATTGACTTACACTGGTGCAAAGTTTCTGTAGTACCTCCTGAAGTCATAATACGGAAACGTTGCAATTTTGCATGGTATTAGTAACATTGCACTAGTGCAAAAAGAAAAATGTTCAATGGATTTTTGCAGTAAGGCAAAGTATGCCCGATGGATCATACATTGCCAGATTAGCACTAGGGAAAAACACAACCTTGGGTAATAATCAACAGAAGAACTATATTTTTGCGCTATGGCAAATTTTGCTTTAATGCTTATAGAGTGCAAAACTGCACTTGCACCTGTGCAATGTGCCTGATATATGGCACTTGAGTTCCACTTCACAAGAGGTAGAAACGTCCTTCAAAGTTGAAGACGGGTTGATTGATCTATTTAGATGAATCCATCACACATCCATTTTACTGTCATGGGGTAGCTCACTTTCCAGCCCCCCAGAGCCCCGGAAAAGGTGCTAGAGACAGGCATACATGTAGAAGTCCTATATGAAGACCTCTCTTATTGCTCCAAGAAATGTTCAATGTTTTTGCAGGCCTAGAGCGTGCATAGAGCAGACTTGACGTGTCCACCCTGCATTCCGGCTCCACCTGAAAAAATACTTGGTTTCATGCCCGCATGACATTTTCATGCTGGTGCGAAACCAATGGATTCATGTGGAATCCGTCGCTTTTTAGTGCCTGCAAAAAGCAGCTGGATTTCATAGAGATTCATCGTAAATGTGAAAAGTCATTTACTCTTTTTCAACAAGATAGTGAACAATGTGTTAAGGCCAATTTCAGTGTTTTAGCATCTTTTTTTTCCACTGTATGAAAGAACTCAAGACCCACCTCTTCAAGGAGTCTCACCTCCTCAACACCTGGCCTACTCCCACCGCCCCTGTACCTCTCCTCTGTACCCCTCTGTAATCTAACTCTGCTGTATATGTGTTCTGTTGTTACCTCTCAAAAGTGCTCTGTTATGCATCTGTACTGTTGTATACCTCTATAAAGCGCTCCTTTAAGCATCTGTACTGTTGTCTACCTCTATAAAGCGTTCTGTTATGCGCCTGTACTGTTGTCTACCTCTATAAAGCGCTCTGTTATGCATCTGTACTGTTGCCTACCTCTATAAAGCGCTCTGTTATGCACCTGTACTGTTGTCTACCTCTATAAAGCGCTCTGTTATGCATCTGTACTGTTGTCTACCTCTATAAAGCGCTCTGTTATGCACCTGTACTGTTGCCTACCTCTATAAAGCGCTCTGTTATGCACCTGTACTGTTGTATACCTCTGTAAAGCACTTTGTTGCTTCTCAAAGCTAGGTCTGCGCTCAATCAATACCTTAATAATAATAAAAATAATAATATGTTGGAAATTAAGGAAATGGCAAGGAGGGGACCGTACAGCACGGCAATGCAAATGCTGGCGGTCAACTCCTTGTTTTAAATGAGGAGCTCTATCGTTCTGAGCAGCTGCTATGGGTGTGTACACATTGGATGCGTGTCTTCCAGCCAAGACCCCACTACCTTGTTGGATCTAGAGCGTGTCTCTTCGCGCATGTCCTCTCCGCATTTCTGAGATGGCATCACCAGGCATGGCCTGGGGTGCAGTGCAGGAATTCACAAACAGCTCTGAGGGCGATCATTACCATCCAGCTCCATCCCCTCATTGGCGATCACAAGTTCCGAACTGATCTGCATGGCATCAACTTCTGCTTCTGCGTTGATGATCTGCTGTGCTACCGCCTCCACAATTGGCATCACCATGGCAGCAGTAGATGTGTTGCTAAGCCACATGGACAGGAATGCAGTGCTAGCCATAAAGCCCAGCATCAGCCTGTAAATGAGAGGTTATGCAGGTGTTATTCTCATGAATAGCTCAGCTCGCAGAAAAGCCATAACACTATAGCCTAATATAAATGTCATGATGGGCAGCTACTTTCTGTCAACAAGAGTTTATTTATGGCAGACATTTTGAATGCAATTGTATTGCTGATCAAGCACTTGCAAAGCAGTCTTCAATGCAAGGCTAGTGCCCCCTGACCAGCCCTGCAATTGATGTTAATGCTGCCCTTCATGGGAACAGCATGTTACATTGCCAAGTTGCTTAGGGGTGGTTGTGCGCCTTACAAATGATGTAATTGTTTCCATGAAAGTATCTGGGTGTAACAGCGCCAAGATGCCTATGGGTTGCTGTGTGCTTTATAAATGAAATAAATAAATAAATATGATAGGGCCATCAAGTCGTATTCAGTCTCACTGGTATGCTCATCTAGCACTGAAATGACAACAAGTTGGCCCAAAAGAGAAAGGACTTAATTCACTAAGTATTTCACTGGCGCAAATAAGGAGATGTCCCTGAGCATCTCAGATGTGCACCTGTTTCCTTCAATGGCAATCGATCCACTTCAGCCTCTGCAACCCCTGGGTGCACCCCTTATGTACAGCACTACGTTGCTTCCCGACTAAGATTGCACTTTATGAACATCATAGGTACATGCATACATACATGAATACATACATACATACATTCCTAATTCACAAATCGAAAACTGGAGATCATCTGGGGATACCCTGAGGACATCTGAGATGCTTACATGCAAATGTGATTCACTAAGATTGGCACAAGAGGGTCTCAGCTTTGCTCCTGAAATGTCCAATTTTGGCTCTGGAATTCAGATAGAATGGAGCAGGTGCAAATGCGAGATGCTCCCGGGTGTGTCGTGATCTCCTCCATGGGACAACCTTGAAAATCGGGCCAATAGCTCACAGTGAACCGAGTATTTTGCACCTCTCTCACAGTCCATTGAAAGTGTTAATGCGAGTACTCCGATGTTTTCCGCTCTCTTCGCTGGAAACCTATGAGCCTTTCCAGAGTGCAAGCAATGAGTGGTCCTTCCTGGATCACTGCTGAACTGAAAGTAGGCTGCTACTAGCAGCTATTGTCCATGCCTCACAATAGCACTTTGAGCTTTGTGTCACCCTTAAATCCGAGGCATTCCTATACATACCAAGAGTTGCTGCTCACTCTTGTCAATGTGTACCGCTAAATTTAAGAAGAGTTGCAGTCAAGCATCCTTCGGCATTACATAAAAATACAAAACAAACACATATAATTATCACTATCAAGTGCTGTAAAACAACTTGATATGATAGGTTATTTATAACGCGCTTAAGGTTTCTAAGCGCGGGCCCGGATCGAACCTGTGTTGCCCCCGTATCGTCTTGTTTTCAAGGCGAGTACGTTGCCCATGAGCTATCCTCCCGAGACAGCTCCTTTTATTCTGCTTTTATAAACTGCTCTCCTGAACATCCGTGAGGACCTGCTCCTGAACCTCGATTCCAACACTCCCTGTGTTCTCATTCTGCTCGATCTCTCCTCTGCCTTTGACACTGTCAACCATTCCATCCTGCTCAACCGTCTCCGTGATAACCTGGGTATCACTGGTCAGGCTCTGGCATGGCTGACCTCTTTCCTTTCCGGTCGACCCTCCCAGGTCCAAATGGGCTCCTTCCTCTCCGACATCTTTTTCTCCACCTGTGGTGTCCCCCAGGGATCCAACCTCTCTCCCTGGCTTTTCAACCAGTATCTGGCACTCCTTGCCCACCGCATCGCCGCTCTCTGCCCCCACTTCCAGTGCTATGCGGACGATACCCAGCTCATTTTCAGGCTACCCTCGGCCTCCTCCTCTTCTTCCCTCATCTCCGACTGTCTGTCTGCTATCCAGGAATGGTGTGCCGCCAATGACCTCTGCCTTAATGCCAGTAAGACTGAGATTCTACTCATCGGCACACCCACTCCCTCCTTCCCTGCAGCTCTCTGGCCGGCCTCCCTTGGCCCCCTTCCTGCCCCTACCTGCAAGGCTAAAAACCTTGGGGTCATCTTCGACTCCACACTCTCCTTCTCTCCTCATATATCTGACGTCTCTAAGAAGTCACACTACCAGCTGCACCTCCTCAGAGGTATTCTTCCCTTCCTCTCCTTCCCCCAGAAGCTCACTGTCTCCCGAGCCCTGGTTCTCTCAAGGCTGGATTACTGTAACAGCCTCTATCTTAATCTGCCTGCCTCCACTCTCCGCCCTCTGCAACTTATCCAGAACAGAACTGCGAGACTTGTCCTTGGCCTCAAGCCCAGGGACCGTATCTCTCCAGGACTGAAATCTCTTCACTGGCTCCCAGTGGCTGCGAGGATTAAGTTCAAAACCCTCTGCATTGTCCACAAGGCCTTCTGGGGCCTGGGGCCTAAATACCTTCAACTCTCTCTTCCTAAATATCTTCCTTCACGAGCCCTTCGCTCATCCGTCTCCAACTCCCTCATGGTCAGCCGCTTCTCGAAGCAACGAGCTGGGGGTAGATCTCTCTCCGCAGCAGGGGCCTCCCTCTGGAACAGCCTTCCTGCCTCCCTGAAACTTGAGGAGAACCATCTCCGGTTCCGGAAGCACCTCAAAACCTTCCTCTTCGCTTCTGCCTTCTCTCTCCCTCTCCCCTGCTAAACCTGCTTAACTCCCCACTGAAATTCTGCACTAAACCTGCATCTTGGCCACTCTCAGCGACCTCGGTCCAGGGCCCAGCCACTCCACTTGCACTGCCTCCCTGGCTCCCCCTGCACTGTGGGACTGTCACTGTATCCCTACAGCCCCCTTCCTAGCACTTGCTCTGCACTTACCTCGCACTTGCCACCAGCTGGCCCTTTTATTTATTATTTTATTACGCTACTTACCGTGTACTGCACTTTCCCCCCCACCTCCTCCCCCTGCACTTTCTCCTTTTCCCCTTACCTCTGCACTTGCCCGATCTGAATGACACCTGGCCTAGTAGGATCGTTTGTCTGTCTTCCCCTTGTTTCCCTCCCTCCCTGCCTCGTCGCGCCTTGAAACACTTGTGTATAGGCGCGTTACAAATACCATATCATATCATATCATATCATAAACTGTAGTTCAAGACAATAGATGGTGCTTCTTCCTCTTTGCCATCAGCTTAAGATTGACTCGAGCTGTTCACGCCTTCACTGCGCAAGAGCACATTCTTTTAAGTATGGCCGTCCATCTAGGTATAAAGCACGCATAAACCTGGCTGGTGCAGAATGCAAAGAGCAACAGAATTAACCAACAACATTTGCAGTTTTAGATTGCAAGTGCTGCAGATCAAAATGAGCACATTTGAGAAGTAGGTCTGGGAGATGCAGCAGAAAATACACGGACGGCAGACTTTTAAATATTTATGTGCCAGTCAATAAACAGGAGTGCATGCCTGCTCTTCCCCCTGTCTGTCTTCTGGGCCCTTATTCCTTTTGTCCTGGTCGACGGAACTTAGCAGTGAGAAATCATGGGAACAGCTTTTATATTATGTGAGAGCCTGGGAACATAATGGCATACTTGGCATATGGTGTGAGTATGCGGGCATATGAGGAGTTAAGCTGGGAAATAGTGAGAGTTACTGGGTATATAGTGGCAGTTCCTGGCATATGAAATGAGCCTGGGATAATGTGGGTAAAACTTGCCAACTGATATGGACATCTAGGCAAAACCTGGCGAAAAGGTATGCGTATGAAAACAAAGCAAGCAAACGTGAATTTCTGGGTAAACAATCCTAATATCTGGTGGTAGTACATTGGCCTAAACTCCAATACCTGGCAAAGGATGTGAGTACTTTGGCATATGATGACCAAACCTGGTATACTGTGTGAGTACCTAGGTAGATGATGTAAACATCTCGCCAATGATCTTATTCCAGGATATTAGCAGGAAGTGTGGTGTAGGTACCAAATAACAGCAGTACCTTTCAATGTAAAATAACTGAAAAGCCTGTCATATGATGGCAAAACTAGGCAAATGGTGTGAGTAATTGGGAATATTAAGCAAGCAATTACATACTAGCGTGCCTACCTGGGCATGTGAGGGCCAGAGTTGGCAAATAGTGTGAGTTCTAGGCATACAATGACAATAATTGATGGTACAACCTTGGTATGCGGTGAGTCGCTGGACACATGTTGGGAAAACCTAGAATATTATGTGCGGACAAGGGGATATTATGGCATAACCTGACATATGATGGGAATACCTGATCACGGAATGGCAACAACTGTCAGATGAAGAAAATATCACGGAATATAATGCCAATACATGTCAAGTATGTGCAAGCACCTGAAGATGACATGGATATCACACACATGTGATGTGATTAACTAGGAATAGGATGGCAATGCCTGGCATATGATGCGAGACCCTGAGCATATCACAACAACACTTGGCAAATTATGAGATTATCTGGCATGTGATGGCAACAACTGGCAAATTATGTATTTATTTCAGTTAGTTAGTCACATATAGTGTTTACAATCTCCCAAGGTGCCTGCTATGACTGCAGAAGACATAGCAAAGCTATACATAGACATAGAAAGGACTCTCAGGGGATACACTTTAATGGGGAGCATGCACAGAGGATCATCGCTTTATAATTATGTATGACATTTTAAGTAAGGTTTTACGGTATCAAGTAAAGCAGGAGGGCTGGGGATTCATACACAAGTGGGTGGAATAGAGGGATGGCCGTATAAGTGAAGGGAGAGGAAAACTAGCGGTGACGGGGTGAACATGTAAAAAGTGAAGGCAGGTAGATGAGGGGAACGCAGAATAGGATATGGGAAGAAGATCTGGGTGAGCTAGCTTATTATAATAGTGTCATGTGTATGGGGAGGGAGGAAAATGGGGCCATGCCAACATGAAGTCATAAGCAAGTGGTGTGGCAAAGAATCAAGGGTATTTGTCCCTTGTCCCCAATGGGGATCCACCCCCATTCAGGCTAGTGAGCTGGGCATGCTCAACAATACCCTCCCTAGGGCTATGGGCAAGTGGGCCCTCAATGGGAGTGATTCCCCCTTAGGGGATAAGGACTCCCATTCTGATGAGGAATTCCCTAGAGCCAATAACATACCTGCATATATGGGACAGTCTGTTATGAAGATCAGTCTGTCATCCTTATGTTTGGCTTCTGGCAATGTGGGAACAAAACAGCCATACCAAGAAAAAGGAGATATCTCTTTAAAAAAGAGAAGTGTTTGTAACTGGGATGAGTAGCTCTTGAGAGGAGGCAGAGTATGGTAGTACACAGGGGAAGCCCCCTGGCTTGATTATGCCATGGAGAGATGGAGAAGAATAGAGTCGTGGAGCGTGAGAAATGCCAGAGTGAGATGCCAGAGAGTGACAAATCCTACAATGGGAGAACCGTTGTCTGAGCGGGAAGTGAAGCGATCTATGTGAAAATATCGAATCGAATCCATTACTGCACAGCCAAAATTGTGATTATTTTTCTTTTATCCCATTTCTCTGCATACATAGCAGGGGAGATCCCCACAACCCCAAAATCCCCACCACATTTGTAATTTACTTAACCCGCCCCAAATATATATGCAGTGAAATGGGGCTGTTAAAAATCAGTATTTCCGGCTTTGCAGGGATGATCTGTGATTTTTTGCAGTAATACCAAACAAAGACACATACAAGGTGGTGGCGTGACCACGGCTGCTTCGTGGTGCAGGAGAGGCCCAGCTAACAACGCCAAGACCACTGGAGTAGTGAGTACTGCCAGCTCCCTGCTGCCCGCATATGTCGATGGCACACTACATCAGAGGAGCCAAGAACGCTATGTCGGTGAAAGCAGAAACAAAGAAGAGCCACCGAGAACCCGAATACCAGAGCGCGCACCAGGCCATGCAAGGTTCCCCAGTGTCGGAAAAGGTACCAGGGAGAACGGGATAGGTGGGCGCCCACCAAGGCAATGTATTGAAAAGAGAGAAACCCCTCAAAGTCACAAGTATGAAAGTTGAACATTAAATTAGCAGAATTTGAGATATCTGAAACCAATACAGCGCATGACGAAGAATGCTATTTGGGGAATAAATAAGAAGAGGATGCGAATACCCTGTGAGGAAGGGAGAAGCGCCCTGGTACTCAGATTTGAAGAGAAGAGAGATCCCACTGCAAATAAGTGTAACAAGCATTGTGAAAGCAGACTGTCAAAGGAACAGATTCATAAAAGAGAGAATCCAATAACAGGAACCCAGAAGAGGGAGACTCATAATTTGGATACAGTCATACAAAACCAAGGGAATGTGAACCTTCAAGAATGTATTTATTTATTTATTTGAATTAATTGAATCAACAATTTTTTCAAAGTAAACATTTAACATCACTATGTCCACTTCATCCGGTCAAAAAAAGAAAGGAAGACATGAAAGGAAGAAAAAGGAGAGGATAGACTAGAGAATACATCTACTGTCAAAAAATCTCCTGCATATCCAACTTTCAAACAAAATTTAAGATAATAGCCTTCATCATAGAGACCAAGGCAATGGTCGTTTTGGTTCGCTCTCCACATATAAGAGTCCTCCAACGATCCTCCAAGTCCAGTGTAGCGTGATTATTCAGTATTGGGGTCAGGTGTAACTCTCTCAGTGACTCCCATCTTGTACAGGACATCAACAAATGCTTGATTGAGTCATTCTCTTCGGTTGGTGCACAGAACCGACAAGTTTTTGAGGTACATCTTCCTTGGATGTAGTTAGTTTCGTTGATATTTAACAAGTTTAATCTCATTCTTAGGAAGATGTCTCTAAATGATTTATCCGGAAATCTTTTCAGACAACCTCTCTGATGGTTCAGTTTTGTAGGAATTACAGGTAGGTTCTCTGCCAAACTGCTTTTACTTGCTTTCTCAGCTGTTTTGATCCAGTCGAGTTTGAATAGTTTCTTTTTAATTCTCAAAGGGTTCATTACCAGGTCCATTTCTGAGCACCCGAGTTCCTCTAGTGTGTTTTGACAATTAATGACCCAAGTATTCAGAACCCTATTTCTGTTTTTAGAAATTTCATCATGGATCACTTTGAATATTGATGCACAGAAAGGAGGAAGTGGTTTTCGATATAGGTTTAGTGCCTTCCATTCCACAATTGCTTCAGGTGAAGTTAAACCAAGCTAATTTCTGATTCGAACAGTACCAGCTGAATTTGGTAAATTTAGGACAGATCGCCAGAACTTGCCTTCCAGGATTGACCAGATTTCTGTTGACATATGAATCAGACCTTCGGCTCCATATGTTATGGTCGGGACCACCTTGTTCCTGTAGAAATTGATTAAACCGATGATAGAAAATATTCCAGATCTTTTATCCATCAAGCAACCCTGTGTTATTAAGATTCTGACCTTGTTCCTTAGAAAAACTTGTGCTGGTGCTTCTATGTGACTGTTGTTGAAAATGACTCCAAGGTATCTAATGGAGTCCACTTCCTCGATCTTTTTATCGCCCAAAAACCAACTTGGTTTGATCTTTCTCTGTTTTGCCTTTTGAAGGCAAATGATTTTGGTTTTACTTTCATTTATCTCCAAGTTGTTTTCAAGCAGATAGCGGTGGAGGCTATCTAGTTGTCTTGGGAGACCTACTACGGTCTGATCGATCATGATCAGATCGGCTGCGTAGAGAAGTCTTGTAAGTTTCATTTTTCTCAGTTTAGGTGGAAAGGACCGGATTAATGGGTCAAAGTCAGGAAGGTCTGCAATGTAAAAATTATAAATGGCTGGGGCAAGGGGGCAGCCCTGCTTGACCCCTCTTCGGGTTGGAATTGGCATGCTTAAAAGACCTCCTTTATTTAAACAGACTCTGATTGAAGTGTCCGAATGTAGTTGCATTAGTGGGTCCAAGATTTCTTGCGGACACTTTCGCTTCTGGAGATTATGCCACAGTCTGTGCCTATTTACCCTATCAAAGGCTGGAGTTAAGTCTACGGAAATGATGTATATTCTGGAGTTCGTCTAGTGGCTCTGAGCTTTTAGGATGTTTAGTAACACAATATTTGCTGCTGTGCCAATGTTCTGTATAAAGCCTGTTTGAAAGGGGTCAAACCAGCTGCTGATGGTGGTCCAGCTGGTTAATTTGGCGAGTATGAAGGATCCAAGAATTTTGCCTATGACGTCCAGTAACGCAATTGGGTGGTAAATTTGAGGTTCGTCTGTTTTCCCCTTTTTGAAGATAGGTACAATTGTGGCTGTTTTGCACGAACTTGGGATTTGATGTGTTTTGCAGATTTTATCAAAGACGACATTTATGAAGGTCGCCCATTCCTCCAAATTTTCTTTTAACATTGCGTTACTTAGGCTGTCAGGCGAAGGTGCTCTAGATGTAGTGAGCTTTTTGATTTTCAGTTGAACCTTTTCCAAACTTATACCCAAGTCCCAATATTCAGGACTAAACGCCGGCACAGGAGTTAAAGGTGTTCCTCCGTCTTGAAATAAAGTTAGAAAGTGTTGTTCCCACTGTGATTCGCTGACATAATTCTGTTGGGTGTCATGGATGGTTGATTGATCTTCTTTTATTAGCTGCAGAAGTCTTCTGAGTTTTTTTAGACAGGGCTTTAAGCATATTCTCTGCATCGTTCTGAAGGACAGTTCTTTTTCGTCCGGCTACCCAGTTTTTATACTCTTGGGTAGCTTTCTTAGTTTCTATCTTTAATTTACTTGAATCAGACTTAGCTGCAGCTTTTTAAGGCGCCTTACGGTTTTGCGTTTTTCTACTAACACCTCGTCGTAACAATGGCGCCACCCTTGTTCTTGTGTTTTCCCATTTGTTTTTTTTAGTTTGAAGTGGTCAAGTAATGCCACAAAGTCTGCCTGATTTTTACTTTTGGTCAGGTTCCCTCTGCTTGGTTGCATAACATATTTTCCAGTTATTGCTTTTATGTCATTAGGTTTCATCCAGAGGCAATTACCGCTGTTGTTTACCACCACGTCTGCTCCCATCATTGGCCTCCAAGTTCTAGTTTCCTTGTAAAAGTCACGAGTCTCAAGTTGTGGTCGCTGTCTTCAGTTTGAATAATCTCATGCTTTGTGATATAATGTGCCAGATCACTTGAGACAAACACGTGGTCAATATCGGCTGCTTGATCTCCTCTCTGCCAAGTTGGAATTGCAGGTTTTGTTACCGGACATGCTGACTCAACAGAGACCAAACTCCTTAATTTCATGGCAACTGACCAAAGTTAGAATTTAAGAGATATACAAATAAAGACCATATTGTGAGAAAGTATTTCAAGCAGAGGTGTTGTAAAGCTGGCATTAAAGAGAATGCAAGGCCCTCAGGTATATGGGAAGAGCTACATAAGCTCACGAAGGAAACCTCAAGAGATTTTCAGTGCAAATTACTCAAATAAACCTATATTCTAAAGAGAGACATTTGTGTATCAAAAACCACAGGGGATAGGATACAGACACAAAGAGAAAGCCTCGGGGAAGAAAGCAAGAAGAAAGATGACCAGGAGAAGAGAGACATTCTCTTGGCCTATTTTGAGTTATTCATGTTAGTGGTAGGGTCCGCTAGAATAAGGTTTGGGAATGAGGAGGAATTAAACTTTTTGACTTCCTGACAACAGACAACCACCTTTAGTTAATTTATATAAGCAGAGCGATCCCTTTAGTAGTAGGAAAAGATAGGTATTTTTTCTTCTACTTTCTTATACTTTCAGTAAAGAAAGGTAACATGTCCTCAATGTGTCTGACTCCTTCTTCCGACCCACCACAGTACAGCATGAAGAAAAACTGGTGGCAACAGATACATTTTTACAATTTTTGTATTATTCTTAGTGTGCACATTCGCGTCTACTGAAAATGGTTACTGAACATAGGTAGTGCCCTAAAATGGCAGTGCCACAAAACTTTCTCGTGTTCTTTGGTCATATTGTTTGGCCTTCTTCATTCCTTGCCAGATCAGGAAATTCCTTATATAAGGTTATATACTTGCCCGGAAAAGCTGCTGCTTTTGGGGGCCATTGATACCTGTGTGTGTGTGTGTGGCCCAGGAGGGGCGAGGGACTTTCTGCTCCCACTGGTGCCAGAGAGTTTAAATGTGGGGCATGAGTGAAATAAGTAGTTGTCCCTGATTGGACAACTATTGGGTGTTTGAATGGTGCAGATACTTGTCATTGGTGGGCCTCCACCTAGATTTTGGATAAGAAGAGGACTCCTGCAGCCATTTCTTCAGATCAGTGTTGGAGCCAAGAATCCCTTGTAGAAGAACAGCTGACTAAAGATCCAAATAAGACTCCCAAAGAGGCCTAGCATCCGTTTCCATCATCAGGCCCATTGAAGCCCTGTTTGACTACCTGATCTCTGAAAACCCTGAGCAGTGCTTCAGCCCTTGGACTAGTTGGAGCAACTAGTACTGACACCTTACAAAGAATCCAGCCATTCTGAGCCTATGGTTGTGTCCCTGAACAACGTGGTGGACTGACCAGCTCTCTCATGGACTACCTCGCTAGAACTGTTGCCATTCTGTGGTTGTACCTGGAACTTTGATAGTCACCAGCTTGTCATATTTCATCAGAATTTCAGTATCCAGGCATCAAGGGATCCTGTCGTAGAGGAGCTTCTGTGACCACGACTGGAAGGTTGCCTGTTGTGACCTCATGCAGAGATCATCACTGGAACTCGCGTTCCCCCATCCTGTGAAATGTCCTGCAGAGGCCTGCGTTGGTGAATCTTGCACTTCCTCATTGCCAGGAGTTGCATCTTATTGCTGTACCTGACCAGAAGGATCCTTTCACCCACAGCTCCTGAGCAAGTCCCTTTGTTTCCTATCCTTCCATTCCACTGCCTTTTGGTCGTTGAACCTGGGTAGTAACTCCTGAAATACAAAATACTATTTCCTTACCCTAGTAAAATTGTTCAAGTGTATTTTATTCCCTCGCCAACTCAAGTAAATTATAACCTACCTGTAAAGACTAATTCTGGTGAGAAGCATTGTGGCTCCATTGACCATTGTTCTTAGGGATTGGACTGCTTAAGTTAGGGAAATCATGTGTGAACTGGTTACATCATACAATGCATTATTTTACTTACCTCCTGGGTTGACTAAGTCATTTGAATGCATATATGAGCCTATGGTGAATGTATGTTTGATATGTATTTATTATTTTCCAATAATAGCACTTGTTTGTTTAATTTTCCAGTGTGTGTAGAAGGCGTAGAACAAATAATGGTATTTTTATACATGATGGTTTTCCCTCCTCCCCCACCATGGGAAAAAAAATTGTGCTATTGGAGGGGAGTTGGTTTCTGGTTACCAGAATTGACTACAGCTACCAGAATTCCCTGAGACCAAAGTTGAGACTAATCAGTAACACCTGAAAAGACTGCCTCGCTGAAGATTGTAAGAGACATGAAAGCGCTTGGAGGAGAAGAGCAACTAAACTGCAGCAGGTATACAAAGCTGGGAACTAGGGTGCAGGCCTCACCCCCTCTTTTCTCTACGTATTTTTAAACATACCTGTCTAAATTGAATTATTGTGTATTATATAGTGTGGACCCTTTGAGGGCTCCTGACCCCACTCTCACTATCCTGAGACTAGCTCTGATTGCACACTACTGTTACCTGGATTGGGTTCTGGCTGACCTCTCAGAGTTCCCAGTTAACTGTAACTAGGGTGTCCTCCAGGCCAGATTCTAGAAATCCAGTTTAACAGGTGACCAGTGTGCAAGAGGATAAGGTAGAAGGACAGTAGAACTGGAAGACACATTGGCAAATGGCAGATCCTCTGGCAGGATTAGAGGGAGGGGAATGGCTACTTGTGTGAGTATAGTGTATGCACTTATATCTGAGTTGTCTTTGTGGAATTTTCACCTCTGGGAAGGTGTTTTCACTTAGAGGAGACAATCGCTTCTTTGGTTGACTATTATATTATAAAGCTTGAATTGGCACCCAATTGTTATTTGTAGGCAGCAATGCCAACAACGAGGCTACAGCCTGAGCTGCATAGAAAATGGGGAGAGGGGTTGATACACAAATTACACACAATATTTAAAAGAGAGTCAATATATATGCAATAAAGCAATGAATTACCCCTCTGTTTAATTTTACTTTCGGTTTGACTGGGAGCTTGCAAGATAAGCAGAACACAGTTGGCAGTGGGGAGGAGGGGGATTTAAGTCCCAAGGGAATGGCATTTACTTCGGTGTCTTTGGGTGTGCATCCCGAAAAAGCAGAAGGGTACATTCTCCCATGCTGCCACCATAGGTACCACTCAACATGTTGAATCAGAAACAAGGGAATGGCGAGCATGATGGTCAGGGCTTCATTATGCCCGGTCGTCTTGTGACGAGGAAAACGAGCACCAGTCCTGGTCTCACTCTGGGAGATGAAAGTGTGGTTCCTCGAGGTGCAGGGCACACTTTCATCATCAGGAGGTCTTGAACGGACTGGCATAGTTTCATAGCATGATTCACCAATCCACATTCATGTCTGGGAACTTTTCTTACATTCAATTTAAAGCAACTAGAATAGACTCTGAAATTACAGGAAACTGGGGAGAGGACAAAGGTCTCAAACTATAGTCACAGGTGCTGCACGCATTCATACTTTCTGGCAGCCACCCAATAAGTGGGCGAGTCCAGAAAACAAAAAATGTGAAAGCGACTTCCAAGACAAAAACCTTCATGATATGGTATGTAATCCCTCAAGACTACAGACATCCCAGTTAAATTGCGTGGGTCTTGTATTGACCTGCTCTGTCTCTAAAAACAAGCAGGCAAGTCAAGACCACATATGGCAGCATACATGTCATCCACGCACTGTCCATAGGAATAGCTTCCGTTCAATATGGCCGATTGATGGGGCTTAAAGGGAAGGCTGGTGGACTAACAGCTCGATTCCAGCTGTTCTGCACTCCTGACACCGATAAGATTCCACTAAAGAGGGTGAGTTCCTCACAGCCGGTCACGTGATTGCTCTCCTCTCACCTAGGGGAAAACAAGGCACATGGAGTAAATCTCTACTCTTAGGCCTAAGCATCTGGAAGGCGCACATGAGGGATGGCATCCTTTGCATGATCTGAGGAAAATGGCACAGCAAGGGACGGTTAAAAGCACAGGTGAATCACATACAGAATAGTCACAAATAAAATCCAGCAGCACTGCTGTCGAGCCGGAGTTCAGGATTTTCTGTCTAGCAATCCAGCACATACATATTCATGAAAGACTCGGACACGCACTGAATGCACCTCAAAGGGATTCCTGCTCAGCTGACATAAAATCAGGCACTAAAACAGTTTGCACTGTGCACCCATCTAGATGTGCTTTACACCTATGGAAGATATCAACACATTTTCCATACTGGATTTACCGGGAACCAGATTAAAAGCACTTTGCGCTAGAACACACGTGTGAAAAACGGATTCGTTGCTTAACGTTATAGGTATGGTGCAAACAGATTTGACCTCAAACAGAGTCCCAATGTTCACAATTGAAAAGTAGAGCAATATTTCTAAGTAGTTTGGCCCCAGCTACATTTGCAGTCAATCCTGATTCCTTTACACCCTGTCATGCACGCAGAAGAAATGGAAAAATCCCCTCGCTGCGCCATTTAACATGAATTAACGCCAATGTGTGTTCCCTTCCCTATTACCCAAGCTTCACATAGTTGCTCCGTGTACCGCAGTCAGCCAAACGTTACGTAATCTACCGTAGTGCGGTTGCATGCTAAGCACCAGAGACTTTCGGCACAGTTTGTGAATGACCCATCCTGTTACAATCCAGCATCAAAACAAGCAACACAAGTTAATCTCGATCTTCATTATTTGTGATGCTGCAGTCAATGATGTTTATTGGCACATGGAGAGCATTATTGACCTCCTCTCAACCAATCAGAAGCGCAGTCAGTAGCTACCGGCATTGACTGCATCCAGGTAAGTTTTCTTTCAGCACGACATTTCCTGTTGGGAGGGCCAATTTATGGCGGCAACACTCTATTTAGCACACCAGAGTGAAAGCTAAACACATGAGAATATGCTTTCACTTTCTTATAGGTAAACCGTTTACTTGTACATGATGCCTAATGCATGCCCATGTTAAACCTACTGTAGTTTAAATAATTATGCAAATCATTATTTAAATACTTAACTTATGAAGAAAACCTTGTTATTTAAACACCACAAAACAAAACCACATTTTAAAATATTAAGTGTGGTTGTCTATTTACTTTACTCTCTATTAAAGTAGTGTTTTCACATCACCACCAGAACTCTAAAACATGTATTGCTATTACCACTATGTGCTAATAACCTTATAGACCTCCAGAGGGGTCATTGTATCTTTTGATACCGACCCTTCCTCCAACCTATGGCCTTTGGCTTTGCCTAGAGCCATAACTTAGTGGCAGGTCTTTATGCCACGATAATAACCCCTCCTTCGGTCCATGAGGCTATATTACAATTCATCGCACATCGGATCACACTCTGCAGTTTAAAAAGTCTGTTTCACACAATAAAATCCTTAGCTTAGCCAGTGCATGCAACTTAAAATCCTAGTTACTGTACCAATAGGTGCTGCGGTAAAAGGGATAGACTGTAAAGAGACAAAACTCCAGGTAAATGTTTTTGAAGACAAATGTTGTCCACGCCATAGGTATTTGTAAAAGACTGCAACTACTTTGTATCTCCTAACATTTGCAGTGTGTTAAAGTTATGCAGTATGTTTTATTTCAACCACTTTATTTCCTAAGGGGCTCCTAGTAGTCTGCAGGACATTCCGGACCCAGACTGGTTCCACCTTTCCCTCTCTATGCTGAATCCCCATCTGTAACCCTCCTCATCTATAACCTCCATACACTTTGACCTGCAGCCTAAATAAGTTATCCTTCAAATTGCAAACAGATTATATCCCATTGAGTCCCATTCTATAGTGCTATGTTGCTTCCCTGAAAGGCATGTACTCGCCCCGACTGTTTATGTGGGCATCAGCAACATGCCATCTGCGGAAATTAGTGTTGTAAAATGAGTGTGAGCAGGCCCCAGAAAGGCAACAAGGCTTTCCTCAAAAATCACAACCTTGGGGTCCTCTTCAATGGCGACCTGCAACTACAACAATTCATCACTACCACTGCATTCTTCTCCAAAATACATCAATTTCTTATTCACCATTCTATGACATGTCTAATTTCCACACTTGTTCTCATCAAACTCGACTACTACATGTGCATACTCCCGGGCACAAGCAAAACTTGAGTTGGCTGAGAACAAAGACCTCAGCTTTGTTACCCACCCTCCCTACAAGCTATCCAGACTCTCCCCACTTCTACTTACCGACACCATACTAGTTGGTTCACCATGCACAACAGCTGCCTCTTTAAATTCCTTCTCCTAGTCTACAAAGCTATCAATGGCCTCATACCTCAGCACCTGTATCACTGTATCTCTGTATACTCAGAATCTTGTCACCTCAGCTCCCTCTCTGCACTCAAGTTCATTGTCCTATGCCCCCCCGTAGCGCCTTCTCTCACTTCCGTTGTTTCTCCCTTCTCACCCTGCTCTGTTGGAACCCACCGTTCATCACTATCAAGGCCAGCAGACTGTGGATCTCTTCTAAGCTTAGCTGAAGCTTCATTTACTTGGAAAAGAAAGGAGCCTGTTCTTCCTTCTCTCCATCCCTTCTACCTGACCCCACCATTCCCATCAGTGCCTCGTAATAATGTAATATTGAATATTTGTACAGTACTCCTTTGTAAGTTCGTCCACCACAGAGGCTCCACCACATTTATATTTCCTATTTATATATTGTGACGATTCACCAGGTATCATCACTTCTCTCCAGGAGGAGCCCTTTCTTTTTCCCATGAGGCTAGGGAGGTGTGGCCTATACCCATAGTCCCCTTATGGGTGGTTTAACGCAGGAGGACCTCATGGGCAGGAACTCCACTTCTGGGGACAAGGACAATCCCCTAGGGTACAGCCCGTTTAATAACATCACACACCAATGTTCCCCCAAAAACCCTCCATTCCAAGGCACTTCTTTGAGAGTAGACCAATGTTTTACTGTAGTACTTGGGACACAACCAAAATAGAAAATAGCAGGACAAAGAAGAGCACAGAAGACATGAAGATTACCGACTGTGCTAGTACTGGTACAAGGTGTCCCAGAGGAGGCATAGAGATCAAGGTGTCAAAAGAAACAAAGAACTTTAACAATCCACCAGGGCTAGACTGGCCACAATGTATAAGAAGAGACAATGGACTAAAGAACTTGTCAAGCTCAGCCGGGGGAAGCAGCAGAGGTGGAGAATGTCCAGCTGTGGAGTTTTCAAACCATGACAACAGGCTCAAGGAAGAGAAGAATGGAGGATGCCAGCGAGCAGCTGAGAGAGTCTTCCTGGGGTCTTGCTGGAACAAACCCAGGCACGAGACAGAGAAGAAACAGAGCTGAGTGGAGCTGCAAGCCAGGATGCTGTGGTTCAGCAAGAGCGGAGGAGAGGAGCCCAAAGAGCCAGAGAGATTAGCCTCAGTCCCAGGAAGCCCTGGTGACATACCAAAGCCCTAGTGAAGGTAACGGGTGTTAAGAGAGACCCAGAGGGGACACAAGGGTGCAAGCATGCATGCTCAGGTGATTCTTCCTCGGCTCAAGTTCAGTGATACAGCTGTTGGGCCTAAGAAGGGTCAACCATACGTCCAAAATAAACATACTCGAAGCAGTGACAGAGATAGGCCCACTGACCACCATAGAAGGGTCTGGGACAAGAATGCAAGTGAAGAAGCATCCAAGGCCATTTTCCTCATAGCAATGGTAGAGAAAAGCCCACTCACCATCGGAGAAGGGTCAGGGATCCCAATACAAGTTAAGCAAGCATCCAAGGACGTCTTCCTCAAAGCAGTGGCAGAGAAAAGCCCACTGACCACCAGAGAAGGGTCTGGGACCCGAATATAAGTGAAGCAAGCATCCGAGGACATCTTCTTCATAGCAGTGGCAGAGATAAGCCCACTGTCTGCTAGTGAAGGACCTGGGACCCCAACATAAGTGAACTGAGTACCCATGGAAAAACTACTCGTAGCAGTGGCAGAGATAAGCCCACTGACCACCAAAGAAGGGTCAGGACCCCAGCATAAGTGATATAAGCATCAGAGGAAACTATCCTCACAGCTGTGGCAGAGATAATCCACTGGCCACCAGAGAAGGGTCTCGGACTCCAACGCTAGTGAAACAGACATCTGAGTAAATCTTCTTTGTTGCAGCGTCAGAGATAAGTCCACTGAAACCCAGAGAAGGATTTGGAACTTTGTTAATACAACGAGAGAGTGGCAAAGTAAACACCAAGTTTGAAAGATATGGAACTCTCAAACACCAGGAGAAGGGAGTCATTATCCTAGGGAAGAAGCTAAAGCCTATTGAATATATTCAAGAGACACCACGTGAAGGGATTAATTCCCCCTGGACTTGTTGTGAACTATATTGGAGTGTGCATACCAATACCAGGAGAAGGGAGTCATTCTCGTGGTACAGAAAGTTGAGTTGTACAAAGGATTTGCTGGAACAACAAGCATCATTTGCCCTGACAACCAGCGGACATTTTTGGGAACAACACCTGAATATCAGGAGAAGGGAGTCATTCTCCTGGTCTATAAAGTTGAGTTGTACAAGGTTTGTTGGAACTTCAAGTCAGGGCAAGGAAGTCATTCCCCCTAGCATCCTTTTGCAAGAGAACATTTTGTGAACACCACCCAAATGCCAGGAGAAGGGAGTCATTCTCCTGGAGAAGGAATTTTCTGTTGGAGTATATTCTTTATTTGTAGTGTAAAGATAGGAGTAGGTTGTGACACAGGAAGGTGGAGTTTGATTTTGATGGACATTCTAACAGGTCCTTTAGCATTAGTTTGAGGGAGGTGTAATGAATCCTGTGGAGTCATCACTGATTCCCCACCAGAGATCTCCTCCCATGTGGCCGGCGGACTGCAGCTGCTACCTGATCCTGACCCTGGGAGTGGTATCATGATGGAGGATCACGTGGAAGGAGACAGCTGTCGGGTGAAGGTGATGACCCCATCAGGGGAGACACAGTATTCTTCCCTTCTCAGAGAAGAAGACCTCATAATTCTTAAATGCTTGATGGATTGTTGTCAAAAATGCACAATACAAGTCCCTCCCCTTGTGAAATACAGAAACCCCTCTCTGCACATCACTCTAAACAAAAGTCCATGCAAACCTTACATACACATAAACACTCCTAACATCTCATTTTTCTAAAGGTTTTCTGACAAAAGTCTTGAACAACTGAGATGAAGAGGACGAAGGAGGCAAAGCAGATCAAAAGAAACACCAAGTTCCATGTGCAGACTAGTTGTTTCTATGGATCTCGAGTGCACAGGACATTTAAAGATGGTATCTGCACTCGAGGGGAGGAGAGAGCAGGAAAGGAAAGCAGAGCCGAAGAGGGAGTCAGAGGCAGCAGTACGGAGAAGGACCATGCTGGCGGAGGACGGGAACACAGGTGTTCACAGGCAGCTCGCCGCTGTGAAGACAGTTTACCGGCATAACGAGACCCCAGGAGAGACATTGCAGGCAATGTGAAGTGACCATTGGCACTCTGGGGGCCACAGCAGAGCCACCAGAGATACGGTCATGCTGAGAAGCAGCAACATTAGATCCCGGTCATGGAGAGAAGCCTGCGAGGAGGCGCAGAGCTGCTGGAAACAGAAAGAATGTCTGAAATGCAAAGGAGGCCATCCCAGTGAGGAAGATTCCCCGCCACAATGTGCTATTGGCAAGGAATGCTGCAGGATACCGGTGAGTTTCCTCAAAGACATTGGGGATCCCAGGGCTTACTGAAAGGCATGTAAGCAGATAAATGCAACAAGAATATTTCAATATCAACCGAAAAAGCACAAAAGCAAAACTTGATTAAGTCCCCATGTATGAGATGTCAGTGTAGGGAATGTTGCAGCAAGTAATAACCTAAACAAATGAACACTATTGAAGTAAGTACAGTGGCAGAACTTGACAAGTCCCCATGTATGAGATGTAAATGTGGGGAAAGTTGGAACAAGTAATATTTCAGGTAAATAAAATAAAGTAACAGTGTAGTGAAGTGATGCACCGGTGCTATACTGAAGTATAGTGAAAGAAAAAAGAAGTCCTTGTGAAAGTAAAACATCAGGCAGAGAAAATATAAGGGGAATTACAAAATCCCAGGGGGGGGTTCTGGGCAAGGGACTATACCAAGTCCTCTACCTAAAATACTTAGAATATATAAGGCAATGCAGGAAAGATACCTGGCAGGAGAGTACACCAGGGATCAAGTCCATAAGAAAAGGTCCTGGTGAAAGGACCACATCAGGCAGAGAACACTTAAGGGGATTGTCAAGATCCCAAGGGGGAATTCCTGCCAGGGGAATATACCAGGTCCTCCACCCAAAGTATTGTGGAAAGGACTGGACAATGTGGGGAAGATACCTGGTAGGACAGTACACCAGGGATCTAAATATCCCTAAAGGGATTCCTGGCAGGAGAGTATACCAGGGGATCCATGAAAGTTGTTTTTCATTTGAATGGCATCCTTTCTGTTTGTGAACTCAATCCATAAACTGGAACATATTGTTTGCATAATATCTTTCCTGAACTCAGTATAAAGATCCTCAAGAAAATGTTGTTTGAAGGAAACCCTTTTGCCATCCTTAAGGAACTGTTATTTGAAAAATACACTTTTGACATGTTCACCTAAATATCCATGGGAAGGAAACCACCCTCTGTATCCAAGGTTTTCTCCTTGGTAAATACTGTTTTGGTTGAATTCATTTTGCTTTAGTTGTGAACACTTTTTGCCAAACATAACTCAGAAATATATCCTTGCACCATTAGTTGTTTGTTTCTAGTGTGACGGTCAGATTAGTTTGTTTTCGGACACAAGGACAGTTTATAAGTCTGACGCCCTGACACAGACTGGTCTTTAGTTTGAGGGTTCTAGGTAGGGAAACTCTCTGTAGAATAGGGACAGAGAAACCTTAATCCAAACCTTTTATTTTAATACAGATGTTTGATAGTTAACACATTAGAGCTCTGTGTCCACCTCTCATTTCTGACCCCTCACAAAGGGAAACCCCTCTTAGAAGATAGGAATATTTCTGGTTTCTTTATAGTATAAATAAAGGTTTATAGCAACCATCGTGCCACACTTTTGTCAGCATCCTTTTTTGCCACCCTTACAATATATGTGTGTGTGTTCCTTTTGTTTTGTTTTCTTTGTTTATGGTTTATCTTCCATTTTGTTCACACCCTCGTATACTAGCTTGTGCTATTGGACAGGCACCTTTCTGGGGAATGCGTCTACCACCTGCACATGTGTCATTTGTATTGTAAGTCATTTCTGATTGAAATTGACATCCATGTTATTAAAATAAATACAAAAAATAATCCCTTCCACATCATTTTTGGAGAAAGCATGCAGATGTTCACAGGAGCATCTGAAAGAACTGGATAGGGCCAATGCAACATTTAACAATGGAGTTCTATATGTGAAGTGGAGGTTTTATTTTGCTGATAGACCACATGCAAATAGAAGCTCTCTTATGGTATCATGATGTAAGGATAGCAGGACATCTGGGACAGCAGAAGACCCTTGATTTGTTTGCATGTTGGTATTGGTTGAATCACGTGCAACAAGTGTCATTGATTACATTCTAGGACGTTTAAAATGGTCCCAACATAAATAAGGACCTGTTAAACTTTTTGGTTTCCTGAAAAAGAAGCCCACCCCTCACAAGTCTTAATTTTTAATCTGCATAGATTTTATCACTGATGTGCCACCTTTGAATGGACTCAGAACACCATGGATTACCATCGTTACCTTTTCGAAAATGGTATGCTTCATTCATTGCCATAAGTTTCCTTCTGAACTGGCACTGGTAGATATGTCTTTTCGAAATGTTTTCAGGGTATTTTGCTTGACTTTGGTATTCGTTTCAGAACATGGTACTTGTTTTTGGAAGGCACTAACATCCAAGCTGGGAATCAATGCCATGTTTCCCTCCATCTATCATTTGCAGATGGATGGGCAAAGGGAGCAGATAAGCCAATCAGTGGAACAATATATCTCTTGTTTATGTCTCTAACACCAAGATTCATGAGTAGAGATCACTGGAACCACTGAACCTACATATAACAATGCTATTCAATTATCAATTTGGATGCCCCCATTTATATGCATTTTTTGGACAGCACCCATTATCTGGTCAACATCCTTCCTTCCTTGTGAAGGAGCCTTAGAATGTTGAAGGGGCAAGTATCTTCTGTTCATGATTAGCAGTATAATTGTTGAACTGAAAAAGACTACTAGCCAAATTCTTCACTCATTCTCCACCTCTCAAAACTATCTTAAAACCTATGGGGACAAACACATTTAAGGCTCCTCAACCTAGAGTTATACCCATTGGTTTGCTTAATAGACTGTGTGTTCCAGAAAGAGCACCACCAGTAATCAGACCCAGAGCCCCACTCAATGGGGCGGGATAGTTACAATTAGTGTATTCAGTAACAAAAGTAGACTTTCCACACCAATGTCCAGTCAAAAGTCCAGAATGAAGGATAGCCACACTATTAGAAGAGATTTAGAGTTAACATTATGATATATCTTATGTATGTGATGAGTCCTGTGGTGTCATCACTGATCCCCAGTCTAATATCTCCTCCCATGTGGCTAGGGGACGACTGTCACTACCTGATCCTGACACTGGGGGTGGTATTATGAGGGAGGATCACATGGGTGGAGATGGCTTTCGGGTAGATGTGAAGACCCCATTAGGAGGGACGCAGTATTCTTTCCTTCCATGTGAAGAAGACCCTATAATTCCTAGATTCCTGATGGCATGTTGTCATTATACCAATCCTTCCAGTGGAAAAACCCTAAGACCTCTTCCTGCCATACCCCCTAGGCAGGATACCATTCATACTTCATGTATACATAATACTCATTTAACATCTCCTATTTCTGACAGTCTTAATTTGAACACAGATCCAAAGCAATACAGTTCTACAAAATCTAAAACTCCTATGTACTCCAACTCCCATACAACCTACAGTACTGTTACGAAGAAGAGGACAAATGAGTTAATGTGGAGAAGAAAACACATCAAGCTGAATATGCAGACTAGTTGTAATTTCAATCAGCTGTGCAGGAAATTTAACATTTGTTTTCCTTTTTCAAATTGAAGGTAGAGAAGGAGGAGACGAGAGATACAGAGTGGGCTCAGTGGAAAGCAGTACCAAAGGTAAACAAACGCGAGTGTGGTATGCTGAAGGAGGCAGACATTTCCTTCTGGAAAGGAGAGAGACTGGGAACAGCATTGCGGGTGCCAACGGGGGATCGCTGAGGAGCCGGCAGCAATGGAGAGGCTATCGGCAATGCGGTCACTTTTAAGACAGCCATTCCACCAGTGAGTGAAGGAGAAGCCGGCAGGAAATCCAAAGGAGGGTCTGGGAAGCAGGGAAAACGTTCTCGCAGCAAGAACTTCACCACAGCTAGATGCCACAGGTCAGAAATGCCAGCAAACACCAGTGAGTCTGCCCAGGTGGTTTGGGTGTATCATCAATTGAAAACCTATTTTTAATATCACCAAGCTATGTAGAAAGACTGAATTTACACAAGTCTCCATATATGAGATGTTGATATGGTGAAAGCTGGAGTAAATGTTGCCATAAGCAAATTAATTTTAATGAAGCAATTGAAAGGCAAGATCTCTACAAATCTTCATATATGAGAAGTCAATATGGGGATGATTGGAACAAGTATTGCCACAAGCCACTGAATACTAACAATGAAGTTAAAGTCTCCATATATGAGATGCCAATAAGGAGAAAGTTGGAATAAGTAATACCTGGAGCCAATAGAATATAACCAATGAAGGAGTAAAACTGTGTCATACTTAAATAGAAAGAGAACTGAAAGATAAAATAATAGATTGTACGAATGCCTGGTGAAAGAGGTACATCAGGCAGTGAGCCATTGGGGATAGCTACCTGGCAGGAGAATATACCAGGGGATCTACCAATCCCAGAGGAGGATTTCTGGCAGGGGAGTACACCAGTTAATACATCTAGGATATGTGAAAAGAAAAGACATTGTGAAAAGGTTCCTGGCAGGAGAGTACAGCAGGACAGCATCTTTAATAAGTTGTGTATAAAAGGGACCCTGTTGCCATCATTAAAAACACCATTACTTGGAAAAGACATTCTTTCATCATCTTTAAGAAAGTATTAGATGAAAGAGACATTTCTACGGTTCTTAAAGAACCATTGTTTTAAAAGAACATTATTAATATTCTATTTGAAACAGTTCAGGTGAAGGGACTCAGCCCCTCGATACAATCATACTTACTTTGTGCAACCATTTTGATGAGTTTAAAGCAGAGACAGTTACCTTACACCTTTTTGTTGTTCACTTTTGGTGAGAGGGTCAGATCTGTATTGGACAAGAGGACAGTTTGCCTAAGTTTGATGACGAGACTCAGACTGATTACTCGTTTGATTTCATAGGCAGGGAAACTCTCTTTAGGATAGGGACAGAAAGGCCTTTATCCAAACCTTTTAATAAAATGTGTAATGTTGAAAACATTACAACTTTGCATCCGTCTCTCATTTCTGACCCCTCACAGTAAAAAGTGCAGACTCAATGAGTGTAAAGGTTGACTATGTTACTTGAAAAGCTTACTCATGCCCGTCTAGGAGCATCTCTAGAAAGCAATATCTCTGAATATGTATTAATTCGATCCAATGTTATGGGTCACTCACTAGCAGGCCTCTGACAAAAGTGTGTGTTGCTGCTGAGCCAAATCTGTGAGAAACAGAAATGAAAAGAAAGATAATAAACAAATCTAATAACTGGGTGGATCACAGTATAAACATGTGGATACAGTTATAAACCCTGGGCAGCAAAACACAAGATGAGGAAATCAAATAATCCGAACATTTGTGACACATGTGACGCGTGCTGAAAAAACGTCTGTCTGGCATATAACTTGTGTTAAATACACAAAATCTAAGCTCATTAGCCCACGTTACCTCAGGGGACCTGTCTAGAGCCATCTTTCTAGATTCAGATTCTATACACATTCTGTCAGTGAGTTGTAGTTCGTAAGGGCTCCTGTTATATGCAACATGCTGAGGCTGGAAATGGTGTAATATACTGGCTGATTCAAACAAAGCCAAAAAGTCATGAATGCACTTTCTCAGAATGAAAAACCTCCTAAATTACAGTTGTATTAATTCAGAGATTTCCAAAAGAATTAGCAGCCATCTAAACTGACTGTAGTTATGTCAGATAAATACATGTTTATTTTATTGTTCATTTAGAACACGCCTAATACCAGTGAGTGGTTTCTAAGCCAAGGATCGTGATTCAAACCTATGTTGCGCTGCGATGTTTTACTTCCAAGCCAAACATGTTGCCCTTGAGCTACCATGGTCAACAGAGTCTACAAAATCCCCAAATCCAGTTATTGAGGACCTTTTAGTGGTTGAGATTACATATTTTGGATCTTACGTTGGGCTCTCCATACATAGGGGAAAACATTATCTTTCACTGTTGACATCTAGAGCATCAAATGTCTCAACACATACAGGGTTTGGGTGAGGAGTAGCAAAAATTGCATATATGGGTGTTAGTTTAAGTACAGAAGCTAAATCGATATTTCATTTGAATTAAGCCGCCATAATTAAACATCTGTAAAACTATACTCAGAGGTTGATTGCATTGCCACTATCAATACTTGCCCATATTACACGTTTTAATACAAACATTGGGTGTCCAACTGTATTCACATTTGGGCCTACACATTGAACGTTAGTTTTCTGTTTTTGTATTTTTAATAATTTGTTTCTCCTCAGTAATTGTTGAAATTATTTTATTTTTGTTGAAACGAGTATTGATTAATGCTCTTCTCTTTGTTACAAGGAGTGCCTACCTTTATGGCTATGCATTTCTAATAAAGATGTCCTGATGAAGGGGTGAAGGAGTCAGCTCAAAGCAAGATGATGACACTGAAACATGTTGATGTTAATTCAACCCATTCTTCGAGGAGATGCTCATGTCAAGAAGGATGGTTAATAATGTCAAACACTTTGGCAACCATCTCCTTTCTGCCCTTAAAATGCACCGACAAAATGTATTGATTACATTATTTAGTTTCTTTAAGAGGAGAATCCAACTAATCCGTTTTTGATTATATTGCTTTGCAATATCGTTAAATGTGTTTTGATGTTTGTAAATCATACTTCTTTGTAACATATGTTAATTTGCTTGTCTATTTATTAGACACCATTCATAAACATTATTTTTGTGTAGAGGTTACTAAATATTCTGCTTTTTGAAATAAATGATATTTTCATTTTTACTTGTGAACTGGTTGGCTGATGTTTTCCTACATTATAATTGTGGCGACCAATTTAAGAAGTTAGGGTCTCCACAGTAATATTCGTTTTTCTTCACAAAACACTTAAGTTACACCCCTATGGTAAAATCTGCTCTGTGCGAAGGAAGGAAATATTGTGGGTCAGCTGTACACAATTTGGGTGAGTGGTTCTACAATGTGAATCGGCAGTGCACATGTTCAGAAGACTAGCTTGGTGGCATAGCAGTATCAACGTTGAGGGCGCAAGTGATCTCTGTGCATGGTCAGTGATGTAATTGTTCAATAAAAAAAAACTACCAGCCAATTGTTAATGTCCCGATGGATGCTTTGTTCACCTCTTGTGTTCCACTTCCTGTGCTACTGCTATCTGTGCCACTAACACCACCCAATATCTCACTCTACTTGCAGGCACCTTATGTGTACTAGGCAATGCGAGATCACCCTTTGAATCGATGGAGGTCGACTAACATATTCTGGTTGGAACAGAGAAGTTTTGCAACAGTTGGCTGGCACATGTTGCATCAACCATCTCAAGGGTTGGTGGTCAGTCTGAATCACAAAAGTAGATCCATACAAGTATGGTCTAAACTTCTTCAGTGACCACACAATAGCAAAACATTCTCTTTCAATGGTTGCCCACCTTGTTTCAGGTTCCTTCTGCTTCCTGCTGATGAAGCAAATGGGGTGGCATTAGACTATCTATACACAGAAAGGAGTTAGTCCCATAGATAATTCTGCAAGGCAACAGTGTGTTCAATAGCAGTGTTCCCTTCACGGTCAAGTGAGAAGAGCAATGTATTGCCTGTTGACAAGGTTCCTGTTAACTGTGGATGTGTGTGTGTGTGTGCAGCTCATGCAGTGTTGTATGACCTTGAAATTATACATCTGACAATCTAAGTTCCTCATCAGTGCATCTTTTATCACGTCAGCCTCGTCCGCTGAAGACTGCCAAGCTTCACTTTAAAGAGTGATCTAAAAAATGAGGTGAAGCAGTATTCAAGGTTCCCTTTCAGGAAACAATGTGTGCATCACCACATAAGGTTAACAGCAATGCAGTCACCATCTTCGCTGCACCACCAACCAAGTCATACTACCTAACCATATTGGGCCGGTCCCTTTCAAGCAAGTATAAAAGTAGGAACACCTGACTGTCATATGAAACATAAAACATGGCAGATGTCCTCCTCAAATGGTAATAACGCAGATCAGATATGAGTCATTAGCTACCACTGGCTTGGTTTGAAGAAACCCCCATCCAATACCCAGCTCCTATGCAAAGTAGTCATTTGCCACATTGCATTGCTCACATAGGCATAGGAATATAGTATGGAATGGAGTCAGCCCCTCTGTCTTCAGATGGTGGCTTGTGTAAGCCATTCCTGGGCAGCTGAAATGACTGCAGCGCGTTTTCATCATGATTCTACCTGTACAGAAAGACACCTGGCTGAAATGGCCCATTCTCTCTCATCTCTGGATAAAGGTATGATCATGATGATGATGTAATGTGACTGAATATTAATGGTCTATTTCCTAATTTGGATAAAGTACAGTGACATGGCCAGAACCCTGATCTTGCCAATCAGGGATCGGTACCCCTCTCACCTTGGGGCGAAAGGCCTATCAGGGGGAAATCCAGAGCAAGTCCTACCCAGAGGGGGGGTGGTGGCAGTTGCAGGGCCCAATTCCTTTACCCTCTACATATGGCAGGTTTTCTATGTACAGAACCAATTTGCATTAGTGTGTACCCTTCAATAGGAGTGCATGCCAACAAAAAATTAATGGTCTTTCTTAAGGATCATGCACAGCTAGTTTTGGGTTAATTCAATATAGATATCAACAATCAAATCAGAAGAATCCAAGAACATCTTAGAAATCAGATATTTAAATCACATATGCATATGTTCTTTGTGAGTATTTAACAAAAAAGTTAGGTCTGTGGATAGACTTTTGGACTGTATGAACAGTTATTATAAAAGTAGAATTCTGGTTTACAGTTGTGTTTGGTGAAGTTTGATACAAAATATCCTTTTCACAAATTGTTTAGAGTTTAGCCAACACATTGTTCGACCAGTGTGATCTTTTTCAAGGCTATTATAGTAAAGTATATAGTAAAGTATAAGGTTAACATGTGAAGCTGTTATTAATCCAAAGACATTCCTATATATCCAAACATTATTGCGACGCATATGTTAATCAACACAACACAATACCATGAGAATCAGTCAGTATAGAAAGAAGACAGGGATAAGATAGGAGAGACACAATACATTCTTGTTAGTTATAAAAAGGCATAAAATGCTATATGGTCTCTATTTGGGACAAATGTTAACATCAATTCTTACCAATTAATTTATGTTTTAATATATCCCATTCTCACTATAATATTTGAAATCTTGTGTACCTATAAAGTAAAAGGGTTTGTATTGTTTAGGTGCTAACTACCCTAGCTTGGTTGAAAACCTGCCACACATTATCAGTTGCAACCATCAGTTTCTTACCCTTTTTTGTACTATGTTTTACATGGGGCTTGGGTTGCTAGCACAAAACATCTTATAAATGAGTTGATTGTAGGTTCATCTACTGTGAGGTTGTTACAGTAATGAAACTGAAAGCCAATTATGTGAGCGTACTTGTGTTTGAAAGTCACCTAGTGTCATCTTAAAGGTATTAAAGGAGACAAATAGTGTAAACTTACCATCTGTAGTTTAGTTTTAAGGTTGTTCCATCCATGCTGTTTTCAGCATAATCGGCATGCCATGTGTCATTATCTATGCTGCCATTTTGTTATTTATATGCTACATGACATCATGCATTTACGCGTGATCTCGCACTCAACATTATTCCAAAAAATGAAATGTATTGTCGTTAGCTAGTCTTACGTCAAAGTTGTAATCAGTATTTGTAATTTAAAAAAAATAAATACTGCAGCAATTGCTATTAAATGCATCAATTGCAAAATCGGAGTTATTCATTCATAAAAATGATTTTGTGCTGATGTATATCTGCACGCAATTGTGGAATTGATGGGCATATGTCCAAATTATTAGTTAAGTTAATTAATTCATGTGTACACATCATACAGAGATGTAAAGCACCCAAAATGAGATTTGTATTGAGTCCAATGTATATTGTACCTTCTGTATACATTTCTTGTACCTCTCTACATATGAGTGATGCTGATCGGGCAATAGATACAAGAACACATGGTGAATATCATTTCTGTTCCTATAGCAGGTTCAATAATTATATTCTTGATTTTATATACATACACATATATATATATATATATATTTGAAACTATAATGATTTAAGTTATGCTGACAATTCAATATCCTATGCAGAGTACAGTTTGAGGAATGATTGATTCTAAAAATGTATCATAATAGGCAGAAAGAACTTGAAAATGAATGCATACCATATTTGATATAGACAACTGTGAAGATGTAGGAGTAAGAGACGAACACAAGGGTGGCATGTTGGTTGGCAAAGACATTAATTAATGGGAAAAACAAGGAGGGGTAGATGAAATCCTAACCAGCCCCACCTCTAAGAGTGGTTTCCCTGCCTCAACAGAACTAGCTAAATAAACTGTGTCAGAATGTCCAAAATAAAGTTCGCCATCCTATGTCCAAATCCTATCCTATCCCTCACAAGCTAAACTCAGCATAAGGTGAAAGGGGAAACGTCTCTTTGACTGCTGATCTGCAGCCCAGCCTTGTAGTTCAAAACAAAAGTTCCAAAAAGGTGTAGAAAAGCAAACAAAAGTTCTTTAAGACTCAAGGGATTGACTCCCTCTAGCCTGAGTCTTTCCACTTTATCTAAGAATGTCTCTGTCTTCAGTGGTCAGAATGAGTCTTTGAGCCTCATTACACGGAATGTGGTAAACCATGGTGCTATTAGCACCATGGTTGCTGCCGGTACCATACCGGTACCACCATGGAGGAAAGGGCAATTACCACCCCATTCCAAGGTTGGCGGGTTGGTAATTCCCCCTTTCTCCATGGCCCTTCCCCATTCCCATTTTTGCCCCATAGGGCTCAATGGGAATGGGGAAGGAGCTAATTATGGTACCGCAAATTGTGGTACCGTAATTAGCACCAAGGTCCCTTTGCGGGTCCCAACTTTAACGGCTGGTCTACACCAGCCGTTAAGGTCGGGTCCCGCAAAAGGACCTCGTAGTAAGACGGTAAGGGTTTACCAGTACCGGTGCCCTTACCGGTACCGGTAAACCCTTACTGCCTTCCGTGTAATGAGGCCCTTTGTCTTTACTTGGCAGGCCTGGCCTTTAGGCCCTGCAACAAGGAAGAATGGTCTGGACACCTTTTCCAAGCCATCTAGAGAGTCACAGCCCCTTGATGGGCATACCTGACTCCAAAATACTGCGACCATAAAGAATAGACTGGTTCCCTTTCCCAAGCTGTGCTCTGATTTCCTTCTCAATTGCTACGTTTTCCAGACCCTTCTTTCAGTACCCCTCTTCTTGGCCCGTTCTCCTGCAAAGTAGGGTACTCATTGTTTTTGGATTCACAGTTCTCTTTCCCTGTCTTCACTCCCACCCACAGCCTTGGTTTACTCTCAGGCAAAGGTCTCTGAGTATCACTTGTAACCACAAACTTTGTATTCCCCTTGATTACAGTTCGGGGTGCACTCCCCAACATGGGTCCCCAACCCCTTCACTTGGTTCTTCACAACATCCTCTTAGTCTAATCTCTCTCTGACCCACAGCTTTGGTTTACTTTCCTGCCAAAGTCTATGAGTGCCACTTGTATATGTAAAGTTCGTATTCCTCTTTATTACCGTTTGGGGCCCCTTTCACTTGGTTGCTCTCCCAGTTCTCTTTGTCTTATCTTTCTTCAAGCCAAAGCCTTAGTTTGCTCCCCTGCCAAGGTCTGTGACTATTATATGTATATGCAAAGATTGTATTTCTCTCAGTCTCTTTGGGGTACTCTTTCAACTCCTCCCAACTGCAGCATCTGGAGTCATGAGGGTTCCAGTCCTCTGCAACACCGGTAAGCTGCTGGTGCTTCCCCTGGGCTCTTGCTGTCTTTTCTTGGTGGCTCCCCAGCTGATCTGTTCCAATGAGGGATTTAACTGTTTCCCCTAGTCCCTTTTACACAGTTGGTGGTCAAGGGGTCCCTCCCTTTTTGGAAGGCATGCCGGTCTTCTTGGTTCCCCCAGTGAGGGAGACTCCAGATTCCCTTAGTTCCCCACACGCTGCTGGGAATCACTGGTTCCCCCCTCTCTCAGGGTAGTGCAGTGGTCCACAGTCCCTTCTGTTCCAGCACAGGATTCTGGCTCCCTGCTCCTCCAGGGAAGGCTTGACAACACTTCATGGTTTCCCTCCTCTATTTCTATTCTAGATGGACCAATCAGAAACCAGTAACCACTAGACTGTTCCTTGTGCTTCTCAAGTGTGTTCCTCATGCTTCCGTGAATCTCCCCCGTCACAGTACTGATCTTCGAACTCCCTTGCGAGTCATTGGGGATCTTCCTCATCACAGTACTGGATAAGCAATCTTAAATTAGGTAACTCCTATTCTTCCTCATCACAGTACTTTCAAGGGAAATGCTAAGATGATCAGAACTCATGAGCCTGTTAAAGAAGGGGCTATTCGTAGGTTGGCAGGAACGGGGCTAGGGTTAGGTGATAGGTGGGGATACTGCGTTCTCCTGTGATGGTCATCCCTAATACCACAGGGGGGCTCTCACCCATGTGATCCTCCTGCTGAGTAACACCCCCAGGGGAACTATCAGGAAGTGGCCTCCCCTCCCTGGCCACATGGGAAGAGGCTCCCCATAGGGAAGAAGGGACGACATCTAAAGATTCTTCGCACAACATACATAATTACTGTGTGACTTGATTATTAATTTGTGCACACCATCCTAGTTCTGTTTGCTTGGGAATCTGCTACTAATAACACTTTCCCATACATGCAATAGGGTACAAAGTCAATAAGAAGACATTTATTAAATGCTCAGAATAAGGTCCTGTGTGCATACTTCTCGGTTTACAAATCAGCTTTGCTTTCACATGTCTTAGCTTGAATTCTCTTGCACCTCCTCTTTCATCGAGCATCACTTTATGTAGTCCCACACATTATATGCTGTTCTTATTTTCAATTTGGTGACATTTTTGCCAATGCAATGCCAGTGGCAACTTATGATCCTGGCTTCTGATCATATGCGGCTGTTTACACATGAATATTCTTAGTTCTTTTATCGTGCTTCCTAATCTTTTGACAAACACAACAAATTGTGTAAACCACAAATTTGCTTTTGCAATTAATTAATGGTATTATATCAATCCCCTTATTCTTTGCAGGACACAATTGTTTAGTATTTGACATTTCATAGTCGCATATTGAGTATTGACCACATTTGTGAAATCCTTCTAATTTTGCTCGCCACCAAGCTATTTTATCTTCATAGTGTTCCTGTTATTTCTTCATAAAGGACGGACACAAAGTAGTGCACAATGTTCACGCTCAGCTGTATGTAACTGTTGGCGTGTGGCCTTCAAATGATGATCATTCTTGGTTTAACAGTAAAATATACCAGTGCTTTTTGAGTATTTTCATGAGCGTGTTTAGGCACTAGTAGGTCCTTTCTGTTTGTTCTGTTGACTTTGTCTTGTAATGATTTTATGGTAGATGATGCATATCCTCGATCCTGATATCTTTGTGTTATCTTTGTGCATTCTTCTTTATAGTCAGTTGGTCGACTACAATTCCTATTAGCTCTAAATAATTCACCTTTTGGGATGTTTCCGATAGTGTTTTTATGGTGGCAGTTGGTGGCATGCAATATTGAACTGACTTTGGTTGCCTTACAAGAAGGTTTTGCTCACCAGCTTTTTTTCATCAACAAAATTTGTAGGTCTAGAAAAGAAAGAAATACTTGTTGTGCTATGTGTGCAATTCCAAATCATAAGAATATCATCAATGTATCGTTACCAGGCTGTTTTTGCCCAGTGCATTTATTTTCTCAAATGTTCCCATGAATAAATCTGCAAATGGAGGGGCATAGTGGCCCCCATCGCCACAACCTTTGTCTGTTTAAACAGTATTCCATTAAATAAAAATATGTTACTGTTCAACAACTCCTTGATCATTTCCAAGAGCACATATGTTGCGGGTATCCATATAAATGTGATATAAGTGTGATCCAATGTGTTAAGAGTCAATTAATGTCAGTCACTTAAATGTCATTTTTGATTCACGCAGCAGTTAGTCAATAGATCACACTATGCACCCAATAGTCTAATCCTTCCACAGACCCACTGCTACTTCATTCCCCCATGCATGCCACCATGTGCCCAACTATTGTAGTCCATCCGCAGAGCACAGCCACCCACGCTCCCACACAACCTATGTCATTTGCAATTAACTCCCCTTCTGAAATTCACCTGCCACTACTCACCACGAAAAGAGATCACTGCAAACAGGTTGTGGCAGCAGCAATCGGGCCTTTACGATAGCTGCCTCCAATTACCACACAAAGTACTCACCTGTCTAGGTACCTACGAATTGGCGCAATATGCATGAATACTGCAGGCACTCCTCTGTCTTCTTCCACCTATGTACATATGTCGCATGAACCACTTCTCACTCCCCCACCCATTCCCTCCCTTCTTGCCGCCAACACATGGCGTGCGGTATATTTTCCAGACCCTTCTGCCGCCGCACTGTCGTCCGAAACACCATGGCCGTGTCTCCCAAAAAATGTTGACGCACAGCACGCTTCCCTCCAGCCAAACAGCGGCCGCGCCCAAAGTTCTCCGACAGCACGCTGTACCGCAAGCCAATGACACTTCTGTCTGCAGAGCGAACAGTGAAATGGGTCCGCAGAGCGGACCCAGATATCACACATTTTTTGGGACATGCATTTCAGTCCTTTCCAACAGAAGTACTGGTCGGATTTCCACCAAACACACAAAAGCATGCTTTCTGATCCAAGCCCCCGCTCCTGCCGCAAATTTGGTGAAAATCCATCCAGCTGTTCGGCCTGTAGCTGTGCGCAAAGTCTTTCACCATTCAGTCTATGAGGGAAAGAAAATTTTGAAAACCCCCCGTATAACTTTGCCTCCCCTGCACGAAACCTCACCCAACTTGGTGAAAAAATCGGAGCCGACCATGTACTTTTTTCGCAAAGTTTGGAGAGGATTCCTCCAGGGGGAGCGAAGTCATAGGCCCTCATTACGAGTATCCCGGTAAATCCGTGTTCATTACCGGCATGCCGGAATGAGTGGGTCCGTGCACGTATGAACCCGCTAATACCGGGTGATTAAGAGTGCGCCATGCCGCTAAAGGGCCTCCAACTCCCCTATACCGGCATCGCGGTACCCATCCATAGCGGTACTGCCTCATAACAACCCCTAAATACCGGCACGATAATACCGGCATGGTAATACCGGCATAGTAATACCGTGTTCGCAAAAACCAGACCCGGAAATTACGTCATCGCGCAGGAACAGGAAATGGGCCGGCGGCCATCTTTAAAAACACAATCCATTGCCATCCTCCCCAACCACCAGTCCTTTTGTGTTGTGCTGTGGCAGAATAGAACCAGGATGTCCAAGGCTACCAGGAAGGCGACCCCCAGGAAGCGCAAACAGCATTTTTCAGACGCTGAACTAAGTATGCTTGCTGACACCCTGGCCCAGCATGCGGACGGTATCCAGTCATAATGTCGAATACAATATTTTCGAAAGTAAAAATGTCGAAAATATTTAGTCGAAAAACAAAAATGTCGAAAAACAAAAATGTTTTTTTCGATTTTATGTGTTAATAATAAATATTTTATTAAACTTTTTTTTTAAAATAATTAAAGGTATTTCCATGGGGGGTGGGGGTGATGGGGAGGATGGGGATAGGGGTTTGGGATGGTTTTTTAATAATTAATTAATTATTTAATATTATATTAAAGATTTTTTTTAAATAATTAAAGGTATATCTATGGGGGGTGGGGGGGATGGGGAGGAGGGGGGGGGTTGGGGTAGGGGTTTGGGATGGGGGGGTTGGGGGGGGACCCCCCCATAATAAATGTTACTATCTGGGTAAAAAAAAAAAAAAAAAGTGTTTTGGGTTTTCGATTTTTTTTTCGACATTTTTTTTTCGAAATTATGACTTTTCCTATTATATGTGGGTTTTTTTTTACTTTTTTACATTCGACATTTTTTTTTCGACATTTTTGCTATTCGACATTATGTTTTCGACTTTTTGACTATAAACCCATGCGGACACCATCAGGAGCACCGACATGAAGCATGCGGCCCAGACCAAGAAGAAGGAAGTCTGGCAGGAGGTCGCACAGAGGGTGTCGGCAGTGGGAACCAACCCAAGGAGCGTGCCCGACTTTCGGAAGCGGTGGGATGACCTCCGCCTGAGGGTGGGGAAGATACTTAGAGAGAACAGGAGGTCCGCCATGGCGACAGGCGGGGTCCCACACTCCCCAGTGAAGTTGACAGCATGGGAGGAGACAGCCAGTACCTTTATTGATCCAGAATCCATAAAGGGAATCGGAGACCAGGAGGTGGGCACCGCATCATCCACAGAAGAAGGTGAGTGACCCATCACATCCGTGTAGGCTAAACCATGATGTTGTACAAGTGAGGTGGTAGTGAGACTAGGCAAGGCAATGCATGTTCGAGGCCCACATCAACATATCCAGTCAAGAATGTGTGCCACACCCTGCAACACACGCATGCTGAGTGCCAATCCCAAGTCCAACACAAGTGCAACATGACCCAACCGTGCCCATGGAACTCACCACACAGACACCATACCAATGCCATGCCACCAGCCATGCATTGATTGCCCACATGCCCCCTCAGAACACCAAATGCCACACCCCTGGAATAAAATGATGCATGAATGTATGAACATATCACAGCGCAATAGATAATCGCTGCCATGTGACACCATCACTGATGACCTGCATCTCTTCTATCCCCCAGGCACTGATGAGGAAGATGGCAGGCAGGGCAGGGGTGCAAGTTCATCCACTGCAAGGCAAGGGACCAGGGCCACCGCCACCCCCCAGCCCCAGAAACTGCCCAGAGCAACAGGCAGTGTGCCACACCGGGCAGTAACCCTGCAGGAAACACCTGCACCCACAGTCCAGCAGCAGACACCCACAACAGTGGTAGGTGTTTCCATGCCCGCTCCGCCAACCACCGCGGACGTTGTGGATGCAGAGGTGGAGAATGAGGGTGAGACGGTCATGCCCGCCACACCCACCCCAAGCCCCATTACCAGCCTCCCCACCCCTACAGAGGCAGAGAGCATGGACGATCCCTGCCTCCACGACTCGGACCTTGTAGAGTCAGACATATGCCTCTTTAAGGAGGACAGTGCCCTGGTCGTGGGCCCCACGCAAGTGCCATCCACCACCCTGCTGACCACCACCCTGCCTACCACCACCCTGCCTACCACCACCCTGCCTACCACCACCCTGGCCACCAGCACTCCTGCAGCAAACGACTCCTTCGAGGCTCGCCTGTCAAGGGTTGAGGCATGACAGGAGTCGATGCTTGAACTAATGCGGCAACAAATAGCTGATGGTAATGACTCTATGAGGGCCATTGCCACAGCCATTCCTGCCAACACTGCTGCAGTTGAGGCATCCACAAGTGCTATGAGGGAGTGTCTGGGGGCACTCACGCAAGCCCTGCTTGCAAACCTGCCTCAAATGCAGCGCACACACCTTGGGGCAGGCATGGGACTGGCCACAGACACCTCCACTGCCACATCCCCTTCTACCTCTGCCCAATCGAGCCCCGTGCGGATGACATGGAGGAGTGCATGGCGCTTGGACATGGCACCCCCGGATCCCAAAATACAAAAGAAATAGAGTGGGCTAACAATGCCATAGCAAAAATGGACGTTGTTCAAGGGAACAGTGTTTGTTGTACATATGTGGACATTTTGGGTTTGTCGGGTGGGTGAGGGAGTTCACTTGGGTATTGTTGGGGTATGTAGGGTGGGTGAGGGAGTTCACTTGGGTATTGTTGGGGTATGTAGGGTGGGTGAGGGAGTTCACTTGGGTATTGTTGGGGTATGTAGGGTGGGTGAGGGAGTTCACTTGGGGTTGTGAGGGGATTATGGTAACATTATCACGTGTCTGAAAAATATACCCGCTGTGTGCAAGAAAATCATTGGCTGGACATACTTCTTTTTGTGCATGTACATTTAATGTGTGATGGTGTACAGTGAGGAACTTCTAACGAAACAAGTGTGCATGTTCACATGCAGCCAGTGTGTCACTGGCACATTATTTTCATGTTCCCTGCATTTCAAAAGTATTTGTCAATTAGTGCTTGGCGTACAGCATGGCCATCCCGTGCATCGTGTACTGGCAGGGTGGCTCCTTCGCCTCCGTCTCCATCCTCTTCATCCTCACCCGGCCCATGCATGTCAATGTCAGGTGGCAGTGGTACATTCCTTCGGACGCACATGTTGTGCAGCATGACACAGGCCATGGTGATCTTTGCCACCTTCTCGGGCCTATATAGGAGTGCCCCACCAGACCTGCTTAGGCAGCGGAACCGCGCCTTCAACAGGCCAAAGGTCTGCTCAATCACAACACGGGTACGAGTGTGCACACGATTGTACTCCTCTTCATGGCTGTTCTGTGGGTTCCGCACAGAGGTAAGTAGCCACGGCCTCAAGGGATATCCTCCATCACCTGCAAGCAGATACAAATAGGTGTGTGTCACTCTGTCCTGCCACCTTCAGGGAGCACATTCATGGCAGCAGCTATTTGGTGTGGGCATGCACATGTCCCTGCACGTGTACTAAATAGTCACGTAGATGCAATGTATACTGTAATGAGGTGTGGTACACTGGATGGGGTTGAATAGATGATGCAGGGTGTAATCATGCATGCTGAGTCAGATGTGCTGTGGTAGAGCGACAATGTTTAGCCTCCAATTAATGCTGTATAATATTTACTATGCATGGTCACACTAGCCACATTGCCACAGTTGCCATCCTATTCAGTCATGCATTGCTTGACATCACCATGGTGGCCTGGTTGTGCCTCTTACTTGTTGTCATCCATATGCATTATTTGTGAAATGTGGCCCAGTGATGTGTCATGTTGCGTTTGGCTGGTTCAGGTGAGGAGTGTTTAGCTCTGTATGCATTCTCCACTCACTGGCTATAGCCACACAGTTGCACTATTCCCCCCCCCCTTTCCCACCCATGTGCACTATTCCCCCCTTTCCCAGCCAGGTGCACTATTCCCCCCCCCCTTTCCCACCCAGGTGCACTATCCCCCCTCTTCTGCATCCGCACACATCAGTACCCCACAGCACGGCCATGGGACAGTTGTGCAACTCACCAAGCAGCCAGACACGTGGTCCAGCTTGTCGCTCCATGTGACGGGGTAGCGTGGAGTTGCGCAGTGCCATGGCATCATGTGTGGATCCAGGAAATCGGGCGCAGCAATGGGTGATGATCTTGCTGGAGTCACATACCTTTTGCACATTGATGGAGTGGTATTGCTTGCGATTGCGGTACACCGCCTCTATGGCATGGGGGACTACCAATTCCACAAGGGTGCAGTCGATGGCACCAACACAATTGGGCATGCCTGCCAGTGCATGGAAGCCTACTTTGGTTTCAGCTATCTCCTTGGAAGTCCGTGGTAGGGATATATGGGTGCTTGCATGCTTCAGGAGGGCATCCAGCTCTTGGTTCAGCATGCGTGAAAATAGTGGTTGTGAAATGCCATGCAGCTGGCCCACTGTGTGTTGGTAGGTGCCTGTGGCCAGGAAGTGTAGCACAGACACCACCTTTAGTAGTGGGGGGATGGCAGTGCATATTTCTATGTGGCTGGCAATGTCGTTATGTATCATGTCCACTATGGTGCTGATGGTGTCACGGTCCAACCGGTACAGGGTATGGATCTGCTCAGGGATTAGGTTGAATGGGCTGGGTCTGGTGCGAGGGATTGGTGGCTGCCTACGAGGCACTAGTGGCTGCGCTGGTGGTAATTGCTGGGCCTGTCTCAACCTCCTTCTCCTCCTGCGTCTCCTCTGTGCTGCCTGTTGTTGCTGCTGTAATTGTTGTTGTTGTTGCTGTTGTTGCTGTAGTTGTAGCAGTATAGGCATGTCCTCCAGCGCCATGATTGCAACTGCTAGTGGTAGCATTTTGGTGTAGGAAGGGGTGTGGTGTGTAGGTGTGCTCCTTTTGTACTGGGCCACTCTACATTGCCTACACCTGTGGGGGGTGTGGTGTGTGGGTGTGCTCAGTTTATACTGGCACAGCCTCCATTGACTCCACATGTGGGGATTGTGTGCACCTGTGGCAGCTGCCTTGTGTCCTGATTGCTGTTTGCGGGTGGTCCGCGATGCCTGTATGGCCGACATCGTGCAGCACGTGATTACCGGGATCGTGATGCTGGTATTTGCATGTTTGCGCAGGTTGGGATTTCCCCCTATTACCGGCATGCCGCTATTTGCTCCCTGAAGGTGCGCGTGTACGTGCCTGTGCTGCTATTAGCGGCACCGTTGTTTAGTGTCCCGCTAATACCGGGTTTGCGGGTCGGAATGCAACGGGACGGTAAACGATGCCGGTATTACTATACCGGCATCGTTTTTGCCTTACCGGCATACCTCGTAATGAGGGCCATAAGCAACTTAACCATAACTACACAGCCACTACTGTGGGCCGTGTGATATATATATATATATATATATATATATATATATATATATATATATATATATATATATATATATATATTATGCAAACACACACACACACATACATAGAATTAGTAAAGTTAGGGTGCTTTGAAGTTTACGCCAAATAGCGTCAACTCTACAACTACTGGTAAGAATAGGGTGCTACTAATGAAGAAAACCTGCAGCAGGTGTCCAGCATGCCCTTTCCTCGCATGTTTCCAGGTGTTTGCATGTTATCTGGCAGAAAATAAAAGTCTGCTTGCTTCTGTCGCATGATGTGGGAGCACCTGATTACAGATGTGGACCTCAGTGCTTGATCGAAAGTTCTTCCGATTACAGTGATTAACATTGATGCCAGGAGAGAATCATGTGGTACACCACATGGAACACTGCAGCATGCAATGTAACTTCGAGCACCCGAACTGCTTTACATATTAACAAACACATCTAATAGCAAACAAAGGAAGTTGAACGGGACTTTACAGCCACACCTCTATGTCATTCAAATTGCATAATCCCAGATAGTTGGCAGATCAATTGCCTCCTGCCACCAGCATGGGAGCAACACTAGAAGACATTTAGAAGGCCACGGCTGCATGATCAGTTTGACAGCTTGCAAAAGGCCACCATTAAGTGAAGAATTGATTTTTCTATACATCGAAGCCGAACGTTAGAGAAAGAAGGCCAATTGAGAGCGAGCCTCAAGAGTAACATTTCTATCATGTAGTGCATTGCTTATGAATAATGTATGAGTACTGAAAGTGTTCCCCACAAACACGTCAATGGGGAAGGAAAGACCCCAACAGGCAAAACGATTACAAACAGATTTCATTATAAAAACTCATGTACAGTGGTCAGTGGTTAATGGACTACTCCATTCAGACAATGGCTGCAGTTGAGTGATCACCCTGGCAGGTAGGGAAGCTGTTATACAAACAAGGAACTGACCATAACCCAAAACAATATTGCTCTTTTTTTACACACACTGTTTTCGTGTGGTACTCTGCAAATAAAGGCTGAAAACTAGTACGCCAATAAAACAAAGAAACAGTAAATGTTAGACCCAAATGCTCTGGATATCTAATTACTTTGATATCTCAGGCTACCCTGGAGCATCGAGTGTTACTACCTTGGAGCAAAAGAAAATATGTAGAGAAAACTGCTGTGATAGCTTAGTGGCTATTTTTAATAGTACAGTTGTTGTTTAACAAATAAACATGATCTCCCAAAGGAGCTTTTACAAAAAAATGGTACTTTCAAAAATCGAAACCATGAACATTAAAAAACACAGTGAATTACATCAAATACTATGGAACATTTGACATATGACAAGAAATAAACATTTTCAAACAAAAGACCATCCACACAATGTGTGATTGAATTCACAGCCTATATGATGAGTTGAAAAAACAAAATGAAGAAAGTAAAACAACGAAGAACAAAATCCTAACACATCCTGATTTTATGTGATAGGGCAAAGCAACCAAATGCGACCCCCGCCAGAGTCTGATGTATTACTGGCCTCGGCCAAAGAACCGATTGAAAAGTCCTCGGGTTTGGAGCCCAGAGCATGTGTGGTTCCAAATTAATACCAGAGGTCAGGTCCTCCTGATGCCTTGGAGGGTCAGCTGGTGGGAGTTTGTCAAGAGACCAATCCTAGGTAGGGAAGCTAAACAGTGCTCAGTATTTTCCAGTCATGGGGGAACTGGTCTCTGCTGGGATCTCTAAGTTTAGCACAGTCTTAGGGATATAGCGCTCACTTGTGTCTCAGCTCACAGGCCAGATTTTTAGGGAAATAGCTCCCCTCCACTTCTATGCCACAGGTCATAGAGTCAGGTGTACAATTCCCAAACAACTTCTTTGCCAAAGATCCTTTTCACAGGGGTATAGTGTTGTGTGCACTATTTTTAATCCGCCCCAGAAGGATAGTGTCTGGTTCACTGCTTCCTGATCCAGAGTGATAGTGCCCCAGTTCACTTTTGGGGTTAGCATCCCCTTCTCACTCTCTAATAGATATACTACACTCCTGTCCCTTATTCCTCTGTCTGTCTGTCTGTATCTCTCTCCCTCTTGCTCTATCTCTCACACGCGCACACACACACACACACACACACACTCATCCTATATGCTTAATTTAATGGAAACTGAGCCCTTCCAACTGCTTGACTTCTATGGGGTATATAGTGCCCTCCCCACTATATTGGTTACCTTGCTCCTTTCTCCTCAAGGGTTATAGTGCCCTTCTCACTCTGGAGTAACATGGTGCCCTTCACACCGGAGTAGGCTTAGGGTTTAGTGGATCACACAGGTCTACATGGGACCATGTTGCGAGTTGTCTCCCCAGGTTTATACCCCAGCTATATGGCCTAGTGCTTCAGAGATTGAGGGTCCTCCACAATTGGCTACTTCTGTGCCATATCCTTTTTTAGGTTTCATAGGAATCACTGGGTCATGCAGCTGCACTCCTGATTTCCCTAGTCTTCCTCTGGGTTCTTGGCTCTTGGGCTCTGGATGCTGCTGCCTCCCCTGATCCCACTGCTACACACCCCTGGCCTCTGCCTAGAATGTATAGGCCAAGTTAATCTTGCCATTCCCTTACTCTCACTGGGATTTCCCCACTGGGGTCTCTTTCTGTAACATGTCTGCCTATTGGTCTTTTGGCAAATGATTCACCCTACCACTGGGTCCTCGAGTTAATAAGCTTGTTGGCCATTTTGAGCCCAACCAGAAATGCCACCTTTCCCAGTGTTACACGGTGGTCAACTAATGGTTTTATTATACCTTATCTGCAGCCATTTTCTCTCTGAATTATTTTTAGGCATTCACACCTTTTTTCTACTGCTGCCTCTTTAGGGCATTGGTTCATGGGAAAGTATGTGGGTATGATACTCCAGTCCTTGGGTACGTGACTAGGAGCCGGCACTGTGCCACTGGCTCCAACCAGAGCTCCCTTCTCCAAGTCAGCAGAAGTGTTTCTCGTATTACTACAGCAATGATTTCTAGATTCCTGCTGAGATTTTGAAAGTTGTCTCCAGTCGTGGTTTTCTGCCCCTGCTACTCCCTGCTGCCTCTGAATGAATATTTGTCAGGGAGACTCGTACCTCTGGGCTCTCTCTGGCGCCTTAGTCTCTATCAACCTCAAACTCAATATAGAGGATCCATTCCCCAAGCGAAAGTCGGTTGGTGTAGCTCTGAACCTCGTTTCTTCCTTAATTAGCAAATATGCAGAATAATGTGACCTGATGGTACGGGATACTCCTGGATAGGCAAAACATTATGTAAGCCAGGACCTGATGGAGAAGGTCTCTGTAGCATCACCTATATAATGCCTCCATGGTATTCATGGCTGTAGCTCAGTAGCCATGATAAGTCCGTTTCGTTTTAGGTCAAAACACCTATCTTAAAAAAGCGAACGAAAAAAAAAAAACATTTAGAAACAGCACTCTGTGACTGCACAGAGCGGTCTTTTGAAATCGAACTGTCAGACCCTGCAATGCACACGAGTGCCCGCAGGGGCTGACAGGCACGCCAGGACATGGAAGCGGCCACGAGCGACAACGGGTAAGTGTGTATTTGTGTGTGTTGGGTGTACGTGTTTGTGTGCGTTTATGTGTTTGTAATGGTGTGGGGGGGTCTTGGGAGGGGAGGGAGACGGTGGGGGCTGAGGGAGGGAGGCTTGGGGGTGAAAACCCTTGATTTGTAGAAAATGGGGCAGGAGAGGGCGGGTGTGCAGGTTGGGAGTTGGGGGAAGGGGTGGGTTTCGGGGAAATGTTATTTTTGTAGGCTGCCTAAAATCGGCCAAACCAATCTGTCTTTTGGTTAGGCGACCTACACAAATCAAAAAAAGACACAGAACCATTAGTTTCCCTGGGCAGAAGGATGCCCCACCATGATTGGTGACGGCAATGGTGTTCAGACTTCATGGCAGGCGGCCTACATCACAGGTGGGTATAGGGCAGAGGTGCCATTATATTCTGTCCATATTGCACTCTAGGTGAACTATTACGCAACTAAATGGCCCTCATTTTATCGACTGTGAAAGGATAACAGGTTAAAGGTGCCCTGCCAGAACTCAAACATATGTATGCAGGTCATAAAAAGATCATGTATGTGAACTTGTTCTAATGGGATGAATATTCTTAATTGTCCCGACACCTCTGGCTCTGCCCTGCCCTGCTCTGCCCTGCCCTGCTCTACCCTGCCCTGCTCTGCCCAGCTCCTGCTCTGCCCTGCGTTCTCTGTGCAGTCTCCACTTTATTGTACAACATTACATTGCTTGGTAGCTAGGCTTTGGCCATATAAATCCCATTCGGACAGGCCGGTGCATGTTTTCTCTTCTGCCTCACAACAGTAATCTGCATGCTAACCAACTAAGTGGGAACATTCTAAAGATAGTAATGCAGACAAACCACTGTCCACCTTTACAACCCAACTACTTCATCCATGCCTTAAAATCATGTTCTTTGAGTGTTGAGGTTCTTTTCACATGCCATGTTGCATTCCTGTGCAGTTTATACATGTAGCCAGTGGGTTATTTTATAGGGCCTTTTGGGGGGATATCAGCAGCCTGCCCTCCCTTGCAAGGCCCTAATATTTAAAGTGTGTTGACCTCAAAATTCCTTGTACACATTTCTGGACACATTCACTAGTCTTGACTTCACATCTGAAGTGCGTGTCCTCAGATAGAGCGTTCCATAGTTTAGCCGCCAAGAAACGTATTATGAAGCATCTATTTGCAATAGTTAAAATAATCAAGTTTAGCCCCAATTAGGTTCCATGTGATAATGTCCCCGGTAAAAGACTGTATGGCAAAAAAGTTGCTGCAAAAAGGCTGTTATTTGTCTGGACATTATCACTGTGAACCTGCAGGGCACACTCCCGCAACCCCAGTTTTTAAATTGATTTATTTTGATCTTTTTCCCCCACAGGGAGCGGGGGACAGCCCCACTCCCCTTACAAATGGAGACCATGCATAATGTTGCCACACCCTTTTCCCGTCGACTATATGTATGGCAACCATTTGTTTGGGGGTAATATTACCGGATACATCAACTACAGCATGGACAGGTCTGTTGAAATACCTTTGGGCAAAAGGGGCCTAATCTTCTCAAATGAATGTGCTGGTAACCTGAGAAAGTAATGAGAGTGTGTACCTTAGATTTCAAAGAAACTGTAGAGCAAAATGGATTTGTAGGGTTGTGGTCTGACTCTGAATAGGCACATTGGCATTTCATAATGGAACTTCTATTGGTGATGAGCTTTCTGCAAAGTAGTTTTAAGGTTTTATGTGATAATACAGGTATTTCCTCTTCATTTTTAGTTTTGGCTACTAGGTGGCGCTGTAAGCAATGCCTATAAAACAAACCTATTTTCATGGGAAGGGAGGCGAGGGATGGACGATGAGGAGGGACAAACTTCCTGTGGATATTGTTGAGTGTTTTCCCCACTCATCAACAGCCCATGGCCATTTTATTCCGTTTTGAACCCTGCAGGTTCACAGTGATAATGTCCAGACAAATAACAGCCTTTTTGCAGCAACTTTTTTGCCATACAGTCTTTTACCGGGGACATTATCACATGGAACCTAATTGGGGCTAAACTTGATTATTTTAACTATTGCAAATAGATGCTTCATAATACGTTTCTTGGCGGCTAAACTATGGAACGCTACCTGCCCAGCACCAACCAAAACAACCCACCACTACCCCTCCTTCTACATTTTGGGGATCTATTTGAGCTGATTAGACTTCTGAAAGGTAATGGCTTGATTGCAACTATAAACCAGCCCCAGGTCTATTGTATTGTATTGTATGGTATTGTATTTGCTTATTTATATAGCACTCTTTCCCCACTTTTCCCCGGCTATGTGTGCACTAGACCGGATGTGCTTGGCCATAGCCACATTCTAAAGTGTGTGGATGCTTGGCCGTGGCTGCAGCCTGTGTCCACACTAGTGGTGTGAAGCTATACGTACCATAGACTGCGAGATTGCTCGGCTGGGGCAGTATATGTCCATGTCTAGAATAGAGAGTCCCATACCAATGGGCCTAGCTTTCATACTGTAGCAGGAATCTGCATATATTAAACCGCGATGGAGGCTGCACCTAGATTTGAGAATCCTGCATAGTGGGAGAAAGGCCTATGTTTCACTGTGCTGTAGGTTTAGGGATATGTTAAACAAATACGGAGGCTACGCCTACATCTGAGAATCCTGCATAGTGTGGGAGAAGACTAGGTATCACAATGCAGTAGGTTTAATCATACAGTAAACAAAGATGGAGGGTACACCTATACTTGAGAGTCCTGTATAGTGTGCAAGAGGCCTAGGTATCAAAATGCAGTAGATCTCATTCTATAATAAACAAAGAAGGAGGCTACACCTAGATTCGAGAATCCTGCATGGTGGGGGAGGAAGGGGTTATAGGTCAAAATATCGAATCAAAAGGACCGAAAACAAAAGGTTCGAAACATTTTATTTTATTTTTTACATTATTTTTTTGGGGGGGGGGTTCCCCCCAACCCCTGTTTTTGTGGTAAAAAACACTTTTTTACCTAAACGAAAACCCAAAAAATATATAAGTTTTTAATGTATACATTTTTATTAAAAAAATGTTATAAAAAAATTCCAACCTTTTGTTTTCGATCCTATTGACTCTCACCTTTTGCATTCGATCCTTTTGTATTCGATCCTTTAACCAGACACCGGAGGAAGGGGGCTAGGCTTCACTGTGCCGTAGGTTTCCAACTATAGTACAGTAGGATTCCGTAGTGTAACAGGAGTTGATGGTTTGTTGTACCTAGATTTGGGAATACCTTTGTAGTGGGAGATTGCTAGTGTAATATAAATGTCTAACCAAGTGTGCCTTCAGCCACTTGATTTATAAGCAGTGCATGTGTCCTTACATTACATATTCCTGAATTCCAGCTAAAAACAAGCCCTGGGAATGCCAACAGTGCTGGCTCTTGTTTAATCTTTAGATAGGCTTCGCCACAATGTGCCCATGTACTAATGCAATTTCCCAGCTGGTACCATTTTATGGGCAGGTAGAACTACAAGGGCCCTGCCTGGAAAATGCTGATTCCATGCCTACACAATAGCCACAACTTTGCTTGTTTTACAGCAGGGAGAGGGGGCATCCAACATACACCCATTATAGCCCACTATCTAAGCCCCGCTCCAGGGTGTATAAGCAGTGGAAAGGGGACACCCTCAGTGGCATTTTTGCCACTAGAATTGTAACTACAGCATTGTAAGGTAAACCAGGCCGGAAAAATTACAGCAACAATTATTGGGATCACGGGTTGGGCGCTAAACATTACCCCCCATTGGGTCCATTGGACCCAATGGGGAACTTTTGGCGCAATTACCACATGGCAATACCACCAGCGGTAATTGCGCCAAAAGATGGGCATTTTCCCAGCATGTTTACCCCCAGCTCTGAGCTGTTACTGCTGCATTAAAGGGCTACCGCCAAACTAATGAGTTAAGTTTGGAGGCTGAACAAATATGTTGAAATTAATGGCTGGCAGACAGGACTCTGCTGCCTAGCAAGTGGCACACAAGGCTACAGTTTCAATTCAGACCAGTGTGATTCTTGATTATATGTAGGTGAAGAATTATCCAATAAACCTCCCATCAGCCCTCCAAAACCACTTAACCACCCTGAGTCTGGTCGGCAGGATAGGGAGGTGTATGGTGTCATGGGCTGCAGACAGAGGTAGATGCATCAACAAACCCAATTTACCAGCCAACTACCTGCAATGGTCATTTTTCACATGCAATAAGGCAGGTTCCACAGGGGTGTCCAACTCCAGACCTCGGGAGCCGGAACCATGTTGTATTTTAAAGATACCCGTCATTAATATTCATGATATAAATTTGCATAGAATAATACTAAATGTATGCACATTTTCTCTCATGAAAATGAATGAGGGATATCCTGAAAACCTGTCAGGATTCCAACCCTCGAGGCCTGGAGTTGTGCGACCTAATGAATAATGTATCTCCACAACTGATGCTACCCAGCAATGTCTTGCTGCTTGACTTTCCGTTCCTCGTTCCAAGTTTTAAGTAGCATGTGAGTGGCACAGGAGGTAGGCTTAAGGAAGATTTCTTGAAAGCTGGAGTAACCCTACCTTGTTGGAGATATTCACTTTGAAATGAATTGTTAACAAACTCTGGAATGTTAAGAGTTAATTCTTTGGCAGAGCATTTTGCCAATGAGGAGGGGCAGAGACACCCTAAGCAGGTTGTAGTTCACAAGCTTTTAATGACTTTACATGGTTTGTTCTACAGGGATTGTTGGGAAGACAATTTAGAGCAACTACTGTATGAGTTATGTCTACCATAATGCTCGACCCATACACCTAAAGAAAAATACGTGTAAGGACTGCATTATTCAAGTTTCTGTGGGCCTAGTGTTATTCGTACAGCATTCTGTATTTGTTTATTAACCTTTAGTTGTTTTCATATCACTCTTTTGCTAAGGATGGAAGTGAATAGAGAAATTCTAATTTGAATCCATCCACACAATGTTACCTACCATTCAATATTTTCGTTCCACACCATTCACTAATGTCATACACGCATTTTCTTATTCCATAATTTTGAGTCAAGGAAAAAAAAACTGAGCACATACTGATTATTTTCGATTTTCTGTTTCTGCATCCAGACACACAAATGGGGGGGATCATTGTATTAATAGTTTTAATTGCATAAACGTAAACGCTAATGTTAACCCATACCTGCTGCTGTTGGGCCCCCTGCATGCAATTTTTAATCTTTTGGAAAACAGAGTACAAAAGTAGAGAGTAAAAAGACACATTTCAGTTGTATCCTTCGTTTCTGTTAAAAAAATGTAACTGCACCCTGTAAATTACTCTTTGCACAGGGCATTCACAATGGATTACTATGGAATTTGCAAGCTTTTTGCAGGTGCTAAATGGGGGCAAATTCTATAGGAACCAATTTATTTTATGTCATTGTAATAATGGAGATGAGGGTTGCACCAGGTATGGCCCCACCCCCACCCATTCCTGAATATGCACAAAGGTACAAGCTGAGAACTGGTCTATAAACAGTCAGTAAAACACGAAGAGCCACGTATCCGCCATTAGGAGTATAATAGGCACAAGTAGGGTGACAGGTAGTTGCATTCACATACATTGGAGGCTGCTGCATACACAGGCAGGGGATAATTAAATGAAGACTTGCAGTAGATATGAAGAAGACTTGCACGTAGATATGAAGAACACTTGCACGTAGACATGAAGAACACTGATGCATAGACATGAAGAACATTAACACGGAACACACGAAGAAAACAACATGGCGGCTAATGAACAGATCTACTGCCATCACTTAGACCAAACTGTGCTAGGCCTCAATTCCGAAATACTGCAGACTGACAAAAAATAACTTAAAACCAGATTGCAGGCCTCACGGTGCTCAGACAGCCCCAAACATCAAGGTCAGTGTGCTGAGGGGAGTTCTGCTTAGTAAGCTGACATCACACCAGATAATGTTTCCCAAGGCATACAGCATACAATTATTAAAGATAGTTTCAGTTTGTAGCAGTGAGGAATACACATATGCTTGAATGCCATTTGCAAGTGGCTACCGTGCCAATTCATTCTGTAACAAATGAATAGACAGCACGCCGAGTGGCTGCCAAAGGAAAGCACACACTTGATAGGATAGTAGAAAAGCCAATACATAAATGGAATGTGATCTGCACAATGGTAATTTATTACAGGCCAAATTAGAAAGTGCACTTGCCATTTCCTTAGCACAACCAGACACAGAGACAATGCTCCAATGCCAGGGACAAGACTAACATATAAGAGCCCAGGCCTTGGAACAGAGGGGAGTAGCTTCTTTAAACTGGATCATAATGGTTTGCCCATGTCTTCTTCCTCAGCACGTAATTTGACTCTGCATGATCAAAGTCTGTTCTTCTTATCGACAAATGTAGAAGAATGCCAAACAACAGTATATTGGATTCAAATGTATTATCTGTAGAGGGTTTACCCTAGGAGGGGTTATGAGGTGTAAAAGGACCAATTATACAGGGTTCACTTATAGATAACTATATGTCCTACACTCTACCAATGAATCAAGTATGAGAATTGATGTTTGCTGTGATTGTACTAACAATTACGTCAATATAATGATTTCTCCCTCCATTTTGAGATTGTCCTTTTTACACTCTCCCAGCGGCCATCTGTTTTGGAATAAAGCTGGGTTTTCTTGTGCACCTGCAGTTACTCCATTCATTGAGTTTTTTCTCCTTATTGGTATATTTGGACCTATCTTAACACATGCGTGGAAGGCAGAGACTAAAAGTAAGGTGATCAAACACCAATTCCACTTCGTGTCCCAAATCCACCTTCAAATGTCCCAGAGCAATAAAGCAAGGATTAAATGCTTTACGCCTTGGTTTTGTTACTTGGTTTACAGCTCTAACCCAGAGAGAGGTTTAGGAGGCCCTTAAAGTACAAGCTCACTTCCTGTTCCTTACAAAGTTTTGCTGGCCTACAGAAGGGAGAAACAGGGTGAATTGACACCTTGAAGGATTATGAGACAGCAGCAGAGCAAGAGAATAAGGTTGGAGGCAGAGATAATCTGCTGGGGTGACTGTTTTTGAAACATTGTTAACATTTGTTGTGCGGTTTTACTTTTGTGAGGCTGTTTTCATGGTCTTCCCTTTTTCATGCATTATTTTTTCCTGTCGCTTGTTTATATTGGAACCTTTCATGACTTTACTTTTTGCCACTTCATCTAGTCAATGTAACTCCTGATTTTCTCTGTTTTTGTGTTTATTTCACCATTTTTATGGATCCTTCATATTTTGATTTTGGGAGGACCTAACTATGATCCTGATGATAGAATAGTCCTTGTTCAACATCAACATCAACATGTTGATAAAGCCTTGAGTCCCAAGACAATAAAAGCGCATATCAATAACAACCTGTTTGAGCGCGCAGGTAACTGACAGAGCTGAACAAAGCACAAGAGTAATTTCCGCTGCACCCTTCCCTCACATCAACACACTGCCATCCTGTCCCAACCTCATGGAAACAGTTTAGTTTTTAAGGGTAATCCATCAAACCAGTTGCTCAGGTTTGCCACTGGAGCATGGTCGAGTTTAATTCCCTGGCAGTAGCTCCCCTCCCGTCCTTTTCTCACAATGTATACAACATTATTGATGCCTACTTTGGTTTCTGACCACTAAATTGGAAAAAGTAATAATCCACTTGAAAATAAAACACACCACCCTAGTGATGTACCCAACTACCCAGTCATTTTAAACCTCAATTATACAGGAAAATGATTGAAAGGCTAGTGGTTTAACAGCTTCGGGAATGTGTAGAGCAAGGTAATGATCCAGACCTTGTTCAGGTTTGCCTCTGCACAGTGCGTTCTACAGAATCAATGGTGATATCAATCATGAGTGATCTACACAGAGACACCAAAAAGTGATGCATGGAAAGCTTTAATTAATCCAAACCACTAGCAATTCCTCCATGCATCTTTGATTGGATTTATTTGGATCTCCTGCACCTCACTGACCATGCTCAGCAATGAGGAAACATGTAGGTGGTTGCTTAAGCTCCCATTCAGAGGGGATATGTCCTAGCGATTCTGGCTGGACTACTCCCATTCTTGGCTGTGCAAGGAATGATTTGCATGTGGTTGGTCATCTTCTGTTGTAGTGCAGAAGGGCTAGAGAACTATAGAATAAGATCTTCCCAAAGGAATCACCAGAGGTTATAGTTCAATTCAAAGCTTTTAGTTGATCACTTAGCACGTGTAATTATCCAGATAGAATGAATGCAGTAGTCGGATCTGCCTAGATAAACCCCCACTGGACATGGATTCATTCATTGTTTTTAACATTTACAGCAAATCATTTTTGCAGGCTATGCCCAAATATAGGTCTTTTGTTTCACTGTTCATGAGACCCAAGTTGCATCACAATGCCCAAATGAGATTTGGCTTATGTCACTTTGTTTGTGTCCCTGGCTGGCCACCATAGTAAATCATTTGGCAGTTCCCCAATCATATTTCTTAGGTCACCAAAATATATTTCTTTTACCTGACACTTTTTTAAAATAGTTTGTCTGTTGTTCGTCTTTCCTTATATTTATTTATTTATGTATTTATTTATAAAGCGCCGACAGCCTGCAGGCACCGGGGCGCACAGATACATGAGTTAAAACAAATAGATAAATAGGATAATCAAGATCCTAAAATAACCCAATAGACTAACGGGCGATCAATTACTTGAAGAGAAAAGTTTTTAATGCTCTGTGTAATGCCATTGTATTTTCTTCATGTCTTAGTTTTAGTGGGAGTGCATTCCAAAATGTTGCAGGGCAGACTGGAAAAGATCTTTCTAGGCCATTGGATAGTTTATATCCAGGGCAAATGACCTTCGCCAGGTTAAAGGAGCGCAATTATTGGCTGGGGTGTAGCGCGAGACTAAGGGCTTTAATTAGGATGGGACAGTCCCAAAGAGGCATCGATGTAATAAAGTGCCTACTTTAAAGTTGATGCGGTACAGCACCAGAAGCCAATAGAGGTTGCATATAATTGGATATGTGTTCTGTCTTTGGAATTTTCTTGAGGATGCATACCACATCATTCTGGATGATTTGGCATTCCTGCAAGCATGTGTTTTGGCACTGGAGAACTCCTGAAAGGGGTCTACCCAGGTCTTCCCAAGCAGCTGATTGCACACCACTTGCACATGCAGAATGCAGTGGTGTGTTTAGTGTTGAGTCTAAGACACTATTATTTTTTTTTTTTTTTAAACATTTTATTGGCATTTGTAAAAGTGCGAAACAAACAACAAACAGTGACTTAACAACCAACTTAAAACAAATTAACTAATTAACTACTTAACTTCCACAGCCTTCATAGAGCAATGTATCGTCCGTGATGGGGGGCGGAGGGGGGGGGGTCGGTGTGCAGCAAATCCGTGGTCGTGGGGGGCTGGGTATGGTGTTGGCCATTCTTGGAAACCAGTCACAGGCGGTATTCTGTTAGGAGCGAAAATTCAGGGGGGTTTGTGGTCGGAGGCAAATTGAATGTCACGCACCAGGGCCTTCCATGAGTCCAGAGCTTCATTGGAGTCGTCATCGTTCGAGCGGATACCATCCTGCCAGGCCCTAGTCTCCGCCTCCGTCCACTTTTCCAGGTCTTTGAGCCAACGTCCGTGTCTAGGGCCCCTTGGGGATTTCCATGCCATCGCTACGGACCTCTTCGCAAGGATGCAAGCAAGGTCCATTAATTTGACCTGATGCTTGTGTTTGCTGGGTCTGGGATGGGCTCCCAGCAGGCATTCCTTTGGGTTCCACTCGTATCTTGTGAGCCCCGCCTCAGTGCATGTACGTTCCACCATGGACCAAAAGTACGCAGTTTTGGTGCAGGTCCAAAACATATGGATCAAGTCCGCCTTGTCGTTACCGCACCAGGGGCAGTGCGGAAGTGCACGATTGTTGAAGGTGGCAACTCTTAGCGGAGTCATGTATGTCCGGTATAGGACATTTAACTGGACTTGTTTAAATCTGGTATTCCTCGACACCTCCTTGGGGTATAGAAGTGTTCGCTCCCATTCGCCGTCGGTGAGCGGGACCCCCAGGTCGGATTCCCATTTTTGTCTCAGGGGCGCGCTTTTTGGGTTGGGTCTGTCGTTCAGCTTGGCGTATAAGCGGGAGACCGGTCTCCAGCCATCTGCTAGGTCGTACATCTCCTGAAGAAGGGGGTCCGGTGGGGGTTCCTCCGGCCAAACGGGCCATTGTGCCTTTGCCGTCCGCTTGAGGCGATGGTACCACAAGAACTGGGCGTTTGAAATGCCTTCGTTGGCTTGTAGGGATTCGAGTTCTCTGAACATGCCGTCTTCGAACAGATCCCCCCATGTGTAGATTCCAGCTCTCTCCCATTGTCTCGCTGTCGCTAAGTCTGCGTGGGTCTTGCACACGTCAGCCAGGATGGGGGCACTGGGATTGTAGGGGTGCTCCAGGTGTCGGAGAAAGCCGGTTCTGGCCCACACCTGCCGGCCCAAGGTGACAATCATGGGGACTCCTGAAGCTTGTTTCATCGGGTTCCAAAGCATCTCCTTGGGGAACAGCTTGGAAGTCGGGTTACGGAGGAGCTTCGTTTCCGACGAAAGTTCATCAGAAAGCCATTTCGTTGTGTGACTGAGCTGTGCGGCCAGATAGTACCTTTGTAGATCCGGTAGTTGTATCCCACCTTCTTTGTGCGGGAGCGTGAGTGTGGGGAGGGAGATCTTGTGTCTGGAGGACCCCCATATGAAGTCCTTGATGAGAGAGTCCAATTTTTTGAAGAAAGGCGGCCTGATGTAGAAGCATACGTTCGTGAAGTGGTACAAGAGGCGGGGGAGAATTATCATTTTGACTATTGCGGCTCTGCCCATTACCGCCAGTGGTAGCTTCGACCAAAAGTTCATGGATTTGCGAAGGGTCCTAACAGCTTTTTCCGTGTTATGGTCATGTGTGAGAGCTGGGGTATGGCACACGTCAATTCCCAGGTATTTAAAGTGCTCTAGTTGCCATCGTATCCCGACGTCTGGGAGGTCTGACTCAGCCAGGCCCCTAAGTCTCGCCAGCGGAAACGCACAAGACTTCAGTTTGCTGAATGTTATTCCGGAGTATCGGGAGTAGTTGTCGAGGATATCGAGCGCGACGTGTGCGTTGAGCCGGGGGTTATTCAAGTACAGGAGGACATCGTCCGCATACATGGATATTATGGCATAGTCCCTGCCCAGCCCGATGCCCGCGTCAAAATGTTGTGCCCTGAAATAGGCAGCCACTGGCTCCAGGCCCAGTATATATAACATTGGGGATAGTGGGCATCCTTGTCGGGTGCCGCGCTGTATCGGCCAGGCCTCAGACATCGTCGTTCCAGTCTTCACCCTGGCTGTCGGGGTGTTGTACAGTACCTCGATCCACCTCACGAAGCTCGCTCCAAAGCCGAATTCCTTTAGTACTTCAATCAACCACTCCCAATAGATGGAATCAAAAGCCTTTATGGCGTCCAGAGAGAGTATAGCGAGGTCTTCATCTCGGTCGTGGGTCTCCGCCATGATATGTTGGAGCCTCCTCAGGTTCGCAGTGGTGTTGCGACCTGGCACAAAACCATTCTGGTCTTCATGGATCAAGGTTCCAATCACCCTTGCCAGCCTCTTAGCTAAAATTGTGGTCAGAATTTTGCAGTCGTAGTTCAGCATGGCAATCGGGCGATATGATTCGCAGTTGTTGGCGGGTTTGTTAGGTTTGAGTATAGGGATAATAATTGTCTCTTTCATGGAGTCAGGTAAGGTCCCAGTTTCAAATGCCTCCATATAGACCCTGTGGAGTGTCGGGGCAAGGGTCGCTGCGTAAGCTTTGTAGAATTCGGGCGGGAGTCCATCGCTCCCGGGGGTTTTACAAGTGGTCAGCGACTGAATCGCATATGTCACGTCCTCAGCGGTGATCTCTGCATCCAATGACTCTCTCTGGGCCTCCGTCAGACTTGGGAGCTCAATCTCGGCCAGTGTGGTCCTGATGTCGTCCACTGGTATTTTGGCGTCATGGGCGTACAACCTGGAGTAGAAGGCCGCAAAAGCTTGGTTGATATCTCGTTGCGTCCGGTGAGTCGTCCCCCTTTCATCCGTTATTTCGGTTGGGAGGTGTCTTGGAAACTCGCGCCCACACAGCCAGGCAAGCATTCTACCAGGCTTATCCGCTTCTTTGTGAGTTCTGGCTATGTAGGTCGCGTAGTCGAATTTGGACAGTCTGTTCCATGCCAATAGGCACTCCTCCCGGATGTCCTTCAGCTCTGTTTCGGCATCGGGTGCATTATTGAGTCCGGATTCAAGGTGGGTGATCCTGTCTTCCAATTTCTCCAGTTTCAGTTTCAGTTGCTTGCGAATACCTCCGGCACCTGATATAACTTCGCCTCTTGTGACAACCTTCATGGCCTCCCAAAGTGTGCTCCAGCGCGATACTGAACCTGTATTAATGTCGAGATAATCTTCAAGTTTGGTACCCAGTTCTTCCCTGAATGCGTGGTCCGTGAGTGCTGCGGGTGGCATTCTCCATAGCGGGATTGGTGGCCTGGGTCCTCTAGGGGTCCATTGCATGATCAGCGGTGAGTGATCAGATATGGTTCTACCTAGGTAAAGTGTGTCGTCCACCTGCTGAGCCAGCGCACGATCAATGAACAGATAGTCTATTCTCGTGTGGACCTTGTGGGGGGCCGAGTAATAGGAGTAGCTCCTCTCGATGCGATGTTGTTCCCTCCAAATATCCACCAGGTCGAGCTGTTCTATTGCCGTGTTCAGCGCGTTAGACGCGAGGTTGTTCGGGGAACGGGGGGGGTCCGACCTGTCCAGAGCGCCGTTCCTGACAGAATTGAAGTCGCCACCCCATATGAAAGCGCTCTCTCTCCTGGGAATGATTTTGGCAGTGAGCATTGCGAGGTGTGAGGGTATTCCTTGTTGCGGGAAATATGAGTTCACCAGGCACACCGGTATGGAATCGATGGTGCCCCATATTATTAGATATCTGCCCTCCTTATCGGCTTCGTGGCCCAACAGGTGGAAGGGGACAGTTGGGCTCACCCACGTGAACACTCCTCTGGCGAATTTGGAATAAGGCGCCCCTTTCCCGGTACCTCCCCACTTATCGGAGAGTTTGGCCGTTGCTTCGTCCGTGAGGTGGGTTTCTTGGAGCATTGCTATTGATATCTTTTTCCTACGCAGATAGGAGTGGATCCGATTCCTCCTCATGTACGTGCCCATGCCCCTCACATTCCACGTCATCACCTTGATTTGGGACGCCATGGAGTTATTGTTTCAGCCTCGTCTTCCACGCCTCCCCTGCCTCCGGGCGGTACATTATCCCCCTCAGGGTCTGGCGACGTCCCGTCCGCCGCCCCCAAGAGCCTCCGGTCCCATTTTTCTGCTTCATTAGTAGTCTGAGGGCTGTGGTGTGAACAAAAACAAATAACAAAACTAATACTGGTGCGCCCAGCAACGACAAAGTCTTGCGGGTGCTCAGGCGCTCTCGTACCGTCTGGACCCATCCGGGTATCGGGCACGAGGAAGGTCGGGCAGGCAACTGGCCTGACCTGTTCTGTTCGTGGGGGGTGGGGCCCTGTGCCTGGCGGGGGCCGAGCGAGGGCCGTTTCATCTTTGCAAACTGTTGAGTGATGTTACCTTCTTCTTAGGTCGAGTGCCCAACGTCCGAGTTGAGTATATGACATCTTCGCATCGGGCGAGGGGGTTCATCAATTCGCGGAAAGTTGAGAGTCATTGTCCGCTGCTAGATTGTTGTCCTCTAGCCACATGGTCGCCGCTGCCGGGGATTCCAAGAAGATCGCCCTGCCCTTGTGGATCACTTTTAGTCTGGAGGGGTAGAGCAACATATATTTTAGGTCTAGTTGTCTGAGCCGAGCCTTGATCGGCACGAATGAATTCCTCTCCCGTTGAACTTTCGGGGTGTAATCAGGGTAGATCGTGATCTTAGAGTCGTTGCGTCCGATAGGGCCCTCCTCTCTGGAGTGTCGGAGGATAATCTCGCTATCTCGGAAGTTCAGAACTTTGGCAATTATAGGGCGAGGGCGCGAGCCCGGCGGGGGTTTCTTCTGCAGCGATCTGTGCGCCCTTTCGATCGAGAATCCCTGCGTCAGCTTTCCTGCGCCCACCTCCTGTTGTATCAGGGATTCCACATAGGCCGTCGGATCCGGGCCCTCGCTTCCCTCCGGTACCCCCAGTATTCGGATGTTGGCGCGTCTGGCTCGGCCCTCGGCCTCTTCGGCCCTGGCTTCAAGTGTGAGTACCTTCCGTTCTAGGTCCGTCACCTTGGCCTTCAGCTCCGTTGTGTCTCCCGACGTCTCTTTAATGGTGGATTCGGCGGAGGTCACCCTTTCCGTCAAGTTGCGGGCGTCCTGGCGCACAAGCTGCAGCTCAGATTTGAACTCCCCAATTCTCATGTCTATGAACGCACGCAATGATTCAATCGCCTCCAGTACTTGTGCTTGGTTTTCTGGGGAACCAGTTGGTTGCGCTCGGGGGGATTAGGAGTGGAAGCGCTTGGCTGCAGGGGAGTCTTCGCTTTAGCGGACACGTAGGAGTCCATGGTGCTTGCCTTTGTCTTGTTCCTGGACGCCATTTTGGCGCCACTCGATCGTGTGGAGACAGGCGCCGGGGTTATTTGTCGGAAGCAGGGTGGTCCAGGCTCAAGTTTTCAAGAGGGTGTACAGTGGGATATTTATCAGGTCGTTCGCGCTCATGCCCGGCGCTCTCCCCACCGCCACCGTCGTCTGTTGTCGATGGCCGGGGCCGTGCTCGGTGGTGTGGGTCTGAGCCCCGGTTTGGTTTCCCCGGCCAGGGGGTCTGGTTAGTTCAACTCAGCAGGGCCGGATAGAGGTAGAGGCTCCTCACCCCCGATGCAGTCGCAGCAGAGGTTGATAGGTCGGTTTGGCTGCAAGTTCTCCTGCGACATTAGTTTCGTAAGATGGCCGCCATCTTGGGTCCCGCCAAGGGGGGGGGACCGTTATCGGAACGAATCCGTGGGCTCGGGGGCCCGGATCCAGGGGAAGACCTCTGCAGCGTGTCCGGGATCGGTTCCCCTCTCCTCGGAACCGATTCTTTCTATCTCAGGTGCGATTTTAAGTAGGCAAAAGGATCTGGAAACGGCGCCTCGGCCGGAGCACGGCGACTCAGCTTCCGCTCGCCATGAGCTCCAGGCCACGCCCTCCTGAGTCTAAGACACTATAACCACAACTCTCAAGATCTCTGCTCCCTGCAGTAGCTTCCACATTCAGAGCAGGTTCTCTTTAAGTCTTTGTGCATGCTTGTCCATTCCTTCAGGAGATGAACTTTCAATCATGCTATGCCCTTTTATTGCAGGTTCCCGAGTTCAGGAAACAGAGTTGGTGGCAGATCCTTGAGTTTCACATTAAATATAAAAGGGTTATCTGGACATGGCCCCTTATCGCCTGTAGCTAGAGAGATGCTGCATCTTATAACGTGCCTATACAAAAGTGTTTCAAGGCGCGACGAGGCAAGGGAGGGCGAACAGAGAGAAGACAAGCAGCGATCCTACTAGGCCAAGTGTCATTCAGATGGTGCAAGTGCATGGGAAGGGGAAGGAGGAGAAGTGCAGGGGGGCAAGGGGAAAGGATAGTGCAGTGCATGGGATATAAATAAATAAATAAATAACAGTAAAGGTAAGGCCAGCAGGTGGCAAGTGCAAGGGTAAAGGCAGACAACAGGTGTCAAGTGCTGGTAGTGGGACAGTAGGGATACAGAAACGGTCCCCAAGTGCGGGGGTGGCCAGGAAAGTAGTGCAGTTTTAGTGTCAGCCAAGAGGTCAGCAAGGGAGAGAGGGATAGAAAGCAGAAGCAAACAGAAAGGTTTTGAGGTGCTTCCGGAACCGAAGATGATTCTCCTCAAGTTTCAGGGAGGCAGGGAGGCTGTTTCAGAGGGAGACCCCAGCCGAGGAAAGAGATCTACCATCAGCTCATTGCTTGGAGAAGCGACTGACCCTGAGGGAGTTTGAGGTAGATGAGCGAAGAGCTTGAGAAGGAAGGTATTTAGGAAGAGAGAGTTGAAGGTATTGAGGCCCCCAGCCCTAGAAGGCCTTGTGGACGATGCAGTGGGTTTTGGACTTAATCCTCGCAGCCACTGGGAGCCAGTGCAGAGATTTCAGCCCTGGGAAGATACGATCCCTGGGCTTGAGGCCAAGGCCAAGTCTTGCAGTCCTGTTCTGGATAAGTTGCAGAGGGCGGAGAGTAGAAGCAGGCAGATTAAGAAAGAGGCTGTTGCACTAGTCCAGCGTAGAGAGATCCAGAGCTCTGGAGACAGTGAGCTTCTGAGGAACACATGCTGAGGGCTGCTGTTAGTACTCTTGTTCAAAGGACAGATTTGCCTAGATATCATTGTGATATTCCCAAGAAGGCAGGAACATGTTTCTGTAGTTGCTGTAGGTACTTTTGATTGAAGCATTTTCGTGATGGACCATCCTTTTGGATCGGAGTAGGCTAATATGTAAATAGATATTTCCCAAATGATAAGGTACAGTGACCTGAAATGTGAGCCTAGACCCTACTGAGAGAGTTTTTTATCTCGCTCGAGGGGCTCTCACAGTTTTTTGGGTTTTTAAAACACTTGGGGTTTCAACCTCGGGTAATAAGACAATCCGATTGTGAACCTCTCCCTCCCTGTCCCTACAGAGATGCAACATCACCTTCCCAAGATCTCTGTAGCCACCTGCCTTGAATTGAAATCCCTCCTGTCTGTGAGACAGGCATGGTATCAAGAGATGACACAGACAACAAAGTATGAATTCAACAATGGAATCTTTATTAAGTATCAGGATAGATGTAATGCCAAGCTTGCCCTATACCTAAGGTGGGAATTGCCCTACCTAAAGAAACCAAGGAAAGTCCATGACCATAAGTCCAAATCAAGACTGAGGGCCTCATTACGAGTATGGAGGTAGCCATGCCGCTTTTAGCGGCATGGCTACCCCCATACCGGGTACCGGGTCAAGGTTCCTGGAATGGGGAAATACCGGGCCATTCCGACCTTGGAGGGCCCGGTATTTCCCCATTCAAGGAACCCGGACCCGGTACATCCCCATTCCCATTTGAGCCCCCATATGGCTCATTGGGAATGGAAAGGATGCTAACAACGGGCTCATTAATGACGGGCCCGTTGTTAGCATCCTGGTCTGCTCGCGGGTGCCGCTAAGGACGCCTGGTTTTACCAGACATCCTTAGCGGGTCCCACAAGCAGACCTCGTAATGAGGCGGTAGAGGGTTAACAGGGCTGGCAGCTCTACCTTGCGCCGGTAACCCTCTACCGCCTTCCTTGTAATGAGGCCCTCGGTCTGTGTCAATGATCCTCATTACGAGTATGTCCATACCGGGTTCCAGGTCCGGGTCCCACGAAAGGGGACTTACCGGGCCATTCCGACCTTGGAGGGCCCGGTAAATCCCTTTCATAGGACCAGGACCCGGTACTTCCCCATTCCCATTTCAGCCCCCATAGGGCTCAATAGGAATGTGGAGGGAGCTAACAACGGGCCCGTTGATAAAGGGCCCATTGTTAGCACCCTCTACTGCTAGCGGGTCCCGCTAAGGACGTCTGGTCAGGCCAGACGTCCTTAGTGGCTCCCGCTGCAGACCTTGGAATAGGGCAGCCCATAATGAATGGTGCCGGTCCCGTACCGGCAACATTCATTACGGGACCGACAGGGTCCTAATGAGGCCCAATATCTATGCTTGCCCTCAGGTCTAATACAGAAATGTAGTGCAGGATTATTCTAACTTAGATAGTGCTAAAAAAGAAAGTCTGAAGCAGCTTCCAGCTCCCTTCACAAGTTTAGGATAACTGTTCCAACAGTTTTTGGTTTAAAATGCTCTTTAAAGACTCAGGGTTCCCTTCCCCAAGCTTAAAATACTGGCTCACAAAACAATGTTCCCAAAGAGCTCCGGTATCCTTCCCCAAGCATAAAGTACTGGCTCACAAAACAGTGTTCCATAAGAGCTCAGCGACCCTTCCCCAAGCTTAAAGTAAGTCTATGTTCATAAGTCCAAATCAAGAGTTTATCATTTGGACATTCTGACAATTTCCTTAGTTTTCTTTTTTTAAAACAGTTTTTATTAACTTTTACAATACAAAAAACATGTAATTCAACACTACCCCCTTATGGGGCTTAACATCCCCTACCCCAAACCCCCCACCCATCCCCTCCTGAGTCATGCATGCATATTAACATAAAGCATCAGCATATTTATGTCACAATTCTGAAACCCCCTAGAAGAGAAAAAAAGGAAGTGTTCAATTTGCAGTAGAGGGTGTAATGCTTGAAAAGTGCTACTCCAAATAAGAAAAAAAGAGGAGCCCAGTGGATATTCCAACATAGTGGTCCTAGTCTTTCACGGTAATGCCGGAGCGTTCTCCAGAGCTCCTTGGGTCGAGGAGGGGCCCACACAGTTCTGTTCCTCCAATATATAGCTCCTGAAAGCCTTCCAATAGTCTCTGGGTCTACTATTAAAAGGAAGCATCTGATTATATTGTGTCTCTCTCCGTTCACACATCAACATAAAATTCAGCCAATGTTGCATGGTGGGAGCTGTGGCTGCCCCCCACGAGCGCGCCACCAGGGACCTTGCGGCCACCGAGGCCATGCCGAGCAAACGTTTATCGCTGCCAGACTGCATGTCCACCAACGCCAACAACCAAGTTTCAGGAGTGAAAGGGATTGGAACATCTACTAACTTCTCCATGACCTCTGCCACGGCCGACCAGAAGATTTGAACATGAGGGCATAGCCAAGCCACATGAAAGAAGTCGGCCGGGGACTGTTGACATCTCCTGCAGTTCGGGGATCTGCGTGGAGATAGCTTATGCAGCAAGAGGGGGGAGTAGTACGCCTGATATAGGAACTTATAATGGGTTAATCGATGCCTATTGTTGGCAGAGATTGCTTTGGATTGAGTAAGTACGAAACCCCACTGTGCCTCTGTCAGAGAACACTGTGCCTCTGTCAGAGAACATGTTAAGCTGCCTGCCCATTTAGGTTTATATTGGGAAGCTAAGGGAGACACCAACGATCGAGCCAACCCGTACAAGAGAGAGACCACTCCTCTAGTCTATATTGGATTAGTAACATACTCCAAAATTGGGGAGACCGCGGGAGCCACGGGAAAATCAGGCCATCTAGATCTCAATACCTCCCGAAGGCGGAAGTACAATAGCATAGTGATCGGAGACCAATCGCCCCTAGCCTTAAGTTCCTCCCAGGTTATGAATTTGCCATGCTGCGCAACATCATCCAACGTATGGATCTGCAGGGCCTGAAAGTGCTGAATGAAAATGTGTTCAAAAGTAAGGGTTATCCCTCGGACCCTGAATATGGCCAGCATGGGGGAATACCATGGTCCCAATCCAGCCCACCTCGCTAGCGGATCCCAAGCCCTCAACGTGGTCTCTAAGGGTTGAACCTCTGCCCTCACATGCTGTTCCCTGGCGGCCCAGAGGAAGCCCCTCAGATCGTCAGTCTGAGCGATCGCCCTCTCCAGTTGAGAATGGGGGCAGCTATTCGTAGGGGACCACTGCCAAATTGAGTACTGGATCTGGGCAATAAGGTAATAGAGGAAGAGATTGGGAACCTCCAGCCCACCCTGTGCATGAGAACTACACAGTGTGTGTAGCGATATACGGGGACGCTTCCCTGCCCATATCAACCTGGGACATCAGTGCCCTTACACGCTTCCAAAAGGACTCAGGGGGCCATACCGGGACGTTATTAAAAATATAAAGTAATTTCAGTAGGAAGACCATTTTAGATAAAGAGATGCGGGCCGCTTGGGACAGGCGGAGTCGGATCCAGGCATCCACCGTATGCTCCAGGTGGTGCATGACCGAGGCGTAGTTCTCCGCAAAGAGAGTAGTAGGGGACGTGGACACTCTGACACCCAGATACCGAATTACCCGTGGACACCAAGCAAAGGCCCCCCCAACATCTTGAGGTAAGACCCCAGCTGTGAGTGGAAGGACTTCAGATTTAGACCAATTAATTTGCAGACCAGAGATGGCACCAAAGCGGATATTTCCTCCATCACCGGCTGAAAATTAGACCAAGGATGTTTTATGTATAACAACATGCCATCCGCGAAGAGGGAGACAATGGAGACACAGGAACATATAGTCACACCCCGATGGGAATGGAACTCCCTCAGAACGCAACCAAAGCAAATAATAGGGGGGAAAAGGGGCATCCCTGCCTGCTGCCCCGGATGGGATATATAGGCGCGGATTGAAGCCCATTTGTGTATACTAGGGCGCGTGGAGCCGAGTAGAGAAGCCTGACCCAATGAGGAAACGTAGTACCCGCGCCCGTACGACGAAGGACTTCGAACAGAAAAGGCCACTCAACAGAGTCGAACGCCTTCTCTGCGTCCAGGGCTACCACAGCAATAGGGACGTCCGTGTTCACATTATGCATTAAAGTAAATAGTCTACGCAGATTGTTCTGTGTCGATCGACCCAGGATAAATCCTGCTTGATCTGGGAGAATCAAGGCAGGCATATGGGGGAGAAGTCGGTTTGCAAGCAGTTTGGCCAAATTTTTATTGTCCATGTTTATCAAGGACAATGGGCGATAGGATAAACATTGCCTAGAATCCTTGTTGAGTTTAAGCAGTACTGTAATCAAGGCAGTCCGAGTAGACTCCGGGAGGACTCCAGAGGAGGCCGACTCTTCAAACATGTGACATAAATGGGGGACAAGCAGATCCAGGAAAGCTTTGTATAAATCAGCTGTAATCCCATCTGTTCCGGGGGCTTTACCATTTGGAAGCGACTGTATCACTCTGTGGGGTTCCTCTGCTGTGGGGGGGTTCATTAAGAAGCATCCCAACCTCCGCGTCAAGCCAGCCCAGGGCAACCCTATACAGGTACTGGGTGATGGCGTCGTGTCCGGCTGAACTATGGGCAGTGTACAGCTTCTTGTAAAACTGACGAAAAACCTCATTTATCCCCACCACATCCCTGATTGCCTCTCCCCCAGGAGATTCTACTTCTAATATGGGTTCCAGTTGACTCTCCTGTCTTATGGCCCAGGCGAGGGTTCTGCTTGGATGATCTCCCTCCCCATACCTTGCCGCCAGCACCGGGTCCCCCAAGAACCTCTCCTCGCTATCCATTAATAAGCAGATTTCTCGTCTTTTCGCCGACAGGTCAGACTGCAGCGAGGGGGAGTTTGATTTTTCTTGAAGGAGCTCCAAACTTTTGATATCTTTTTCCAAGCGGGCAAACGCTCTGCGAATGCTCCTCAGGACCCCTCCCTCTTGGGACATGCACCATCCCCGTAAATAGACCTTGAAAGTCTCCCATTTGACACCGGGGCTAGATACCGATCCCACATTCAGCTGGAAAAATTCTGCAATGGCCTGGCGCAAGTCTTCCCGAAATGCGCCGTCCAACAGGGTGCAAGCCCGGAACCTCCATCAGAGTTGCCTGGGTGGGAGTGATGGACCTTTAAACTTCACCAGTACTGGGGAGTGGTCCGACAGAGTGCGAGGGAGAATCGCCACACCCTCCGCCACCCGCGACAGAAAGATATAATCGATTCTAGAGGAGCTCCCATATGCACTGGAGTGGTATGTGAATTCCCGCGTGTTAGGGTGAAGCCAGCGCCAAATGTCAACCAAAGAGTAGTCTAACGCTATGGAGTGCCACTTCTGAGCAGCTTTGGGAAGTGGCCTAGAGGCTGTAGTAGACCTATCCAGTGTAGCAGAAAGAGCTAAATTAAAGTCTCCCACCAAACCACCTCATACCCCGGAAAAGACCTGAGGTGTTCCAAGCAAAACTGGAAGAACTCGGGAGAGTCATAATTTGGACCATACATGTTCATAAATAAAACGGACCAGGCCGCAATCTCACCAGCCACTAAAATAAACCAGCCTTTTTCCTTAGTTTTCTTAGAGACAGGGAAACCCCTCTTCATTTTAGGGACAGAAGGCATTTTTCCAACCCTTTTTCATATAATAAAGGTTTCTGCCCAAAAACATGCCACCATTGTGTCAGAACCTTACTTCTACACCCTCATACATCTGAACTATTGACCTCTTCAAAGGTTGACTTAAACATTCCTTACTTGGTAAAGAGGGAGCTCCCCAGCCCTCTCCCCCATCCTCCCTACCTGACCCACCACTTCTTCCAGTGACGCTTAATAATGTAATTTTGTATATTTAATTAGTACTCCTCTTTAGTTTGAAGCACTTGCTCCCTTAGGGTAATGTTGCCTTTCTAAGTCACCCATTGACTTATATACATTTTGTTTCAGTTTGTTCTGTCCCTGGTATATGTCCTAAAAAAACTGGCTCACTACTTGTTCTCATTTTTATGTTATTGTACAGGCACCCTTCATGGGAATGTTTTCCAACATCTGTAAATGTGTTATTGTAAATCACTTCTGTTTGTAATTGACATGCCTTTTCTTCAAACACAAACAAATACATCTCCCTGAGGACTCCTAACAAGCCAGAAACAGGGGACCATGGGATGGCTTTGCAGTGCTGGACTATGATATTGGGTGGGGCCAGACTGATTTGCAAAAGTAAATTTCACTTCTAGTGTAGTAGAATACAATTTAATGTACACCCTCGTGAGTGGTGTGATGAACTGAGGGAATGTATCCCTTCTCCTCAAGAGATAGCCCCCCTCCCTGTGAGTCTAGGAAGGTAAGCCCGCTCTGCAATACCCTTCCTAGGGGTCGAGGCAAAAGGGACCTCGCTGTGAGATGCTACCCATCTAGGGACAAGGACTCCTGTTCCTGTGAGGAACACCCGGTTGCTCTCCAAGTGATGGCTCATATGGATTTGTGTAATACATCAAAATGTTATGAAATTCATGAAGATAAAGTGAAACTATATTGTCAGCGACAAGAAACTGAGGCTTTAAATCAAAATCTCCAATGGACAGTGCTGAGGATACTGAAAAGGGATTACATGCAAAAGAACCAGAGAGAAAGGGCGGACAGCTGAGAAAGAGCGAGAGGCAAAGAAAACCAGGGGAAGCCCGCTTTACGTAGCAGAACAGAAGGAGGAGAAGCTATTGGAGAACACGGGCCTGTGTAAACCAGAGCAGCTCATGGACAGAGCAAGAAAAGCTGGAGAACCAGCGTGAAAAAGCAGAGAAGATCCGAACATGGTGGAAGAGAGATCAGTGGCAGCTCTTTATCCTTTATTCTTCGTGATAAACAGGTGAAAAAAAGTGAACAGAAGTACACATTATTTTTCGAAACCTGTAGGCCATTGAGAGATCACTGCACACCTCCATGGTGAAGACATAATATTGGAACAGAATGTTTAATAACATTCAAAATAAAAATGCGAAGAAGTATATAATTGTAAAATACTCTTCTGTTTCTAAAAGAGTTTCTTGAATGCAGCATGTTGTCGGATTGAGTGTTTAGATGTCTGCTGGTCTTGACTTTGGGTTTAAGTATACCCTCCATACATAGTTAAACAAAAGGGGAAAGATTGATCTTCACCCTTTGTTGTTTTTTGCCTTACTGAAATTTAAGCTAGGATGGCTCATATATATCGGTAGTGGACTAAAGAAATATGGACCCGGCCCAAGGCTGAGTGGAACAGAAATCAGGTAAATTGTTCCTCAATTAAATAATTAAATAAAGAATTAGGAACCGACTGATCATTTGGAAGGACATTAGGTGTGGCATCAGTTAATAGTTATTTTTTAATGGGAATATTTTTCTATTGTTTTTTAGTAAAATGTCTAAAGTCATCTAATGAGAAGAACAACAATTTTTATCTCTGTACCAGTCTTGAAGAAGACGGCATCAGTACCCTGGAAGGGGTTTCGAGACAGCATAACGTCAAAACTATAACTTAGGGTTGTTTGTTAATGTTATTAAGGAGGAATCTATTTGTTGATAGTAACCCTCCATCCCAAACACCCATAGTTGGCCATCACTTATATAGTGGTTCTTCTAGTGGAATGATTTAATGTTCAGTATTATCTAGCCTAGTCTATTGATATTATTAATAGAATAATAGGCCTAAAGCGTTTGTTGATTTTTAAATATTTTCTAACATTTGCACAATTGACCTTGTATATTAAACAAGGATCTATCTTATACGGTAAATGAATTGGCTGTTTTTCAATACATGTATTATCATTTATGTAAATTGTAAGGGAAACATATTTGAAGTCATGTTTGTGATATATATGTATGTCTTTTTTAGAAAAAGAAAATACATATTTTGATAACAAGTTCGTTTTAAGAATAACTCATACTGAGCCTTCACCTATAGCTTTCTACATGACCGATGGTCCTACTTTCAGAATAATTGAAACTTAATAGTGGTTCCATGAGGCATAATTTCTGATTTTGGTAACTACAAAGCAATAATGTTGGGCAGACTGCCTGTACAACAACACCAACTCCACCAGTGGAAAGGAGGAACTGCTGATCTGAGTCCTGGCTCCAGTGCTATCCAGAAGACAAGAGCGGGACGCAGAAGAGAGAGATGCAGCGGAAAGTAAGCCACAGAGCTATGAAGAAAGCAAGAGAGAGTCAAGCATCCTACAGGTACCAGTGCCGTTACCCCTGAAACAAGGAGACAATATGGGGAGCAGGAATACCGGAAGGTCCTTAGGGACTTAACTTAAACGAAACTCATACCAGTGCTAATACCAAAAGAAGTGGGAACAATTTGATAACCCAGAACTGTGTTAATGACATCAGGAGAAGCACAAGCACCACTAAGGGGGAGAGAAGGTCAAGGCTGTGCACTACGAGGATTGAAAACCTCACCAACCATTCTCACAGGAAGCCTTAACTTATCACACAAATTAAGTTCCATACAATCAACACAAATATTAGGATTTTGGGAATAGGGAGTATTGCTAATTTCCCTTTTAGGGGATCTCTTGTCCTCAAAGGGGAGGTCATATGAGTGTGCTCCTGCTTGACCTGTCCCCTATGGGGTGTTAGGCTTAGCAGGCTCACCTCTCTAGTACCAAATGGGGTGGCATCCCTTGCGGAGAGGGGACTAATTCCCTGGATTTGTCACACTACCCATTTAATGAGACATCCTTATTATGTAAAGGTCATTTTATTGTTTGGTTATAGCCCAGCCTAGGCCAAGTAGCAGCCAAAAATGAATGGCTTGGGTACCCAAATTTAAAGTCTTCAATTCTTATGTTTAACAAGAAGCTCCCATGAGAGGTAGTAATCTATATATATATATATATATATATATATATATATATATATATATATATATATATATATATATATAATGCTTAGGTGTATTTCCATACTCAGCAATTTCTCAGTGTTAGGTTCCCCTCTGCTGTCCAAATGGCAAAGTGCACCTCTGTGTGCCCTTCCAATTCAACAACAGCTATTATTTTAACAAACTGAATGAGCACAGTTCTCCGTGGTTACCATCACCTTCTACTATGACAAACATTCAGAATAATTTCAAGTTACTTATTTCCAACCCCACTTCTCATCACTCGGGCACGCCAGTTCCAGTATCAATGAACAGTTAATTACCAGCTCAATATTTCAGTCTCTAAAGAACAAAATGCTGTAGGACGAATGCCTCCCCACAAGATAAAACTGAAAGTAGGTGCTGTAATTATGCTACTACGCAATCTTATGCTATCACGGGGACTCTGCAATAGAACAAGTTTGAAAATTCTGCATCAACAAAACCACATCATAGAGGCATGTGTTATCGATGGAACTTAGATACTGTTCTCATACCTCTCATTCCATCTGATACAAATATGCCTTTCAAATTCAAAAGAAGACATTTACCTCTACGTTTAGCCTTTTCAATAACTATTAATAAGCCACAGGGACCTACGCCCCCTTCCTGTAAGCGATCATTGGTAATTTCCAATATTTAAGAAGGGGGACAGAAGTGACCCTATGAATTAGTGACTGATTTTGACCTTTAAGATATGCTAGAACAGCGTATGTTATGCCAGGAATGGCTTAGTGTGTCTAGAAATGTGTCTGGAAAATCTGTACTGCAGTTGACCAGACAGTACACTACCATGAGAAAGAAGGTGGAGGTGCATACTTTATAGATATGCATTCTAAAGAGCGTGTGGGGGCACATGCATATTGATAAATGTTATCTGAAGACCTATAAAGAAAGAAAACCTCTGCTTATGCTTTATTTTGGATTGTTAACATTGAATTAAATATTGAATACCCATCCAGCAAGGTAAGAGAAAGGGCCAAGAGACTCATTAAGCTAGGTTTCATTAAGAGCTAAAAGATCAATACATCAGCAGCTGAGACTTGCAAGACAACCACACACTACACCCAAGATCAGGAGAAGGATGCTGCAAACTCCAATAAAGTGGGTTCAAAACTCTGCGACCCTATTGATATATTTATTTACGTTCTTATATGGTTCTTCATGCCAGATTCCTCCAACCTTTAATCACTGCAATGGACCTCAGCTCTCGGGTCAAACATCAGATTTATTCACTGGGTTCATTATAGTGCTTAGAGGTTGGAGGTATTCAGACAAACCACTAAGCACTGTTATAACAGATGTTTTTTTTGGCCCATTTTTACTGGTAACTTATTTATCAAACTTAGATGCGAGAAAGACTATGGTGTCCCTGCCTCAGGATTTGAGCTTGCAAAGTGCAGGTTGCTCTTATTTCACAAAGCAGTGCTTTACTTGGGAGCTCTCCTTCTGTGGGCAATGTAGGGCCTCTGGACACAATCCTTGCAACACTTCAAATGGTTAAAATCTGCAAAGCTCAACTATGTCCAGGTGGAAATGCCTGGTAGTCTGTAAACAGGATGCTAAATATATGGGGCACCAAATGTTGAACAGCTTTAGACACCTCGTTCCTCCATATCTGAGTTCTTAAAACATCCCTTTTTACCACTTGTAAGGTGGACTACTCTCACCCAGCAGTGAGTCATCGATTCCAAATTGTACTGTCCTTGAAAAATCTGCATAACATGGAAGTGTAGTTTCAGAAATAGTTCTAGCCTTGTGTGATAGATTAGGGTATTTTGAATGAAACCTGTGCTGTTTTATCAATCACTGATAATGTCCCTAAAACTAGACATTCCCACTCATTGCAGAATCATTCCAGTGGAGTTAAAATTGACATTTCGGGGGAGTTCTAATATTTTAATGTGAATCTCTAGACTGTAGAACACTAAAACTCTAATGACACCTGAGAGCAGCACAGCACAAGAAGGACAACAGCAATAACTACAAGCTAGAATATGTGAATATACTGCCTGGAAGACAATATAGAAGAGGTTTCACCCATCAATGATATAACACACAAATGACAAGGCCATCAAACAAACCATTTGAAGACATCATGTAGTTTGTGTAGCACTTGACTAACTGATGGCCATGCAGAGGGGCTGTAAATTCTTGTATGTTAGGCCACTGCCATCACTAAACATGGTAGGTTATTAGCCCACCTTAAGGGACTGGCTGGTGTTGAGGAACTACTATTGAGGACAACTGTTTGTTCCTGGAGGGAAGGACAGACTAGAGGAGCATTTATATCTTTGATCTGTTGATGGGCCCTACACCCTATGGAGGGACACAGGGCTTGCTTCTCTCCCTGTTGATGTTTAATGTGTATGCCATTCCTTTATTTGATAACTTCCAGAGTCATGGTCCGATGATGAAACCCAGCCCCTAGTCATCTTTGGAGCCCTTGACAAGTTGTCTGACCGGTCATCAATTCAATGGAGGCGAATTAGATTAAGTTAAATCTTGACAAGATGGAATTCCTGATAGCCAGCTCTGAAACATGTATGAAATGTAGCTGGAGTTAGTTTTAGCTGCAACTTGTCAATAGCCTGTGAACTGCTTCAGTTATCAAAGTACAACACTTCATGATCCTGCTTGACCAAAGCTTTAGCGTGCAGGCTCAGGTTTCTGCATTGGTTAAGTCAGGGTATTCCTGGAACACGCGGTATGGAGAAGGGGCCCCAGACCCTCTTGGGTCCTAAATAACAAACGAATAACTTTGACAACTACCCTTGTGTATTTGGGCATGTTGGTGAACACCAGTTTAAACAATAGCCCCCGGATAGACCAACTAAAGTCAAAGGTTAAACATCTGGCTTCGGCAGCACGGATACTACAAAAGAGATTGGGAAGTCCTCAATGGTCCCAGTGAACATGTTCTATAGGTGTTGGCTATAGTAACATATGGAGCAGAGGTGTTTTTTGCAAAAGATTGTGCATGGTGGGTTGCATTAGAGAGTTTGTTCTGGAGATTCCTAGGAGTACACCAATGCCTGCAATTAGATTTGAGCTGGGTCTCACATCACTATGTGCAATGATAGAGTCGAAGAGTATGTCCTTGTATCGAACATGAATAACTGAGTACCCTGTAAGAGGGTTCAGTGTTTTGAAAGAGGCCTTAGATGCAAAGAGTGAATCTTCTTTGAATGTATGGAAGCCTGCATGTGTTCAAATGTTGACGGATTTGGGTTTGGCGGAATCTGAACTGCTGATTAATCTGGAGGAAATTAAAACAAAGCTGTGGAAAAAAGATTGAGTGGATACAATAACTGTAAGGGGGAGTATAATATTAATTATAGGACTCCTGGCGATTTCCTGATATGCCCAGGAAAATGAAGTAATAGTGTACACAATTGATCAGGGAGTCCCGAATAGACGAAAAACTCTCGTGACTCAGAGACGTTTAATAAAATGCTTTACTCGTGAAGAGTTTTCAGAGGAATTTAGTTATAACAGAATTAATTGCCTAGAACAGAAACATCCTAGTTACATCGGACAAAACAAGACATTGTACATATATGATTTGATTAAAAAAACGGAGGATATTTTCAAAGGACACAGAGAAGATATCTAGGGCTGGACAATGCAGACACAATGGAGAAAGTGATTGAATGGATAAATATTGGTAGCTGGAACGTGGGGGGGAATGTTCTAAGAGCAAATGCAAAGTGATTGCTAGGGGAACCAGTACATGCATGAACTTTGAGGCAATGTTCCTAAAGAACATTGAGAATGTGTCTGAAAAGAGAAATTCTGCATGCTGGAACTGAAATGGAACTGAAAGGCTAGAATCAATTGAAACAATGACTGAAAACAGAAGCACTGAATGTTGGATATCATATATGATATGGCATTTATAATATGATATGATATGGCATTTATAATGCACCTATATACAAGTGTTTCAAAGCGCAACGAGGCAAGGGAGGGTGAACAGAGGGAAGACATAGACAACGATCTTACTAGGCCAGGTGGCATTGAGATCGCACAAGTGCAGGGGAGCGGGGGAAAGGGAAAGTGCGGGTAGGGGGAGGGGCAGTGCAATACATAGGATCAACAATAAAAAATAAATAGAATAAATGAAAACAGTAGGTAAAAGTGCGGCCAGCTAGTGGCAAGTGTAGGGGTAAGTGCAGACATCAAGTGTCAAGAGCTGGTGGGGACTGCAGGGATACAGAAACAGCCCCCAAGTGCAGGGGTGCCCGGTAGGCAGTGCAGGTGTGCAGCTGGCGGGAGAGGGGACCTGGGCCCGAGATCAGAGGGTAGCCAGGTGACCAGTGTAGTTTCAGTCAGGTAAGAAATAGTTTTGGCTTGGAGGGTCCGGTCTGCCAAAGCGACACAAATAATTTAAGCAAGAGAAAATATTCTATCATCTGAGGAATGTTAAACCTTCTGTGGCGTCTTCCTGAGTTGTGGTTACAAAGACAAATAAACCACTTGTAAATAGTATGTATCAAGAATACTCAGAAATCAGACAGCGCCAATATTAGTGCTCTAAACATAGATTTAAATGAAACGGTTGCCCTTAGTAATGACACAATAAAATAATCTATTTAAAGACCAACACAACCAGGAGATCAAAATTCAACAGGCAATTAATTGCAAAACAAAATATGTGGTATATGGCATTGTCTGTGTATGCAATATGGTATACATAGGCAGTACCATCAGAGAACTGTGAATCCGCAGCCGAGAACACCTGGCAAAGATTGGAAGCCAATATCCAAGATTACCTTTGGACAGCCATTGGCAGCAAAAACATCAAATGGCAAACAAAGCTGACATTAGATTCATAGGACTACAAAGAATCTCAATGGGCAAAAGAGGAGGAAACAGAGAGAAAGCATTACGCCAGGCAGAGGCCAGAATGATTTGCAAACTGAATACTACGGCCCTTGGCCTCAATTCCGACAATGAGATGGTATCTTTTTTATAGCAATGTACCAGCAAATATATGTGAAACATCATATTTTTAGCGTTACCGCTTTTATAATATAATATATACAACTGTTGACACAATATGTCTCTCTGCAAACATGACACAGTTTGTCAATGATAAAGTCAAAATCTATATATTAAAGAAATAATGGAATAATCAGTGCGAATTAGTACAGCCTACATGTACAAAATGACAGGCATATGCCAAACCCTATTAGTCTGCCTTCTAATTAAGACAATCACACTGAAAAGAGATCTATAATAAACAAACATCAAACCGACATTTGGTTTCATATGGCTAACATAGCTATCTCCATGACAAAAATGAATGTACCTCTACTTAATTAAATACAATTAAAATATTCCTTTATTTTGGGTCTACAGGAATTTACAATTCAGTTCAATTCAAATTTAAACTAAATTAAATTACTAATATAGTCAGACATTCAAAAATGTACATGCATATAAGCTGCAAAACAATGTGAATATAAATAATGACAAAACAGCACAAAATACATACTTAATCGAGGTTTACAGTCACTTTTTCTACGGGTAACACGATATTAGTAATACCAAAAGATGGCGTGGGCTGAACCAAAGCGCGAGAAAAGATACACAAGGGACTCTGATACAACTGTTCCCATGGTAATTCACAACACCACTAATACCGGACTCAGACGCCACTTGGCGCCTCATTCTGCTGCCGACGCGCGTGGAGATACATATTAAAGGAAAAGTTACAGTAAGAGACAGTTGGAAAAATACATTCTATACCATTTAGTAAAGCACTTGCCTTGATGATTAATGGAGCCCACGATTGAATGTTTTGTTTAATACATTCTAAAGATAATTGACTCTTGTCTCAACCCGCACTATAGTTTAAAGGCATAATTAAGAATTATATGTGATTAATATACAAATATATACTGATAACATTACTAATACTGACCACAGATTTTTCCGTGCCCACAAACGAAGCGTATGTTGATCAATGGAGCATACGATCGAATTGATTGAGTATTTCAATCACCAATATATATTATACAGAAAGGATTTCAGTTTTAACCGCAATTTAGAAGAAAGACACAAACCGTGCAATACGTGCTATCTGCATATACTAAATCATGGAAGATAGTGAAAATACTGACCACAGATACAATTGTGTTTATTTTACCATACAGGGATTAAACCCTGTTACCGGTCGAGCAACTATTCCACAGCTCAATGGGGACACACACCGGAAAGTAAACTAATTTAAGCTTGAATGAAAACAGATTTTAAAGTCTAATGGATTGGGCTCAAATTAACTAGACTATTTCCATTTTTCGTTATGTCATCTTTCTTCTCTGTCTTCTTTTTGATATTTTGTCAAACCCCATCAATCCTCCCCATCACCAACCCTCACTGTCTGTGATTAATTATTCTTTCAAAAACTCATATCACATGAATACGAATGGACATTTCATTGTTTTTATTATATTTTTGACGCTGTGCAATCATCCAAAACAATCAACGTGTAATATGATATTTAACAATTCTGTTTTGTGTGTATTCTGTCAAACATGTTGAATCTGTACTTATAATTATGGATTGGTTAACACAGTGTATTAAGGCCCTGATTTGAAAAAGGCTTTCAAGATAAGCTGAAACACGTGTCATCACTAAGGGCAACCATTTCAAATAAATCTATGTTTAGAGCACTAATGTTGGCGCTGTCTGATTTCTGAGTATTCTTGATACATTCTAGTTTCAGTCAGGAGTTCAGCAGGGAAGAGGTTGAGAGAAAGCAGAAACAAAGAGGAAGGTCTTGAGGTGCTTCCGGAACCGGAGATGGTTCTCCTAAAGTTTCAGGGAGGCAGGGAGGCTGTTGCAGAGGGAGGCCCCAGCCGAAGAAATAGATCTACCACCAACTCGTTGCTTTGAGATGCGACTGACCCTGAGGGAGTTGGAGGCGGATGAGCGAAGAGCTCAAGAAGGAAGATATGGGACTGCCGGAAGGGGCAGAAGGTCCCAGTATGGAACTCTTCATCGAGCAATTGCTGGCGGACCTGGCGGCACCGAAATCCTTCTCTAATTTCTTTTCAATAGAGAAAGCCCATCGAGTACCATCAGGGTGCCCAATACCTAGGGCCCCTCTGAGGACCGTCATCGCAAAGCTATTGAATTATCGAGACAGGGACGCAATACTGCAGATGGCCCAATCCAGAGGCCCGACTACATACAACGGCTCCAAAATCGCGTTCTTCCCTGACTACACCCGGGAAGTGCAAAAAGCCAGGCAATCCTTCGAACATCTAAAGAGGAAACTGCACTCCATGAACATCAAATATGGACTGCTTTTCCTGGCACAACTCAAGATCCAGCACAACGGCACTACGGTGCACTTTACGGACCCAAAAGAGGCCTGGAAATGGGCCGAGACACATATCGCTGGGAACTGGGACCCGAGGATCCCGGACCCTGGGGGCAGGCCCAGACTCCCGGGAGACAGAGGGCGACAAGGGCGGCTCCCCCTTCGACTGGAACCGAATGATCTGGCTCAAGAGATAGAAAATTGACGCAGTAAACCAGGTATGGCAACTGATATACACCCAGCGAGACTACACCAGGGCACGCACTAGACACTCATGCAAGGGTACTGTGAAACCCTGTTAACACTTTGCTGTAAATCCGTCAAAGGAACATGATGTAAGCAGTGGGCCCCTAAGGGCCACCACCTACGATCCCGAGTTCCGTGAGGATTGTGAACAATCTGGGTGGTGTGGCAGAACGAGTAGCGAAAAGAAAATAGCGTAATAGTTATTAGTTAACGAGTTGACTGTCCTTTTGACAGTGTGTTGAACTTGTTATTTGGGCGACAGATGCTTCAAGTTGGGTGGAGTATGGGGCGGGGGTGGGGGGCTCAAAGTTGTAATGTTAAGCACCGCACCAGTTCCGACACACGCATGGTAACATCTTCCTTGTTAATAAGCCACGCAAAACACTGGAGTACATATGTCTCGACAGAAAACCACCTTACGCACGATCACAACCAATCCCTGGACAGGCCACTGTATCACGCAGCATCTCTAGATACCCAACATAGCGTCACTATAGTCACACAGCTCAAATGGCAGGGACCTCCAACATGAACAGCAATGGAACCATCCGGGTGATGACATGGAATGTAAACGGGCTCGGTAATAGCATCAAAAGGCGACTGGTCCTGCAGGCATTGAACCGAAACTCCCCAGACATAGCTTTCCTAACGGAGACACATCTCGCTGGAACAAAGTGCACATTATTTAAACGCTCGAACTACAGATTGCCATTACACGCCGGTTTCACGATGGGATCGCGAGGGGTATTAATCCTACTACACAAAAGACTCCCATATATACTCAATACTGTTACACAGGACACGGGAGGCAGATTCGTACACACAACAGGAACCCTCTGGGAACGCACCATATCCATGACCGCTGTATATGCACCACCCAATCTATTAACCTCTCTGACCAATGACATTACGCCCCTACTCGCTACCAACTCTGCAGATCTTACACTAATTGGGGGAGACTTCAATGAAGTAATGAATGTAGACATTGACAGAACACATGTAAGGTCCAGAAACCCAGAAGCACGCACTAAACTCGCCACATTCACTAATGCTCTGGGGCTGCAAGACGTATGGAGATCATTGCATCCCAGCACAAGAGAATAGTCATAACACTCTGGAGCACATGCCTCACTGTCCAGGCTAGATTATTTTTTCCTACCATTAAGCAATATACATGAAGCATGTGAGGCACACCTACTCCCCAGAGGTATATCGGATCACTCTCCACTCACAATAAAGATTAAGACCAACAGATCAATTCCCCCGCCCCAGCTGGAGATTAAACAGTTACTACCTAGGATTCCCAGAACTGGTAGAACATATTCAAAAGGTCACCGAATCATACTTTGAAATGAATATTGACTCTGTAGACAGCCGATAACGCTATGGGAGGCACTAAAGACGGTATTAAGAGGTGAGATCATAGGCTGGACCTCAGCCCACAGAAAAAAACATCCAGAGGCAATACGTAAAGCCGAAATAAAGGTACAGAACGCAGAGGTTGAGCATATAACCCATGACCAACCTGCAACGCACCATACTCTACAATTAGCACAAAAACAGCTGCAACACATAACTTTAAACAACGCTAAACAAGCACACGCAGCGATGCGAGCAAGGGTATACGAGACAGGGGACAAAGCCAGGAAAATACTAGCATGGCTAGAACGTAGGGAGTTGGGCCTTACCCAAGTCAGGAAACTAATAACAGAAGGACCAGATCCACTACTAACAGACCAGGACATAGCGGAGGGGTCCGCAGAGTACTATACAGAACTGTACAGAGCACCATCCTCACCGCTATCGACTGACATACTGGAAGAAATCGCTCTCCCTACTTTAAGTGTGCAACAGCTCAACATATTAGAACAAAAAATCACTGAGGAAGAAATAACCCAGGCAATGTCAGAACTCCAATCAGGGAAAACCCCAGGTCCAAACGGCTTCCCAGTCGAAATATGGAAGAAAATTGGCGCAAATGTAATCTCCCCGTACCTGCTATGCCTTTTTCAACACTCACATTCGCAGGGTTGCCTCCCCCCAGACCTTAGGAAAGCTACGATAATAGTTTTGCCAAAAGCGGATAAACCACCTGACAGGTGCGGTTCCTACAGACCCATCTCCCTAATAAACTGTGAGGCCAAGATACTTGCAAAGGTACTGGCCAACCGGCTACAGCAAGTTATACACACACTGGTACACCCAGACCAGTGTGGGTTGATGCCGCAGAGATCCACTAGACAAAATATATATAGACTACATACAGCACTGGAAAAAATACCTGGGTTGCAGAGCCCCCTGGCCTTGCTGGCTATAGACTTTGAAAAGGCTTTTGACTCTGTTTATTGGGAAGCAATATGGGCGATTATGCAACAAATGGGTATAGGACCGTACTTCATGAGCTGGGTTAAGCTGCTATACCACCTTCCCGAAGCTGTAACCAAGGTAAACGGGCATGTTTCAAATCCTTTCCGGCTGGGTAAGGGCACAATACAGGGTTGCCCCCTGTCAGCTTTGATATTCGCATTAGCGATCGAACCTTTAGCAATCCTACTAAGATCCACACAAACATGGAGTGGATTCAGGTGGGCAGAAGACTGGGAGGACAAGGTGTCCTTATACGCAGATGACCTGCTAATATACCTACAGGACCCACGTGACTCTTGCCCTATCGTGACACAATTGTTTAAAAGATACGGCATGTTCAGCGGCCTTCGCGTCAACTGGTCTAAATCCACACTGTTCCCAGTGATCCAGATAGACAATGCAATGCCAGTCGAATGCCCATACCGCATTGAAAAGGAGCAATTTAGATACTTAGGCATACAAGTTACACATAAACTAACAGACTATGTGTCCAAGAACTTACTCACTATAACGTTAAGGTTCAAAGATGACGTCCAACATTGGATGTCCTTACCACTTACACTATTAGGACGCGCTGCACTTTTCAAAATGATGGCACTCCCCCCGCTTTCTTTACATATTACAAAATGCTCCACTACCCATAGCGCCCAGTGAGTTTCATAGAATAGATCAAACACTCAGGAAACTGCTATGGAAAGGGGGACGCCCACGCCTGGCACTCACGACCCTACAAAGATCCATATGGGAAGGCGGTATCGGACTCCCCCGGCTACAAACATATTACTGGGCCAGTCAAATGGCAATAATAAATGATAAACTACACGGGGACACCACACTACCGCACAATAAAATGCCGGATTCAAACCCACAAGAAAGACCCATCATGAAATACCTCTATTGCCAAAGAGACCGGGCTGCAGTCCCATCCATGCAGACACATATAACTCTGATATGGTCAGATACTCACAAATACTTAGGCTGGGATGGAAAGCTGACCCCAGCACTACCACTGTGGAATAACAAACACCTTCCGGAAGTGAACAAACTCCCTAAATGGCACTCCTGGTCCCAACTAGGCATTATGAAAATTGGGGACGTAATGAGAGAAAGCGAAATAATACCATTCAAAGTTTTAGCTACCACCTTTACACTTCCCCCTAATGAACAGAACCACTATGTGCAGCTTAAACATGTGCTACAGGTTCATCTCCCCGATATGATAGACATGCCAGACTACTCCCCGCTGGAATGCAACCTAGTCCCAGAAATGGTTAAACACAAAGTCACGTCCACCTTATATGGTGCCATAACTTCTTTCGCCACAAAAGAACTGTCAGGTTTGAAGGCCAAGTGGGAAAGGGATGTGGGCCCATATTTCCAGAGGACTGGGTGGCTGCACTAATGTTCCCCAGAGAGGTGGCTATCTCCTCCAGGTTCAGGTTAATACAACTGAAGATACTGCATAGAATTTATTACCCGAGGGTAGCACTATTCAACTGGGGGAAACCACTGACCCGCACTGCTTGAGATGTAAAAGGGAGGAAGGCTCCTATTATCACATACTGTTGAATGTGCCGTCATCCAACAATACTGGCAGCAGTGCTGCAGCGAACTGTCAAGCGTAATGGGCAAAAGAATTCACATGAGCCCCAAACAACTACTGCTGGGAATAGAAGAAGATATCGAGCTAACACGTTATGAAAAAGCATTTTTATCTACCACCACTGCAATACTCAAAAGAAACATAGCGCAACTCTGGGGCTCTGCAACAGCACCGACGTATGAGCAATGGATCACAGATGTGGACATTTGTATTGCAATGGAAAAAAGAGTACATACAGCTCGGGGATGTCCTGAGAAAGCTCAGAAAATATGGCAAAAATGGGAAGATGCACACTGAGCAGTAACCTATATGGATAGACTGTGCTAAAACCCAAGGACTCGTAAGGGAACCAGCCTGCGTAATATTAATGTGGTAAAATGTCCGGTTATGCTAAGCTCCTCTGTATGTAAAGCAAGGTGTGGATCTACGAATGGGCGGGAAAGGGAAGTATTGGTTACCCCGTTGGTCGGGCTGTATGTTTTCTTTGTGTTAATAAAAAACAATAAAATGTTATATTAAGACTAGAGACATTGAGCTTCTGGGGAAAAGTGAGGAAAGGAATGATACCTCTGAGGTAATGTAGTTGAAAATGGGCCTTCCTGACAAGGTCCAGGGTGTGAGGGAGGAAAGAGAGCGAGGAGTCGAAAATGACTTCAAGGTTTCTGACTTCAGATAAAGAACAAGGGGGAGAGCCCATAGAGGATGGCCAGAGGGAAGGGAGGAAAGAGCGAGCAGGAATCCCAATCAGAAGGATCTCAGTCTTCCTGGCTTTGAGGCAGTGATCTTTAGAGGCACACCAGGACTGGATAGCAGATAGGCAGTCAAGAATGGTAGAGGTAGCAGCAAGAGTATCAAAGGGAAGTTTGAAGAAGAGTTGGGTGTCATCTGCATAACACTGAATATGAAGGGAGAAATTGGAAATAAGATGTGCAAGCAGAGCAAGATAGATGTTAAAGAGCCAGAACGAGAGGTTAAAGCCCTGGGGAATGCCACAGATGGAGATAGGAGTGGGAGAGGAGAAAGAACCCACGATAACTTGGGAGGGACGTTCGGTGAAGAAGGAGGTCAGCCAGTCCAGTGCCCGCTCTGAGATACCAAGAGTATCATGGAGCCGTTTTATGAGGATGGAGTGGTTGACCATATCAAATGCAGAGGAAAGTTTAAGTAGAATGAGAACAGCAGGAGAGTTAGAGTCAAAAGATGTGAGCAGTTCTTCACAAGTGTTCAGAAAAGCAGTTTTCATGCCTCTGGATGCTCAGCATCCAGATTAATGGTCATGCAGGCAACCAACAGGCTCAGTATGCTGGGTCAGTTGGGGAAGACCAGCTTCTCTGGGAGTTTCCCAAGAAAGGGAGTGATAGAGATGGGGCGGTAGTTAACCGGACACGAGGGGCGGTGGTAGGCTTTTTTAGGAGGGGGCACACAAGACAGTGCTTGAGGGAAGAGGTAGCAAGAGAGTGATTGCAGAAATCAGCAAGTGCAGGAGCAAGGGAGCCAATGTTGTCCTTAATAGTTCTGGAGTAACGGGGGAGACCTGTTTAGAGGAGAACTTCATAGAGCGAACAACCCTAGTGACCTTGTCCAATGTGATAGGAGAGAATGAGGAGAGAAAGGCTGAGGGAGGATAGGAGGCCAGTGATGGCAGAGGAATGGGGGAGGGGAGTGCGAGGGGGAGGAAGAAAGAGTGCTCAGGATGTCCTGAGTGTTTGCAGGTATTTGGGTGACCAATGCAATACAGAGGGGCTGAGAGGGAAGAGGTGAGTTGGAGACTGCAGAATGATTGGATATTTCCTTGCAGATTTTAAAGAGTTCAGGCGTGTTGTTGGATTCTCCAGAGACGCAAACCTGGATGTGGGCCCTTTTCTTGGAACAAATATAGAAATGATATTGCCTTTGGAGAAGGCGACAGGCCAGTTTGTCAGAAGATGAGCTTGAGGTCTGCCACTTCTGTTCCGTAGATCTGCATTTGCACTTCAGGGCTGCTAGATCAGTCGTACCAAGTGTTACACTTGGTGGCATGTTTCAGGAGGATTTTTATGACTGGGGCAAGAATATTGAGAGTCTAATTGATGGCGAGATGGAGGTCGCTGACAGCAGAGTCAGAGGTAGAGTCTGCAGTGGAAGGAGATGGGGAGGTGGTTGTAAAGGCAGCAACTGACATGTGTTTCATCGGGCGGATGTCTGTGAATGAGGTTGGCAGAGCTGGGGGAGGTGTGGTCAGGGGGCCAAGAGGACCGAGGTGAGAAGAGAGGAGGGAGTGGTCTGACCAGAAGAGCGGGTGGCGAGTGGGACGGAGAGCAAAAGATCAGTGTGGATAAAGGCATCGAGAGTATGTCCAGCCGAGTGGGTAGGACCAGAGGGGGAATGGAGAGGGTGAGCGAGGTGCAGAGGTGAGAGAAGAGAGTGGACGCAGTGAATGAGGTGTCAAGGTGGATGTTGAAGTCACCCAGTAGAAGGAGTTTAGAGGAAGATGTCAGGAGAGTGGAGGAGACATCAGCCCATTCTGAGAAGAACAGGGTGATAGAGCCAGGTGGCCTATAGATAGTGGCAATGGTCAGGGAGGAAATAGGAGAGATGACCAGCTTGCAGACCAGGTTCTCGAAGGAGGAATATTGCTGGGTGGGTATGAGGAAAGAAGGGACCCACTCAGGGAAGATCAGGGCAACACCGCTGCCAGCACAGTTAGGACGAGGCTTAGAGATGATTGTGTAGCCATCAGGGAGAAGGGAGTCAAAAGCAGTGACTGAACTGGCATTGAACCATGTCTCGGTAAGAGCGAGGATATCAAGGTCCAGGTCCTCGAAGTGGAGTCAGATGTCTGCAGAGAGCTTTATTTCAGAGCAAGCAGATGAAGCAGGTATTCTTTTTAATTGGTTTTCAGATGTGAGTTACAGGGGTGTGGTACACCAGTCAGAGGAGGAGGAAGAGGAACAGAGAGAGAGGAAGAAGGAGTAACAGGTGCAGGAAGGAAGTTGATGAGGGACGGCAAGCACCGGTCAAAGAGGAGGAGGTTGGGTTGAGGACCCTGAGCCATGATAGTACCATTGCAATAGACATTGATTATACACCTGGATGATGAGAAGCCCACCAAGAGTACTTCCCATCTAGTGCCACCATTAATGACATAGGTGGCTGCAATGGGTAGTCCAGGGTTAGTGGTCAGGAAGTCTTTGTTAACATTTTTCCTTCCAGACTTTGTGAGAGAAGGAGGACAGGTTATAGTAAAGCAGTTAGCGTAGAAAGGACATATGGTGAGTGCCATAGGGGTGGCAAAGAGATAAGGATGGAGGATAGGAGAGACTGCACGGCACAAGCACAAACTCACCAGGTGGCCTAGTAGCTGAAAAGAGATTAGACAGATGCAGTCGAAACACTTGGATACAAAATTGGGGTGAATATTTGCACACTTAGGTTCGGAATTACCAAAAAGCACACAGTGCAATGCAAAATGGGGGTGTAGAGTTGTAAAAACACACCTAGGTTCGAAATTACCAAAAAGCACACAAATGCAGAAAAGAAAAGGGGGTATAGTAAGAAATAGGAGAAACAGCAGAGGTTGGCTAAGGCACAGCTAGGTTCAACAATTCTGAGTTAGTGAAAAGGAATCAGGTAGTCCAGAAGATGACACACAGGTACTCTAGGATGTGAGAACAAAGCTCAAGGGGCACACATTCATGGAGTAGCTGGCATCATGCAGGTGAGAGGTGATGGAGCATGAAGTGTTGTGGGGGAGAAGATGTGAGGCCCTCCCAAGGCCTGGACAGGCTCGGACAGGGGCCTTAGGTGGGGGCCTTGGGTTGGGGGCTGGCTTTCGCCTGCAGGCTTCCTGATTGGCCCTGAAGTGGTAAGAGTTTACCAATCAGCATGCAAGCTGGGCAGGGCAAGGCAGCAATCCAGTACTGACAAAGGCGGCGGCCATGTTGGGGAGTAGGATCCCAAGTTGCACACAGCTCAACTGGGCTAAACAAATATGAAAACGTGGGACGTTTTTTACAAAATGAAGTGCACCCAAGGATCATGCAGCCCAGCAGGGCAAAGTGGTGAAGGAAGATACTTGCCAGTTCTGGTGCAGTACGAATGAGTCAAAATGAAGAAAAAGCCCAACAGGGCTTGCCGTTTGCATAGAATTCAAATGGTGGGTCCTACTGATTCTCTTGGGGGTACCTAGCCCTGTTGCCGCTCCCCTGCCATGCCAGAATAAAAAGAGCATGAACAATGCCAGTCAGGGGCCTTAGGTGAGGGCCTTGGTTCAGGGGGCTGGCTTTTTCCTGCCGGCTTCATGATTGGCCCTGAAGTGGTAAGAGGTTCCCAATCAGTGTACAGGCTGGACAGGGCAAGTCAGCACTCCAGTGCTGACAAAGGCAGTGGCCATGTTGGGGAGTACGATCCCAGATTGCACACAGCCCACACAGCCCAACTGGGCTAAACAAATATGAAAATGTGGGCGTTTTGTAGCTCCGGTGCAGTACTAACAAGTCAAAATGAAGAAAAAGCCCAACAGGACTTGCCGTTTGCATAGAATTCAAATGGAGTGTCCTCCTGATCCTCATGGGGCTACTTGGCCCTGTTGCTGCTTCGCCTGCCGTGCCGGAGTACAAAGAGCATGAACAACGCCAGACAGGGGCCTTAGGCGAGGGCCTTGGGTCAGGGGGGGGCATCAGCATGTCACCTTCCAGCTTTCGCCTGCTGGTTTCCTGATTGGCTCCGAAGTGTTAAGAGATGCCCAATCAGCATGCAGGCAACCTTAGAGCCAAGTTAGCACCAAGTTTGCATTGTTATTCATATGACTTGATATTTTTGGTCATGCTCAAATGCTTCCACGATGCTGGCTTGACTCAATGGGAGGTCACCACTGGGATACGGGGGGAGTAGAGTTCGGTATCTCACTCCCAAGCACAGATCCTGCAGCAGTATTTTCAAGGGTTATTGTACAGAACGGTGGAGATATGATGCTTGACTGATGGTACGGGGAGTGATTCACCCAAGAACATTTAACCACTTCACATGTCTGTGCATATAGGTGCAACATATGGGAATGCATAGATGTGGTACCCAAGTGGGTCCCTTGCCTCCCTCAGCACACCATTTTCTGGCAGAGTTTGTAAGTGGCCAGATTCAATTGCTGTTTACTCGCTCCTAATTCTACTCTCAAGTAGACAAAAGTTTGCAGTGGGCCAAAACTCTGGAACCAGCTTCCACATGGCCTTTGTACTAAGATTCTCTTTTACCATTTAGAAATCAGCAGCAAACCTTTATTTTTCAGTGATTTTTGCCCTTCTGTCATTTAATATCACCTCTCGGCCCAGATTGCGCCTCAAAACACTTGTCTATTGGCGCGTTATAAATGCCATATAATATCATATCATATAATATCATACAGGTCATATGTGAGGTCCTCTGTGTGAGGTATGCGCGATCCACATTTCCTATTATATTACATTACATTATAGGAAGTACAGCCACACCTTGACTTTAGTTGTGGGCTAATAAAACATAACAAAAAATCTTATTTTTCTGAGAAGATTGAGACTTCCTTAAATCAGCCCAATATTCTTTTCACTGTATTTAAATCCCTGTCTTCTCCCACCAAATGCACCCCGGCTATAAGACCTACTCAAGAACTTTGTGACTCCTTGGCCGCATTCTTTATTACTAAAGTTGCTACCATCCGCGCTAATATTCACAGTAGCCCTGTTCTATTGTCCCACACTTCCTTAATGGAATGCTGGGCCAATCATGAAGCCATTGAATCCCCCAGTTCCACCTGGTCTTCTTTCCCTGTGTTCTTGGAAGACATGGCGTCTAGGGCATTACAAAGGTTTAAATCCTGCTCTCCCTCTGACCCCCTGCCTCTTGATGTGATGAAACAACTATCTGCTGGCCTTTTGGGTGTGATTACTACAGCTGTAAATCACTCTTGTCAGTCAGGAGTTATCCTGTCTGAACTTAAGGCCCCTCTAGTCATTCCCCTCCTGAAGAAGCCTTCTTTGGACCCTTCTCTTCCATCTAACTTCCGCCCTATTTCTCTGCTTCCCTGTTTTATGAAGCTTCTTGAGTCACTAATCTCTCCCCTTCTGTCCTCCTTTGTGGAGTCTTCTAGGATGCATGATCCGGCCCAGTCAGGTTTCCGCCCTGGCATGGGGACTGAAAGTATCCTTGTGTCTGTGCAGGACGACCTGACCAGGCTGGTGGACCAGGGTGGTGTCGACGCCCTGATTCTTCTCGATCTGTCAGCAGAGTTCGACACCGTGGATCATAGTATCCTGCTTACTTGCCTGGCCCAGATCGGCATATCAGGACAAGTACCGGCCTGTTTTGGCTCCTTTTTGGGGCACAGATCTCAAACTCTCTCCCTACTCTTCTTTCTAACTCCTCACTCTTGAGCTGTGGTGTCCCCCAGGGTTCTGCCCTACCCCCCATTCTTTTCAATATCTATATCTTTCTCCTGGTTCGCCTTATCCACTCCCTCGGCATCAGATGCTATTCATACGCAGACGATACCCAGCTGTTGATCCATTTAGATCTGGATCCAGCTGTCGTTTCCGCGTGCTTGTATAAGTGCCTGTCTGCCGTCGGAGAATGGATGGGCGATAACTGGTTGAAACTGAATGGGGACAAGACTGAGGTGTTAGTGGTGGGCTCCCCTCCTGATCCCTCCCTTTAGATCTCCTCCTTCTGGCCTGTATATTTGGGCTCGCTTCCGGTTCCCTCTTTGAAGGTAAAAAACTCGGGGTGACTATGTTAGCTGATCTTTCCTTGACATCCCAAGTGTCCTTGGTGTATCAGCAGGGGCACTTCCATTTTAAGATTTTAAGGAGAGTGCTCCATTTGATTCCTGCCTCAATGCGTCCTCTGGTGGTAGCAGCTATGATCCTTAGCAGGCTGGATTACTGCAATTCTCTGTATCTGGCACAACCTAAGGCGTTAGTTGCCAGATTACAGCATCTCCAAAATCTAGCCGCCAGGGTGGCAACAAGAACTCCCTATGGCTCTCATATATCTCCCGTGTTGCGAGCCCTCCACTGGCTTCTGGTGGCACAACGCATCCAGTTTAAGTCCCTCTGTATCGTGCATCGGGCTCTGCACTATCATGGTGCGGAGTACCTTCGCACAAAATTCGATCACTATGTCCCTAACCGTCTGCTGCGGTCAGGCTTGGCCGGTTTGCTATGCGTTCCCCCCTTCCGTCGCTCTCGGGTGGGAGGGCGGGATTTTTTCTGTTGCAGCTGCTCAGCTCTGGGACAGCCTGCCTCCTGCTTTAAAACTGTGCTCGAACCATTTGGCTTTCCGTAAAGGCTTGAAAATCTATTTATTCTAAGATCTGTTTCCTTCTCCGGTGCCTCTCTTGGCTCAGCAGTTCTTCCTCTCTAGCGCCATGATGCCTTAGGACGACCGTGTGCAAGTAGCAGTAACATAACATAACATAGGGTGGGCCCATCTACACGTGATGGTGCTGGCAATGGTGGTGCTGGTGGAGTTCTAGTTGCCACGTAATGATGTGATGTGCTTTCTGATTTGTGGTCGGACGGATGTAATTTCCCAAAAAGTCTGCACACTGGTTGGGGACATGCTTCTAATAACACTACACCCTCTGTAACTGCGATGTCATTCTCATCTTCCTCATTTCCCAGCAATGGAAATTCCCTTCTGGACTCTGATTGATCATAAACACTGCCATCATCATTAATGCCTGACTTATTTGTGGATGGGGTCGCAGAGGGATAGAGGCCTGTGATGTTCTTCTCCTCCGGGTGTTCAAATGCACCATGTGTTGTTCTTCAATGATCTTTGTTAGATAAGATCTGCACACCTCCCCCTTCTACCTTTCATATAGTGGATGGAAGTGAAAGTGCAACCTTCTGTGATGATTCCTGTGGAGTCATCACTAATCCTGAGCCTAAATACTCCTCCCATGTCGCCAGGGGACTGCAGCCGCTACCTGATCCTGACCCTAGGAGTGGAATTATGAGGGAAGATCACATGGGAGGAGATGGCTGTCAGGGAGATGTGGTAACTCCGTCTGGAGGGATGCGGTATGCTCCTCTTCCATGTGAAGAAGATCCTATAATCCCTGATTTCTTGATGGCATATTGTCAGTATACCAATCCTGTCAATAACAAAAGTCAGAGACCTTTTCTTGCGCGACACCATAAACAGGATAACATTTACACTTCATGTTCACATAATATTCACATAACAGCTCTATTCTATGTCTGACCATCTTGACTAAAAATCCAAAACATTGCAGCTTTTTAGAGTCTCAAACTACAATGGACTTCAAGTCCCGTAAAACCTATGGTACTGGAATGAAGAAGAGGAGAAAGGAGTTAATGTGGAGCGGAAAGCACACCAAGCTGAATGTGCCGTCTAGTTGTTGTGATACCAGCCAAATATGTGGGACATTTTAAAAATGGTGTTCCTTTGAAAGAGCAGAGTAGAGCAGAAGGAGAGGAGAGATGCAGAGCAGTAGCAGCGGGAAGCAGAACCTGAGGCAGGTACACTTGAGCAGTCTACGCTAAAGCAGGCAGGCGCTTCCTACCAGAGTGGAGAGAGACCTAGTCTGGCATAGCAGGTGCAGAAAGGGGACTGCTGGAGGGCTGGAAACAAGGAGAATGTTGTCGGGAGCGCAGTCATGCTGTGGAGCAACCATCCCACCGGCAAGTAAGCGAGAAGCCAGCAAGAGGACTGGAGAAGTGTCTGCAAAGCAAGGAACGCTTTTCCACTGCACGAACATCACGGCAGCAGTACGCCAAGGGCCGGGAACACCAGGAAACATTGGTGAGTCTGCCCTGGTGGATTGGGAGACCTGGGGTGCACCAACGGGTGTACAAGAAACTACCAAAATGTTTTGAATATCCGCCAAGTAAGATTGAAAGACTACGTTTACACAAGTCTCCTTATAAGGGATGCCAATATGGGGAAAGTTGGAGTAAATGTTATCAAAAGCAAATGAGCATTACTAATGAAATAATTGAAAGGCAAGAGCTGTACAACCCTTCATATATGAAAGGTCAATATGGGGAAGATTGGAACAAACATTGCCACAAGCTAATGACCATTACTAATGAAGCTAATAAGCAGAACTTGAACGGATCTCCATACATGGGATGCCACTGTGGTGGAAGTTGGAACTGAAGTCAGTGGAGTATACAACAGTGAAGGCGTGAGAGGTGTGTTATACTCAAAAGAGAAAGAGAATTGAAAGATTGCAAGAAGACCTGGTGAAGGTGTTGCATTAGGCAGTGAGCCTTTGGGGGAAAGAGGCCTAGCAGGAGAGTACACAAGGAATCTATCAAGTCCAGAAGGAAAAAGGAGCCTAAGAAGACCTGGTGAAAGCATTTGGGGAGTCTTTGGGCCAAAGATACCTTGAAGGAGAGTGTACCAGGAATCTACCAAGCCCAGAGAGGGGGATAACTAGCAAGGGAGCATACCTGGTAATCTAGCCAAAGTATGTGAAAGAAGAAAATACATGGTAAAACGAATTCCTAGCAGGGGAGTATACCAGGAAATCCTTATCAATGAGTTGCTCAGTGGAAGAGACATTCTTTTTTGCAATCCTTACAAACATCATAAATTGCTTTGAAAAGATATTATTTGTCATTCTTAAACAAGTGTTGTACAAGAGAGACATTTCCACTACCCCTGGGGGAGCCATTGTTTGGGAAGACATTTTTTTTCATTATCCCTAAAGAAGTGCTAGAACGTCATTGCTTAAGTTGCCAATAGATACGTTACCATCCTTAAAGCATCATTTGTTTGGAAGAGACACTTTCATCTTCAAGGGAGTGACATATGGAAAATACATTTCTATCACTTTTCAAGAACTATTATGTGAACTGAATCTTTCTAATATTCTACCTGAAACAGTTCAGGGGAAGGAAATTATCCCTTGGATAGATGGCTTGTTCTGTTGGATTCATATACTTAGTTCTTGCACTTATTTTAAAGCAGAGAAATCTTTCCTTGCACATTGTATTGCTCACTTTTAATGTGATGGACAGATACGTTTTGGGCACAAACTCAGTTTTCTTAAGTTGGATGAGGAGAAACAGACTGTCCCCTAGTTTTGATTTTATAGATAGGGAAACTCACATTTGGATAGGGAAAGGAAGGCCTTTATCCAAACCCTTTTATTTTAATAAAAATGTCTAATGTTGAAAATATTACAAAGTTGTGTCCGTCTCTCATTTCTGACCCTTCACACTTCTTTGTTGGTCTAGGCCAGTGGTATTCAAACTGTGGGTCGCGACCCTCTAGGGGTCCGCGGGTGCATCCCAGGGGGGCCCTGAGAGCTCAGCATGAAAAAAGATTTTTTTTTTTTTTTTTTTTTTTTTAGATTGGAAGAAATGGGCAGGGGTGGCCCACATGGGCGGGCTGAAGCATGAAACTGTCTCAGGCAACAATGAAAAAGTGGCCCACAGTTGTAAATGGATATTCATTCCTTTAGTCACAGACTGGGCCTCATTACTACTATGGCGGACCAGTAACAACGGTGCTGGTAAGCTACCGGCACCGTTGCTACCGTTCCGCCATAGTAAGAGTTGTGTTCGTGGGTGCTTGACAGCCCCCGCCAGGTCTGACCTCAGCTCGTCGGATGCACCAGCACCGTTATTAACGGTGCCGGTGCATCCGAGCTCCCCCTTCCCATTTGAGCCATATGGGGCTCAAATGGGAATGGGGATCTACCGGCACCTTCGAAAGGGCAATTATCATGTCCGCCTAACTCGGCATGACCTAGTAATTGCCCATTCGCGGGTGCCAGACCCGGATGCAACTCCAGTGGCAGCCGTGCCGGTTTTACCGGCACAGCTACCGCCAGAGTAGTTATGAAGCCCACTGTTTCAATAGTACCCAAAGGGGTGCTTTGTGTTAAAATGTAAGTAAATTGTGATATATTCAGCAACAATGGTCAACATTACTAACTGCATAGTGGCCCCTCACCCATTATGGAGGAGCTAAGGAGCCAGCCCAGTGAAACAGTGAGCACTCCCTCAGCTGCTTTATCCAGCTAATGGAGTGCTCCTGGGCTGGCTGAACTGTCAAAGGGAAACACTGTTTCCCTTTGACAGTTCAGTTTAGTTCCCCAGCCGCACATGCTCACTGAGCCATGCAAGTGCTGGGGCGTTTTGCTTCGCCAGCATTGCATAGCTCATTGGAAATGCTGGCTGGGGCACTGCATGTCTGTATGTCCGAGGGGGAGCTCCTGCGCCTCCTCGCACATACGGACAGAGCAGCTGGAGCAGCACCCACACACAGGCCAATGCAGAAGGTACGTTTATGTTCATTGTTTTTATTTAAACATGTGTATGGATGCGTTATGAGTGAGTGTATGGTGATGGATGCTCATGTGAATGATAGAGTGATTGCTGTATGAATGTGCAGCGCCTTGCATATACACATAATCATGTTCATTGTGTTAGGACCAGTGGGGCCCAGGGGACAGGGATGGTATCTTTTTACCGGACATCTATCATTCAAAACCCTCTGCCTTGTCCACAAGGCTTTCTGGGGCCTCGGTCCAAAATACCTACAGCTATTCCTCCGCAAATACCTCCCCTCTCGAGCTCTTCACTCCTCTACCTCCAACTCCCTCAGGGTCAGTCGTTTATCAAAGAAACAAGCTGGGGGTAGATCTCCGTCTTCGGCTGGGGCCTCCCTCTGGAACAGCGCCCTGCCACTCTAAAACTTGAGGAGAACCATCTTTCTTCCTGCACTTATCAGACCTACCCTGTCTGCTGCCTTAAACGTAGCACTTGCAAATTGCTGGCTGCACTACCACTGTTTGTTGCCTTTATTATTTATTTATTGTTATTTATCTGTTTCTCCTCTGCTTCGCACTTTCCACTTCTCCCCCCTTCCATGCACTTTTCCCCTCACACTTGCGTGTTCTCAATGTCACTGGGCCTAGTAAGATCGCTGTTTTATTCTCCTCTGTTCCCCTCCCTTGCCTTGTTACGCTCTGAAACACTTGTGTACGAGCGCGATAGAAATAAAATATCAATGCCTGCCCCCTGGACTCCCAGCAACAATTGCAAACTGTTTGGCTATTTACCCATTTTGTGTTAAAAGTATGCTCTACAATGCAACATTTTAACCTATTATTTAAAAAAAAATTCACAGGGGGAAACCCCCCCGAACCTCCCCTTAATGCCCCTCCACTTAAAAAAGATTCACCAGCCGCCACTGGCCCTCAGACTGTGTTGGGAACGGGATGGGGGAACCGAGGGACTATGGTGGGAGCACAATGGGCGGGAACCATGGGATAGTGATGGGAGCAGAGTGGGGAGAGCCCTGGGTGTGTGATGGGGTGGGGAGAGACCAGCGACTGGGTAGGAGTGGGATGAGGGAGCCCAGCGACTTTGATGGGAGCAGGTGACGGCGCGCAATATATACTGTCCATTTAGCATTTCTGGGGGGTCCCGACCTGCCCAAATTTTGCTCAGGGGGGCCCTGGCCAAAAAAGTTTGAAGACCACTGGTCTAGGCGGATGCTCATCATCGTGGTACAATACATATGCATTTCTTTGTACTGGAGCTTATACACATAGTGACTTGCAACATGGGTGTGAAACGTGAGATTAATGATACTTCAACTGACCAAGCTCAATTCTGACATCTCCAGTGCCGAAACCAAATGCTAGTGCAGAAGTGAAAAAAAACTTGAGCAGCATGTCACCCATTGCCTCATTTTTGTTGGCGTGCTGACATGTTCCAAATGTGGCCTCTGACTCCTTGAATTAATGGTGCCCCCTTGGACCAAAATCAGGTAAGCATGATTCTCCCACAAGAAGCCCTTAAAGATTCACTGCTCTTCATTCCAGATGTCACCCGCCTCACTTACTTCTCGAGTGGGGCAGTGACCTGTGCTTTACCCACTTCCCTGAATCTCTGGTGCTCCCTTCCACAAAAATCAGGCAATACTGATGCTCCCACAAGCTTCCCTCAGGGATTCCTGGCCCCGCCTCATCCTGCTCCCAGGTGTCACCCAATGCCGCATTGAATCACTTCAAGAGGCGGACACTGACTGATGCGCCGAATCTCTGGTGCGCCCTCTGACCAAAATCAGATGAGTGTGACCCTACCGCAAGCTGCCTTTATACATCAAGAGTCACTGCATGTGGGTCTCGCAGTTACCTGAGATGTTCTGCCTCACAGGTAATCTCTCTCCCTAAACTCTCTCCAGGTGGCATGGGTGTTGTTTGCTCACTTCAAATCACTGAACAAATCCCACTGCGCTGATTAAGCAAAATCAATCCTAGCTCTCTGGCTCGGCCCCAGTCACTCACTACTGCACTCTGCCTTTCTTCCCACTCAACTACTCTAACTCTACTCTAGATTATTAACCCAGAAATGACCCCAGCCCCTCTGGAAGCTGCCTGAAACTGAAAAGTAGTTCCAATCACATATCCCCCTTTAAGCCATGTGCGTGAACGATGTATGACCAAATCAGACATTTGCCGGGTGGAAACACCTGAGCATTTGCGTGATTTGAAGTTCAAGTGGTGAAGTTCTAGTGGTGAATTTCATCCAGGCCAAATTATTACAAATCTACAGTATGAAGAAAGAATTCTGGCCAACAAAGAGATGAAATTAGAATTCTGGATAAGCTGACAACTTTTTATGATAAAGATTTGACCCAATTTCATGTCTCATGTTCTTAATTTTTAGAAGTCACCACACATGGAGTCAGAAATGGAGTTCATCAGGATCTGACACACAGCCAGTCGACCAGAGTAAATGAGTACCCCTACAAAACAACGAGGGACAGGGAAACTGATAACATCCATGCAAATACCAACACCGTCAAATGTATGTTGGGTAAATGAAAGACCCATGAAGAAAAGCCTGTTTCCGCAATGAAAACCTACATTTTTCCCTGAAGTCCAAAACAGGAAATTGACACACAGGTGAGTGAGAAAGAGGAAGAGGGAATCCATTGTCTGGCAAGAGCTTGTATGTTTACCCCAGTTTGCTTGCCACAACAATCACACTCACATGGGTGTAATTTTAGGGGGGGACAAAGGTGTTTGTCCGCACCAACTTTTGTGGCACACCATTTTGTCCCATTCATTTGGCAGCGGACTCTTTCATTTAGATGCCATGTTCCCCCGCCAACACTTTCAGCAAAGTTACTCCACTGCACACTCACATTCTAGAGGAAAACCCAGCCTGATAGCAGATCGGTGTCCTGTTTCCTCCCTCCCCAACCGAGCAAAATATCTTCTAGACACTCCTTTAGGGTGGCGCTAATACAAGCCTTAACAAAAGGAAAAAGACTGCTAGGAAAGAAGGAGAATTTCCAGCACAAGAAAGCCAACATTTACCCATCACCCAGCTGAGGGAGGCTAGTCTCTCATCTTGGCTCCATCCTAATGTGCTTGCTTGGTCCTACAAACATACTCCAAAGGCAAAGACTCCTTTGCATTCTTTGGCAATATTAAGAGGAGCCCTGAAGTGCAGCATGGCCCGTAGAGAGGTGAGCTCTATGTTTTGCCCAAGCATTAACAGAAGAATGACAAGTAGGAAATCAGAATGCTTACCCCATGGATAATACCACCTATTCAGAGGTAAAGGCAGCCATCCCGGAGAAGTTGGGCAAAAGGTTCTGGGACATCAAACTTCTAGCCAATGAAAAACCAAGGAATATTTTTTCTAAAGGAACGGTAAATGATGTGGCAACCCCGCCTGGATGCTGAAAACATTGTGGTGCCATCTTATTGTAAACTCTTCAGGAGTCTTTCCCAGATCACATAGAGCGATGGATCAGGCAACATCATCACATGACCTTGGAAGAGGCCATCAGCATTGTTACAACTACCAGCAGGCAGGTTATAACAAGGTCAATGTGCTGTGCCCCAGTAAGTCCAGGCTTCCAGTGGATCCTCTAAAGCAAGCCCCAGTCCCAGTGGACCAGAGGCAAGCCCTGAAAACAGCTTAAAACACCTTGGCCAGAAGCAGCAGAAGTTGCTACATCTATCAGATCACCCACTGCCATTCTCGTGAAGACACAGGACATCTCTCCAACCATAGTCAATTTCAAAATGCCCAAAAATATCCTGATGAATCAATCAAGGTGTCGATTCCCATGTCCTCCCAGAAGACGCAAAACAATGAGGTGCTGCAACATTGGACACCAGATGCGTTGAGGCCCCCGTTTCGTCTTAAAATAGGGAATGGGGATCTAAGCAACCTTGTAGGTACAAAGACATTTCTGTTGGACGAGCAAGACCAGTACATTCTTTAATTTGGTTTTGACCATAACAAGCACAAAAATTATACAATGCACATTTGTGCACATAACCAAAACAGTGATGCTAAGATAGACACTAAAATAAAACGTATGACCATCATTCTGGAACTAGTGTCTGAACAAGAAACCTTGTGGATAGAAAAGTGGTATCATCTGTGTCAATGGGTACAAGAAAAACTACCCCTGGGCAAATGTCATTATTGAAATTGAAGCCCTGATGCATGGTTTCAATTGGTGGAAATGCCCCACCTCCCTACGCCTGTAATCATTGTAACTCATTTTAATGAGCTTTACACAATCTTCAGAGAAAAGCCAACAAAGAAAAAAGGCATACTACCAAGGAGAGACCGTATTCAGTGTTAGATCCCTTCCATGACTGGCTGAACCAATTGCAGGGGTAAGAGGCACACATGGAGAGATCTTTCAACATTTAGCAGCACCACGCACTTTAAAATCACAGGAGTGATGGCAAAGCTAAGGGAGGGGTCAGTTGCAAAGTTCGATCCACAACATCAAGAGTGGCATGCAAACAAGTCTTTCTTCAGTTTCCGTGGTCATTTGATGTAGCCGACCGACTTGATAGAAAAGCATGCCATCCTATACAGACTGTGACACTGTTTTAAAGTGTCTATGAGGTGGCATGGCAACGCTCAGCAAAGGCAATTCGTAATAAATAATTGAAAATTGAAGTCAACAAGCAGAGCAGAGGACTATGTCACAAAATAGGACTCCATGGCAAGCGATGTTGGCCCCTCACTTAACATTAGGAATAAGAGTGGTATGCACAAAACTAACAAAGTCCTATAGTGTCATGCCACTGGATGAAAGATGGGCCATAGGCAGAGGCCATTTTCTTGGTTTTGATGCAAGTGCCCTTTTAATGGGGCTTTGTGTCAGGCAGCTCAGGCGGCTGCCTGGCGTCAGTCAGCCTGTAGGGGTCGCTGTGCGGTGGTGCTCTGAGTCCTGCAAGCCAGGTCACACGCACCAGCCAGGCCTATTCAGAATTATTTTTATAATGTCACACATCAAACAACGAACGTCACTCACGTCCGTGTATTACTGCTGCTTCAGGCTGCAGCCTTTGCCCTCAGGCGGGGCAGGGCAGCAATTGACAAATAAATTAGCAACATTTGATTGTTGCTTTCAGTTTCACTTTCCCGACCCGAGCCCCGCTGGTGCCAGCTAGGCCCATGGGTGCACCGCAAGTGCGGCGTGCCCTCAGGCTATGTGCGCGCGCCATTCGGAAAAGAGGAGCGAGTGGTGGATGTAGCAGCGGCACATCATCAGGTAAGTGTTTGGGCTGAATCGTGTGTCCGGGTGTCCCCCACTGCTCTAGTGCATTTTGACAGAGATTGGAGGCAAACAATCTCTGTCAAAGTGCACTAGTAGCACCAGTGTGTAATAATAGAGACATTCATTATTAGAGCGCTTCGAAGTTGGAATCCAGCGTGAAACGCTACGTCTAGCAGTGCACCAAGCATGCCTGCCTACATTTGAAAATCAAAATTCCTGAGATTGATGCACGCCGCCGACAGTCACACAAAACTCCGCCCATTTCCACATGCCTTCGCCCACATGTTAAAGAGGTAAACTCTGTTGTAATGTGATGTGACGTCAGAAATTTGCACTTCCAATTGAAATATGCATATTTCATTAAATTGCCTTTTCCCAACCACCCAAATTGCATAGGACAAAAGGCATTCACCTTCCATAAAATCAACACGTTAAAATGTGCACATGTAAACTCCAAGAACCAATACAAAGGTTTTTCCTGAATTTTGCAGTACCGAAATTGGACATTTCACCTTAGTTGTTTTTCATCAGGTTATGTAGTGCAGTTGTGAGTTGTCCAGGCTGCAAACCTGATGGCTGTGGTTCAATGGGGCTGAGTCCACCCTAACCTGGGCAGAAAGAAAGCAAAAGAAACGTGCATTCGCATTGAAAGTCAGCAAAAAAGAATGAAAGGTTAAGCAAAATAAACGCCTGTTACTTTGCTTCACCTGCATTCTTTTTGCCAATGTGCTGGAAGCGTTACAGTCACTACTGCAGAGACAAAGCCACACTCAGGCAGGGAGTCCATGGCAGTGCAGTCCTGCAAGCTTAACAAAACAAAACAAGTAACCAGTGAAAGCTGTCCCCCACCAAAATTCTTGAGATTCCACAGTCTTTCCCGGAGACCCAGAGAAATTGTTAAAATTCCTGATTCTCCATGAAAAATCCAGTGGTTAGGCAGGTATGGCACCAAGTCATCATTATTATTATCCCTCTGCTCTTATAGAGCTCCTTATGAAAAGTAGAAAAGTAATCCCACCACAGGTAGCTAAACTGCGTATTCCACATTATTAATTGCTGCCTGTGTTACAAAAAAATAATGCACATTTGTGTAAAACGCCCGAAAATTAGAATAGGCAATGCATAATCCCTTAAAGTATGTGACATTAAAAAGCAGTATGTTTTTAGGCGCCGAGGTGGACTAGGTCACTGAACTGCAGATGTTGTCGAACTATGAAAATGTGATGCGTGAGACCTCTACTTCCTTGCATTCTTTTGATGAGGTTTACTCGGCATATGGGGCAGTGGTGATATAGTCTTGCATATAGGGGCTACGTTTAATAAGCTTTATACTAGGCATGATGGGAGCAAGTAAATCGGTTGGCGTCATTGTATAGTTTGTCATTATGTGGACCATGGGCCTCATTACGACCTTGGCGGAGGTCCATGGCGCTATTGGCACCATGGACCATGGCGCTAAGTTGCCAACTCAGCCATGGTGGTTGGCGGACTTACCGCCCCATTCCGACCTTGGTGGGGCGGTAAGTCCCCAATCCCCATTTACCCTTCCCCATTCCCATTTTTGCCCCATAGGGCATAATGGGAGTGGGGAAGGCGTTAATTACGCCACCGTAAATTACGGTGGCGTAATTAACATCAAGGTCCCTTAGCGCCATGGATTTTAACACCTGCTAAAAGAAAGTGTTAAATCCGCCATGGCGTTAAGGGATCTCGTACTCGGGCGGTAAGGGTCGGCGCTGTTTACGCTGGCGTAAACCCCTTACCGCCTGGGTCGTAATGAGGCCCCATGTCTTTTATCGCATCTATTTTAAAACTAGTTGCAATCGTTCTGGCATGCTCAGTTGTCTTAAGATGGCTATTTCTTACTTTATGTATGAGCTGTATTAAGGACTGGGCGTTTGTTGGCAATGATGAAGGGATGCCAGCTCAAGTGTGAGGTGGGAATTCCAAGCGCCTGGAGATCGAGCTAGGCATGCAGACTAAAGTTTGCAACATGTACTGCCAGCCAGCCAGGTTATACTCATCGACATAATATTCCAGTCTCTGGGAGATTTTGGGAACCGGCTTGTTTTGGTGTGTTTTCCTAGCGCCGCAGACCCTGAGTGCTGTCAAAGTGCCTCTGTTTTCTGGGCCATTTCGAATTTTCACCATTTGTGCAGCGGCTTGGTATGTCTATTGGGAGTTATCGCTGCCTGGAGTTGTCACCACCTGAAAAAGTAAAACCACAATCTCCTCACATTTCCATCTGTCACATTTAATTTCACTATTCTAACGGGGAAAGGCGTTCACACATTACACATATATTTAGCGGTGCACTGTGCACGCATTTACTTGTGGGACCATGATGCGTTTACGCAGTTCCCTTTCATGTGTCTGTTCGCTCATATGAACGCCCCCACGGAGCCTGAAACGATAGGATGTGACTTGTCATTTTTAGGGGTCGGATGTGGCCGGGGGGCGCCAACGATGCTTCCCGCCTGGGGTGCAATCTGGTGTAAGACTGGCCCTGGGCGACAGGCTTCCTTTTTCAGCCCCATTTTGAGGCATTTCTCTGGGATGCATCTGTCACAGGGCTGTAGAGATATTCATTTTCGAGTATCTATATGCTCTTTTGTTGTGCTCTCTGTGAAGATTTGGGGTCGTGCATCTCATTACTTTTGCCAAAAAAAGGAGCCGGCCAATTAACAAAGAGTATCTGAATATGCGCATCTTACAGAGCTGAAACCGACTGTTTGCTGGGAGGAGCCAGTCATACCGGGAACGCCTTCCCGACACTAATGTATGCAAACGGGGCTGGCCAGCGCGCCTTTGAGCTACTGTGCAGCATTTCCTAAAATGCGCAGGTGACATTTGGGGAAAAATGTTAACTGCACAATTCTTCGGACTCATTTTTGAGAATGAGGCCCTTGGTCTTTAACTATGCTGCTTCAGCATCTACCATATGGCCAATTGAGAGTGCATACAAGACCAAAACGAAACATGGCATAACATGACCTATGACCTACTTTCTCTCGCTGACCACATTTTTAGACAACATATACTTCATTTGTTGGAGAATTTCCTTATGCGATGATATTTGCTGGGAAATTACCCATTTCTTTTTTTTTTTGTTGGTCAATGCAATGATGTAAAATTGGAGTGCACTTATCCATGTAATTTTACTCCCCGTTGCCCCCAGCTTGGTTCAGTTCCTCATTAAAGTGGCACCGAAAGTGCCCAGAGCAATTGCCAGAGGTTTGAGATGAATTCTAAACGTCCCAGCCATCTTCTTTTTGCAGAAAATGCAAGCACCTCTTTGCTAATTTCATAATATGCTATTACGTGGGTGACGTTTAGGTCTGGACAAAGTCCAGTGGCACTTTTCTCTTCACACGTCAAAACAATACAACCACTGCATGTTTTCGCCAGTTAGTAGGTGTGTCTAATCGACATACATCTTCACTGACCCAATGCGGTGTGGCCTAGTAGTGCATTCTGGGTGCAGGGACCTGCAATACAAAAGACACACACGCATTGCACACAATGGGCTAATGCAGGCCTCACCCGGGGCTCCTAATACTAGTACCTACCAGGCCGGGTTCACCCCCACCATCATCACCATCTTCAGGGCGATTCGTTTGTGCAAATTCCACTTTTCAATTGAGGTTGCCAAACAAATGACCCCTGTTAGCAACAGGTGAAAATCTTTGAAGTATGTGGATGCCACCTGAAACAGAAGGTTTGAAAAGGTTCAGATTCATTAGCTACTGGATTTTTGTCAAATGCTACAGCAATTATACAATATGATCAGAAATCAATATAACATGTGCATTTCCCATTTTACATTTAAATGTCAATTACATCTCAGGAGACACCATTCATAGCTGCCCACTAACCCCATGTAATGGGGGTCACTCTCGGTCTTCCCTTTGCAAGCATGAAAATGTTGGCCCATTCTCATAATTTATTTATTTATTTATTTATTTATTTATTTATTTATTTATTTATATGTATATAGCGCGCAGACAGCCCAGGGGCATTGTGGTGCTGTTACTTGCAGGAACTTAGTTACAGGTGGTACAAAATTGGTAGCAGTCGTTGGCACATTATGATTGCTACAAACAGTTTAGTCGTTACAGCTCATGCCTCTTTGGTTATTACATTATAATCAGTTTGTTGGCAAGCATGGTGCTGCGAGAGACCTTATGTGAAGAGGATGGTTTTCATAGCTTTCAGGAAGGCAATGCGGGAGGGCTCAGCTCGGATTGTGGGAGGTAGGGCATTCCAGTGTGATGGTGCGAGATAAGGGAAGCTGGATAATGGGAGAAGCAAAATGACAATTCCTAGCATGGGACAGGTCCACAGGGCAACATGGCAATGCCGGAAGCGCCGGCACAGCAGGCCAGCGTGGCGCAGTTGTTTTGGCCGCTGGGTACCACTTTCATTTGACATTTTTAATTGCGCAGCTGATAATTTCTTAACACTTCTTTCGCTGAATGTTATTTTTTTAAAGAAATTCCCCCAAAATATACTCCAAGGCACTACTGAAATAGCTTGTTAGGACAAGCATCGGCAAAGCCAATAGTTTTGTCTTTTGTGTAGTCGTAGCCTGGCATTTACCAAGCATTTCGATAATGGTACTCCCTGACCATAACATAGCAACATGGTGTGATTACCTGGAGATATGATAGCCGTAACTGACAAATACCCATCTAATCCCAATACACATGCCAAAACTGCTGGCTGTGTCCGTTCTTGTTTTAACAGGACTTCAATTTAAGGAAAAGATATAAATCAAGAGCCTAAACTTACACTTGGTTAAGCCGTTTTTGTAACAGCAGTAGCACATTGACTGCTTAGAAATAACACTGGCAGGTAAAGGTTTGATGTCACTGCTTGATAGTGCTAGATCAAAGAACTTCCAGGAGGATGTGTTTTAGGTGGGGTACGGCAACTAGTGCATGGTAATGGCCATGTGGATTGACATAGGCATGGACAGTCAATGGGAGGGTAAATAAGCAAACAACATCCACCAGATGTTGTGCCTCATCACGTCATCCCACACTGATCTGTCCTCCAAAGCAATAGCTTTGGCTTATAGGCAGCTCTTGAGTGTCACCTCGTAGCTAAAACTAAAAAAATCATAAACTGCTATTTGCAATTGGTACCAGGCTATTTTATATCCCAATGTGACCGTACTATTGCCTGAAACGCCTGCGAAGGCTGGATAGATTGATAGATAGTTTGATCGGTAGTGAGACTGGCAGATATTTGGAGGGAGAGAATGGCTGAGGAACAGTGGGCGGGGCATGACTGTGGCAGGTAGTACACCATAACATAATGCGCCCCGGTGAAATGTAATGACAATCAAACAATGAAAGAGACTAATCATGCAGAACTGGGGAAACAGCTCTCAGTCCACTGTTCATATAGCCCACTTCTTTAACCTCCGACATATGGTCTTCAGAATCACGCACAGCACATCTAAAGGATGAAGTAAAACCACTTCCTAGGAGGAAGAGTCCGTGGCAAAAGATGAATGTAATATTCCACATGGAGGTGAGACAACAAGCCCAGGTACCTCAGATGCCCACGTCAATCTGTCTGAGACCACTGGCTGGAAGGAAGGTTTACAAGACAGAGAGCTCAACTCACCTCATTGTCCTACCCTAGAACGCTTTTAAAGTAAGCAGATTCTGAGTCACCACGGAGAGAGGGTCTGTGGGTGGGCTGCACAGTCATCTCACTCTGGCACCCAATTCTAAGGTGAGGTGCATAAGACCTGAATTCTGCCCCCACCCCATCCTCACCTAAAGAATTCAGAAAGGCATGAAGGGATCCCATTGCAACCCCCTAGCTCAGCACTGCTGCGCTTAGTGTAAGACAAGCATCATGCAACTGGAGTCTGCTGGGGCCCTCACAATCCAGCGGCTACAGAGCTCTTATGCAATAGCAGCCCTGGAACCACACACAATGTCTAGTGCTAATCATAGACAGCACTCATAGCACTCATTGGTGCTCAACAGAACACAGATGTAATGTTCAAACGAACGTGACTGACCTGCAGAGCACGTGTATTCATTATTTTATGCATCTACTTATGTAGCGCCGAAAGACCCACAGGCATCAGGGTGCACATTTTCCCAATTTTACAAACACAAGCAACAGGACAAGCAGGAGAAGAACATGGGGAAATAGACCCCAGCAGATTCTACAGAGAGCAGGTTCACCTAAAAAGTAAGGTTTTTAGAGACCGGCGAAACACACTTGTGTTTACTTACTGCCGTAGGTTCAAGGGTAGCGTGTTCCAGACCTTGGCTGAGCAGACCGAAAAGGACCCGCCCAAACCATGTGTGTGTTTGAAGCTATGGCAGCTGATCAACGCTAGGCTTGATGAGCGTAAAGTTCTATTAGGCTCATAAGCGGGTACCTGGGTCTTCAAATATGCCAGGGTTTTCCCATGTAGACATCTATAGACAAGGATGGCTACCTTGAACTGTATGCGGAATGGTACAGGTAGCCAGTGTAGCGCTTGTCTGCTGATATAAATATGTTCTCTCTGCGATATCCCTTTAATTATATGTATAGTATCATTCTGGACGATTTTATGTTTTTGGAGGCATCTTATATTTGCACCAATCCGTAGGCCATTGCAGTAATATAGCCTCGACAATATAATGGCTCGTGCTAAAGGTTTTTACATTTTTTAGCAGGCAGAGGTAATGTTGGCAATTTCTAGTGACCTGGTTAACGTGGGTTTCAGCGCTCAGGGAAGATTCAAGGTGAATACCTCAGGTCTTGACTTTCCCTAGGGCCGGGATACAACAGTCCTGAATTTTGAAACTCACTTAGTTGGAATTCAATTTTGCCCTGACCTGAAGGTAACTAAATATCAGCAGTTCTGTCTTTCCTCTGTTTAGGCACATCCAATTGTTGGTCATCCATGATTCAATCATGCTGTATGTGTGTTGGAGGGAGGCTGTATCAAAGTCATAATCTCCACTGATTTCCACTATCAGCGGAGTGTCATCAGCATAGTTAGTAAAGAAGATCCCCATTTCCTTGAGGAGGCCACAGAGAGGTCTAATGTGCAGGTTGAAAAGGGTGGGAGACATGCATGCTCCCTGGCACACAACGCAGTTGATGGGGACCGATTTGGATTGAGCATCCCCCCAGCAGACTGTGCACATCCAATGTGTCAGGAAACACTTGACCCACTCATTCACTTCCTGTGCACAATTTCCTAGATCTATTAGGACTAAGAATTTGATCTTGCCTTCGTCCATAATTTCCAACATGTGAATCTGACGGTCAATGAGGGCCGTTTCTCTGCTGTGATCGGATCTAAAGCCAGACTGCCTATTGTGTAGAATACAAGTGGCGTCTACAAAAGTGTGAAGCTGTGACTTTGCCACTTTATCTAAGATTTTCAAAATAACGTTAGAATTGGTGATTGGTCTTAAATTGTTAGAGTCATTCGGGTCCAACCAGGCTTTCTTTACAAGGGGAGTGATGGTAACAACCTTAATGGTCTCCGGAAAAAATGGATGTATAATAGTTACAGCTGCTAGTAAATTGATGGAATGAGCCCAAAATTGTAGACCTTTGTGAGCACAGACCCACAGTAGGACGTCAATAAGGTCAACGATGAGGAGCACCGAGTATGCAGGTGCTCTGGGGCTCATGTCCCCGCAGGGAAAGGTCATCTGCGTGAAAGTCCTTATACTTACAATGGGACAGGTTTTTTGTTGTTGCCGCCAGCCCCCCCTCCTGAGAGCCACCGCCCCACCTGGGGAAAACCAAAAGTTTATGTCCCTGTCAATGAACTGTAAACTGTAGTTTTTCTGAAAAATCTTCATCGCATAACACATTCTTGACACAGAGATACCCGCTCCCATATGCTATGCACTGGATAACAAAGAGCTTGAACCCTTCGAATCGCCATGGATTCCAACAGTATGCTATACCTTTTAAAAAGGCATTTGAAATCTGGCCAATGCTTACATGCTAAAGTGATAGATTTCACTCTTCTGGGTCAGTTTCCCTTGGCCCTATTTCCTACCTTCGCCATAGCTCTCTGAAACAAGTCTGCAGAGAATATGGTGCATTTCAAAATACCAAAACATTACAAATAAAAGATGAAACTGTGATTGTAAGCTAAAAACCCACCTGGAAATCTCAACTGTAAGGTCCAAGTCCCTATACAGCCCAATTTTCCAAAGACCTACCTTTAAACCTCCACACTGACAAGTGGAGGCATCATAGTGTAGGAACTGCCACAGACAGATAGCAAAAGGAAGATGGAGAAACAGGGTAACCCAACCTGGTAGTATGTGCCAGAACCTTGGGGAAAGATTGACAGCAGCAGGGCAAAAGACCAATGATATTCCTTCGTCCTAATATTCACCCATAAGCTGGGAATGAGGGGAAATAGATTAAATGCATACTTTGGCTCGCAAGGCCAAGGAAGAGGGAGAACCTAGACCTGCCAGAATTTATCATGAAATCAGCAGAAAAGGCAGTGCAGTAATACAATCCCCTGCACAGCAAAAATAACCCGCAGGGAGCGGTGGACTGGTCTAAAGAGAACTCTGTAGATTTCCCGGTGGGACTCTGCACCATGGGCCTCCTGTGTGGGTACCATGGTTTTCTGCTCCACTTCTCCCATGCATTCTGCCCCCTCCCTTCAATCTTTTCACATGCCCCTCATCTATTTGAAGTAAAGAATTTATATAAAGCGTTCAGTATGCTAATTCTCACTCTTACAAATGTTATATGAGCATTTTTGTTATATTTTTAATCCTTATATGGGTACAAAATGCTGTGAAATTCACTATTGTGAGCATTGTTTCCCAAATGATCTTCTGGAAGAACCCACCAAACCCTACTTAGTGGGTTGGGCTTTCTTGCACAGCATAATATGGGGCCACTTTTAAAAGAAATTCCACTGCAATTTTTGGTCCCCAGTCCACTCCTCTCTGTAGGCTGATGAGGATTTGACAATGGAAAGACAGAAGCCCGAAGGCCCAGAAACACCCGGCCGAAGTAATGGTTTACAATCAGTCCCTTGGATATGTACTTCTAACAAAATGAAGGAATTGTCCTCTGTCTAATAGACGATCTCAGTCAGGTCAGACAGCGTGAGCCCCCTGACTAATTTGACGGTCAATGGAGTCCTTTCATGTGATGAAGCTTATTCATACTAACTACTATAACTATAGACCCTGGGATCATTGGGGAAAATCTCCAGACAGCCAGACTGACTGATGCCAGCTCTTTCCGGGTCAGCGACCTTGGGGTGTTGCTGTGGTGAACAACAACCTTCTATTGCCTGTTCTCCCATCAACTTCTCAAACTGTTTTCCAAGGGCATCACAGGTCACCATTAGTGGCGAGGGAGGGTTGAGGGACACTACTCAAGGAAGGTTCTATGAATCCAGCAACTAATCCAGATTTTCCAGTATGTGATACAAAACTGTTAGAGGAGCCTGCAAGCTGGGAATTGAGACAAGCAGCTATGTTCCACTGAACCCAAAAACAACTCCTAACTGTACTCTTAAGGGAGCCAATATAGACACTCTTCATCAGGATCCACCTCCGGCCTCATTTAGGGTCCTGGCGTATCTTGTGGCAATTAGCGCAACAGGTTTCTGCAGCACGCCAATGACCTGGGTTTGGTCGTTTCCTACACCGGCAGCCCGCAGGGACTACCATCTCCACAATTCCCTGTATCTATGCACATGACGTCATTGCACAGGCTTCACAGGACATGACCCAAAAGAGCCGGTCCTTGTATCCCATAGTGAATGAATGGGTCCGAAAAAGAACAACCGGTGCTCCTCAACTGTTCATTGCACCGTAAGCAGCGTTACTCTTCATTTTCCTTCTGATTCTGGATTCTGTTGTTCTTTGGTATTCGATTTCTGCCTGTCTCCTGGGTTGCTCTGGTTGTATCCTTGTCTGTTATTCTTGCATTGGATTGTGCTGGGCCTTTTTTTGCCTGTTCTTCTGGGTTTTTTCCCTTGCATTTTCCCCAGACTGTTGTGGTTACCTGAATCCTGCCTGACCTTCTGGAATTCGACCCTCTTCTGTTTTACTGGACTTCCCAAGTAATTTCCCTTCTGATTGGTGTAACTGGATCCTTTCTACCGCTTGGATTGTTCATGTCCTCTCCTTAGTATTGCGCCTTGGGCCCTTCGTGTCAAGTCCCTGCGTTTCCTTGGACTTTGTGAGTCAGGGCTATAGTATCGGCCGGTTTTCTGGCCTATGGACATTGTATTCATCTGTGTCATCCCATCCTATGTTCAGAAACATTCTTTCATCAAGTCTAAGGTAGGTAGGGTTTTGTGGAAGGTAGGTCACTCCATGATTTCCTAATTGGGCTAATGTCAATGTTTTTATTATCTTTCCGTCTACCACAGTTCGCTTGATGTGCTTCCTGCTTTTTCATCTGAGCCCCTAACCTGCTGGGTTATTCATCCATTCCAAAGTCTTCCTGTAAAAGAGACTCACTGCTGTTTCAGATGTTCTTGGACAGCAGTGGGTTTGTGACACCATTGTAGTTCTAAAACCCAAAAGGAAAATGACTAAAATGTGTGCTCGGAAACAAGCCCATAGGTTCCATATCATGTGAAGGTTAAAGGTTATTTTCCAGGGGCGCTGGTGGGTCTGTCCCTTATCTCCCTTCCAAGTTTCATTGCTGCCCAATTTCTTTCCTTTCATCTATATCTACTCCTCCCCTTAGCTCCTTTTCTCTGTCCATTTGGCCCTACATCTACGAAGGTTTTAAACCATCATTGCCGCTTGGCCCAGCTGAAGGCTGGCCTGAGCTTAACACCTCCCTGCCGCTCATGGATCATATGGTTTGCCCGAGGGATCTCCTTATCCCAGCTGCCTCACTTCCAATGCATCACTTATTATAGTGCTTCGAAAGGGGGGGGGCTTTGTCAGCACCCTATTTTATGTTATTTGTGCATTCTTCTTGCCTGTATTTGAAAAATGTACACTATATGACAAATTCACATTTACCAAATTAGCAGTGAAGATGTTTTTCTGGAATCAATGGCAGGGTATTGCGGAGATGTGTTCAGGGACGTCATTTCACCAAAATGCCAGGGGTAGCGGAAGTGGCATCACCCGACCCTTGACCCTCTGATGACATCACAGGAAGTGATGTCATTAGACCCCGCCCCAAAGTGATATAGCGGGTAGCGATGGAACACGACATTTCACCCGTTGACAAAACAGGAAGTGGCATCACATAGCATTGTACACTATGAAAAATATAGTTATGATATCACTATATGATGTACATTCATACAAGAATGGATCGCCATATGTATCATTAAGTTCAGTGTTTATTGGCCCGTATTACCAAATGACTGTGTATGCAAGCAGACGTCCATGACCAAATGATAAGCGTAAGTGCTATATAATAACACATCATTAAGCGCTTTATATAGAAAAAATATACACCCAATATCACCCAACCTGTGTTGGTACTCATTTATCGACCTCAGAAGGATGAACGGCTTAGGCTTAGTGAGGCGTTTAAGAACAGACTAAATCAGTGACTCACCCCCTGAAGTGTGCCTGAAATAAACATTTAATGAGGCCAGCAATTACTGTATAGAATTCCAGAAAGACACATTATTTGGTATTCCTATTCTTTCTTATTTAGGGTCAGTGCTGAAAGTGTTAGAAGAAAAATAAGAACAAGTGCCTCAAGTCTTTTTTTTTAAGGGGCCTGAACAAGAAAGCAAGCCACCCCAGAAGTAAAGAGCCACAGCCCAGGAGCTTGCATAATGTTTTTTTTTTTTTTTAGTAAAGGTCGCAAGGGACACCACAGAGGTCGCAAGGGACACCACAGAGGTCGCAGTTGCGACCCCTGGCGACCCCCAAATGACGTCCCTGGATGTGTTTATTGTCTGTCTGGTATTTTATTGGGTCCTGTACAGCACATCACACGCTTCTAGGAGACGTTGGGGTGTTGCCCTGAGTGTTCATGATGGACATGGGCTTGAATAATGAATTAAACTTGGTAGTACGTGATACATACGTCGCAACAGCGGTCCTAGTTGCAAAGGGTCAAAATGGTGACCTTGTGCATCAGACTCAATACTAAATCTTTCTCAATGTAGCAGATACGTTGGGGGTATTGTGAGCTGCTCTGTTAAACAAAATCACAACTCCCAGAATGCATTCCCAGTTTAGCGCCAATGAAGACCCCTCCCAGCGCATTTAGGTCACAGATGGAGAAAAGCAGCTAGGTTTCAGAGTAGTATGTGCTGGCCCAGCAGTGATCCGAGGGAAGCCTTGTGTTTCAGTGTTACTACAGTGCATTGGCAAACGCTGTGGTATGTAATTTGTTTTTCAGTGGTATAGCCTTATGTTGTCTGATGTCTGTTAGCACAGGTTAGTGGAGGGCCCAGAAGGACACATTGGGCCTCATTCCGAGTATGGCGGTAAGGGATAGCGGCCACCGGTAACGAGACCGGTGGCGGTATTCCCTTACCGCCATACTCCGAGTTCCCTCTGCGCCCTCGCCCTTAACGCCTGCTTTGAGCAGGTGTTAAAGTCGAGGGCGCAAAGGGGCCTCCAAGCCAATAACGGTGACCATAATGAACGGTCACCGTTATTTGCATCTTCCCCATTCCCATTGAGCCCTATGGGGGCTCATTTGGGAATGGGGAAGAGCCTTGGTGAATGGGGAATTACCGTCCCGCCATCCTTGGAATGGGGCGGTAATTCGGCCATCCACCAAGGCGCTGCCAGTCCGGGTACGGCGTCAACCAAGGCGTTAATAGTGCCATTGGTTAGCGCCGTACTCGGAATGAGGCCCATTGAGTGTCCACCCAATGTGTCCGTCAGGATGTCTTGGTGGGTTTCCTCCTTGGGCAGCGTCTTGGTGGAGGAGAGCCTTGGCTAATGACTTGCAGGTAAGATACTTATGAGGTGAAATTCTGAGGCACCCATTTGTGGGATTGTTCCTCAGCCAGTGGATGTTTGTTTGTTTGTTTATTTATTTGGTAATGCACACCAAACCCTTAGGTTGCTGGGCGCAATGGGACAAGTGGACTTAGAGCTTAGTTACAGCTTAGGTAGGGTACATACATACAGGAAATATGCAGTTACTGCCACTTCAGTTTACAATGAAACTGGGGGGTCACATATTACGTATTACATGTTACAGTCGAGTAGAGCATTGGGTAACAAATACATTCAGAAAGGAAAGGCCTAACAGATATCAGGTAACAGGTGCAGTCATGGTACAGGTACAGGACTGGGGTGCAGTTACAAATCATTTGTTCGTATCCAGGTAAGAACGTTCTGTCTAAATTTGAGGTAAGGTTTTTCCATTCTGAGATCTAAAAGGAGTGCGTTCCAGGATTGCGCCACTTTGACCGGGAAACTGGAGCCACCAGCTGTGGTACGGCTAAATCTGGGGATCTGTAGAGTGTAGGCATTGGCAGATCTCATAGGACCTGTAGTGAGCCTCTTATTTATTCTTTCTAAGAGTTATGGAGGTGCTAAGTTGTTCAGACATTTAGACGTGAGTGAGAGTGTTTTAAGGAGGATCCTGTTGTTTATTTTTAGCCAGTGGAAATCCCTTCTAAATTTGGAAATGTGTTCTCTGTTGGGAATATTCAGGGCTGCTCATAGGGTATTATTTTGCAGTCTTTGCATTTTGTCAATGATGTATTTATTAGCTCCAGAATACAAGGCATTGCAATAATCCAATCTGGATATTATGAGTGCATTGGCCAAGGTAATGCAACTAGTTTCAGAGAGAAATGGTCTGCAGGCTCGGATAAGTTTGCAGGTATAGGCTGTTGTGGATGCTAGTGAGTTAACTTGTTTCTTAAGACTAAGTGTGGAGTCAAGGTAGAAGCCTAGAGTTTTAACTACGGGCATCACCTTGATAACATTATTGTCAATGTTGAAGGAGGCATAGCTAGGGTTACGTTTTTTGAGGTTCGTCTCTGAACCTAGGATCAGTAACTCCGATTTGTTGTCATTCAAGCAGAGGCCGTGGGATGCCATCCATGCCTGAATGAGGAGGTATGTCTTATTTACTAAGGACGTGTCCTCAAGCAAGTTGCCCGGACACCCAATCTATCCAACTTGTCAAACAAGGGCTTAGTAAAAATGCTGTACATGGTAGGTGAGACACATGATCCCTGAGGTACGTCGCAGGAGGTTTGTATGGGATCAGCAGAAGCTGATGGGGAGAAGACTCTCATTGTACGGTTGGTTAGGAAGGACTGAACCCAGGTTATGGCATCACTTGAGAAATGGGCAGACGACCTGAGGTGGTTGCATAAGACTACATGATCCACCAGGTCGAAAGCTGCAGATAGGTCAAGGAGTAGCATAGCTGTTTTCCCATTGTCCTTCAACCCGTCAATTTGGGTCTTAAGGTCTATTAAGGCTGTTTCTGTGCTATGAAGAGGGCTGCAGCCAGATTGCCATGCTCCTAATAGGTGATTAACTTCCAGGTAGTCCTGAATTTGAAGGTAAGCTACTTTATCGATCATTTTAAGTAAGAAGGGGACTGTGGTGATGGGTCTATAGTTTGTCGGGATGGAGGCATATAATGTTTGTTTTTTGAGCAGTGGGAGGACCCAGGATTCTTTGAGGTTGTTGGGCACAGAGTTAGTCTTAAAGGAGGCATTGATAAGCTTAGAGATAAAAGGGGCTAGGTCTCTAGCTGCATCCTTTATAGTTTGGGCTTGGCAGTTGTCTCCTTTGCAGTTTGAGGGTTTTAGAGAGAGTAGATTTAGAGAGAGATAGACATTTTCTGAAAGCTGAAGGGTAGGGTAGCAGTGTCCAGTGTGACTTGGGGGTGTTGCTGCTCAGATGGGAGCAGTGAGGCCTTCTTATTAGCTATTTTGAGTTGGAGGGATGCCGTTTTGTTCGACAGAGCATTTTGTTACCTTTAGGGATGTTGTCAGCCGGAGGTATCAGTGTTTTCCTGAAGGATTGAGAATAGTTCCTTGGCGTCAGACTTCGCCTTTGAAATTCTATTGTTAAATGTATTCTTTTTTGTGCTAATTATTTCTTTTTTGTAAAGTTTGGAATGGTTAATTAGCTTGACTTTATTCTCATCAGTGGGAGAGTGACGCCAAGTGGATTGGAGCTTTCTTTTTTGGAGTCTTAATTCTTTGAGTTGGGGCGTGAACCAGGCATTAAGATGAGATTTCTGTCTACCTTTACGAAGTTTGACTTGTGCAATAATGTCCAGTGCCTTAGTCATAGCACTGTTGAAGACCTCCACTAGTAGGTTAGGGTCTATGTTGCTGGCAAAGTTGTTAATTGAAGGATAGAGATGGGGGGAGTAATTTTTCGGCTGTGATATCCTTTTTGCTTCTAGTAGCGAGTGGAGGTGCCATAACAATAGTTTTAGGGCTAAGGAGGTCTAGGGTGGCAGAGAAGGTAATTAGATGATGGTCAGTCCAGGATTGTGGGGCAATGTTGGTAATGGCAATATTACAGTTCAGGTCGGCCACCCAATCGAAAGTCGTTCCTTTGATATGGGTGGGGATAAGGGTTTTTTATATGAGCCCATGATCCTTCAGTAGAGCTGCTGCTGATTGGGCATGTTTATTATGAGTGTCATTAAAGCCAAGATAAAAGTCCCCCAACAACAGGATTTATGCATGGTCTTTAGGGTTGTTGGCTAGGAGGCAAGTTAGGTCTTCCTCGAAAGTTCCCAGTGGTCCTGGAGGTCTGTATACCAGATGGATAGTTAATGTGCGTTTATTGGATAAAGGAAGTTTAGCTGTAAGTATCTCACATGATTGGTAAGATGGAGAGGTGGCAAGTCTAATAGGTAAATTAGTTTTAGATATTATGGCTAGGCCGCCGCCTCTGGCATCAGGTCTATCAGCTCTGAGTATCTGGTAGTTATCTGGTACGGCTACCATAAGGCAGGTCCTGCTGGCCATGAAGCCAGGTCTCATTTATGGCAAACAGGTTCAAGTTTGCATTAGTTAGGGTGTCAGCAATTTCAATGGCGTGAGCCACCAGTGATCTGGCATTGATAAACGATCCAGATAGGGATAGTGGACTTTTAGGTTTGGTGGTGAGGGGTTGTTTAGTTGTGGTTATCTTAATCCTCGTGGGAGTTTTCAAAGTAGTGGAGACATGTGCATGAGTCAGATTATTATGCTTGTCCTGCTGTGCTCGCCTAGACAAGAGTTCAAGGGCTTGGGAGGCATTATGTATGGGAAGGCTATTTGTACTGTTTATTTTAGTTTCATAAAGACAGGGCAGTCTTGATCTAAGTCTCATATTTCTGTCCTTAGGTGGGCATGTTGCGAGCGAAGCAAAGGCCATTATAGCGAGGACACCGAGTAGGAGTTGGACTAGCTGGTTCCTCTGGGTTTTACTTATGTTCATGGAGTTGGCTAGGTCAAGTCATCATGAGGTAAGTTACTTGGATAGTCACAGAGAGGGCTATTTCCAGTTATTGTGAGATAGGCTAATTTCACTTTCACAGAGTAGGCTAATTTCTCTTTCCACAGAGTAGGCTAATTACACTTTCACAGAGTAGACTAATTTCACTTTCACAGAGTAGGCTAATTTCTCTTTCCACAGAGTAGGCTAATTTCATTTTCCACAGAATAGGCTAGTTTCAAATTGTCATATGGACCAATGGTCTGGAGTTGCAGTGATAGAGAATATACATAACCAGGAATCGAGGAGCATTATCATAACAACATAATATCATATGAAGTGAGCGGTCTGCATTCATAATGATATGATATGATATGATATGGCATTTGTAACGCGCCTATACACAAGTGTTTCAAGGCGCGACGAGGCAGGGAGGGGGGAACAAGGGGAAGACAGACAACGATCCTACTAGGCCAGGTGTCATTCAGATCGCGCAAGTGCAGGGGTAGGGGGGAAGGGAAAAAGTGCAAGGGGAAGGGGAGGGGGGAAGTGCTGAACAGAGTAAGTAGAATAAAAATAAATAAATAGGGCCAGCTGGTGGCAAGTGCAAGGTAAGTGCAGACAAGTGCTGGGAGGGGGGAGCTGTAGGGATGCAGAGACAGTCCCGCAGTGCACGGGTTGCCAGGGAGGCAGTGCAAGTGGAGAGTGGCTGGGCCAAGGACCGAGGTCAGTGAGAGTGGCCCAGGTGCAGGTTCAGTGCAGTTTCAGTGAAGAATTTAGCAGGGGAGAGGGAGAGAGAAAGCAGAAGCAAAGAGGAAGGTTTTGAAGTGCTTCCAGAACCGAAGATGGTTCTCCTCAAGTTTCAGGGAGGCAGGAAGGCTGTTCCAGAGGGAGGCCCCTGCCGCAGAGAGAGATCTACCCCCAACTTATTGCTTCGAGAAACGGCTGACCCGGAGGGAGTTGGAGACAGATGAGCAAAGGGCTCGGGAAGGAAGATATTTAGGAAGAGAGAGTTGCAGGTATTTAGGCCCCAGGCCCCAGAAGGCCTTGTGGACAATGCAGAGGGTTTTGAACTTAATCCTCGCAGCCACTGGGAGCCAGTGTAGAGATTTCAGTCCTGGAGAGATATGGTCCCTGGGCTTGAGGCCAAGGACAAGTCTCGCAGTCCTGTTCTGGATGAGTTGCAGAGGGCGGAGAGTGGAGGCAGGCAGATTAGGATAGAGGCTGTTACAGTAGTCCAGCTTCAAGAGAACCAGGGCTCTGGAGACCGTGAGCTTCTGGGGGAAGGAGAGGAAGGGAAGAATACCTCTGAGGAGGTGCAGCTGGTAGTGTGACTTCTTAGAGACATCACATATATGAGGAGAGAAGGAGAGTGTTGAGTCGAAGATGACCCCGAGGTTTTTTGCCATGCAAGTAGGAGCAGGAAGCGGGCCAAGAGAGGCTGGCCAGAGCGCTGCAGGGAAGGAGGGAGTGGGTGTGCCGATGAGTAGAATCTCAGTCTTACTGGCATTAAGGCAGAGGTCATTGGCGGCACACCATTCCTGGATAGCAGACAGACAGTCGGAGATGAGGGAAGGAGAGGAGGCACGTTATGGCGGTAGCCTAAACAGGTTATCTTCCAGAATATGAGATAGTCAGTAAGCTGCGCGGTGAAGGGCCCAACGTGGAGTCCGCGGGTAAGGTCGTTGAGGAGGTGTTTCATCGTTTGGGTTTTAGTTTTATTAGGCACACACTACTGGTATTGGTGGATGGGGCCAGCCTCTATTGGATGCTGTTTTAATAAGCAAAGTGAGGCTTACGTTCTGATTGCTGCTGCTGTAATAATGTAAGAGCGAGCATGTATATTTACAGAGGTGATGAGGTTCACCTAAGACGGTAGAGACCAGGGTTGCCAGGAAGACCAGGAGCTGGATGCAGAAGGTGTACTCGAGCAGTAAAAGCCGACAGTGCTAATAAAAACACAAGTTATGCAGTTATACACTTCTGTACATAGAACTATTGTACAAGGTAAAGCAGAGTTATCATGGTGTGGGCGAGGCACAATAGTGATGCATGTGAAGGTAGTGTTCATTAAGACAATTGGTAAGCATTTTGCGTTAGCATGTGAGGCAATGTACAGATGTCACCGGGGGAAATGGCAATATGGTTTCCGTTTGATAATGCCCTAAGGCAAAGCACTGGTATTGTCTAAGGCTCTTTAGGCAAGCCAGCGAGGATTCGATATGCAGACGCCACTTACTGTATGAGGATAGAGACAGGGGTATCTGCGCCTTGCATTCAGCTGCAGACAGCTGCACCCAGGCCCTTATAAAGCACGGGCCTTTGAGATGTGCAGCCGGCGAGGCAGATTGTAAATAATCGGATTGAGCCAATCAGCTGCTCAGTTATGAGGAAACGCTAGCCCACAATGGACATCTGTGGACATGTCGGCCATTTTGGAATGGTTGGAGGGTATCCTCAGGGCGTCAACCGAGGCTTCGAGATTACCAGTTACTGCAGTAATTGCACTGTAGTGAAGAAGGTAGTCTTCAGTAGATCAATGCAATGCTTACTTGCAAGTTGTAATGTGGCAGATGTGCAACAAATGGTCTTGAAATTAGGTTTCAGCATCTACCCAAATTCACCAGCCTAAGATCCTCATATACCAATGGTTAACCTATCATCATTGGGGACTATGTATAAACCTTCAACCTACATTTAACTTTAATACAGTTAAGGGAGGGGAAGCATGACTTATATACCTCCAATATCCCAGATTAATTCTCATTAATATTAGCTTCAACTAGCTTTCAACACTATATTAACACTACGATGTAGGCCAAAAATAACACCAGGCAGCTATTAACCTTGGTAATAGGCCCTCATTTCCATACCGTCTGTGTTTCCAAAAGCATTCAACATTTTTCACTGTCTACCATTGACCTGGGCACCTTGGCACAGGCTCAGCAGCCCAGAATTAACATTCTGGATATTGCCCAGTGCAATCATTATGTATCATACCCGGGTAGGCAAGCCTTCAATCTTCCAGAGCCAACACGGCATTATCTACCAACACAACATTTCAAAGTGGTCTTGGGAAAACACTATTCATCTAGCACAATCACACCTTTTCTCTCATTTAATGAGGTCTATTCATTCAGACCTACGTTCAGCCAGCAATTCATAAAACGTTCTTCCAATGTCTACACCACCCTTGTAAATAAGACCTATTACAGCTTTTCCCATCCTCTCAACTTTCCCTAGACTACTGATTTCTCCTTCTAGCCAGTGTTAGAGGTGTGCCAAAAAAGCCGTGGAACTGTGACTCCGGCGGGGGACGGAGTAGGAAGGAAGGGATTAATTGGCAACACATTGTTCAAGGGTTGCAGTCATGCTGGTCTACAGCCAATTGAGTTGAAATAGATTTCCTTTTAGCTGTAACTGATGGTATCCGGTGGTAAAGTGGAGCAGTGTGGTTTATCTTCATAAGGAAAAGTTCCGGAATGGGGAAAATTATTGCAAAACGTGGTGGAGCTGTTAACAGTAAAAAAAATAAAAGTAGTGGAATACCGTTCCCGACCATTCCCTCTCACTCCGACCACTGCTTCCAGCTGACTAAGGTCTGGATACTCACAGTAGGGACAAGGATAGGCCCATTGAAACCACTACAGTGCTGAATTCATGCAGTATCAAGCAATGTAAAATAACATAACACAACATAACAAAACCTTTGCTTACACGCAACAAATATGGGAAAATAATTATACTTCAGAAATTCAAAGATTTATGAACCACCACGGAGAACTAGGATAAAATCTCAGCCACAGCTTTTCGTTCCCTGCACAAAGTCCCTCTGCCTGCTGCTCATAGGCCCCGAAGGAAAGGGGAGGGATGTAAAACAGCAGCTTTTTATTGCAAATGAGGAGCTCCAGACCAATTCCTATCTCTTGACCATAGAGACTTTGCTTGTATCAATAACACTAGACTCCTCCTAGCACCAATTCAAGCAAAAAGAAAAAAATAGTAGCACAGTGCCAAATGAGGCTCGCCCAGCCCGACAGGCAAAATAAGATGATTGCTGGGGTCATGGCCAACTAAGGGGAGGTGAAGGGCAATATTCGTATATATTTCATCAAGTGAGAAAGGTAGGGTATGCGAATGGCTGTCCAGCGATGAGGATTCAATGCAAACCAGTATTGACTGGAGAGAGAAAGACAAGGGGGGAGGTAATGTATTTGTAACTCATAGTCTATAATGACACTATTATATTGTGGAAAAAGTCCCTGATGTTTTTGATTCACACCAGATGGGTGATCGTTAGTGCTAATGTTTCCGTAGCCACTTAATCAGATATGTTTCACAGAGGCACGCTAAATGTACACACCCACACATCACCACTGTCAACGTTATTAATACTGTCATTACATGCTAATGTGAAGACATAGTCTCTTTTCATGTTTGAACATTCACAGAACTCGAAACGACATATTTCACGAGTGTCAATCCTTGATGATTCTTAAAGTTTCATGCACATCAATTGCCCTTTTCTTTGTAAATTGCAGACAATGCAATTGCAGTGTTTTAAAAATCCAGGCCATGCACCGAGAGATTGCCTTCTTTTGCTGGATTCCCATTGCTAGCAGCTGTCACTCATTTGTTCTGGGTTTTACACCAGGCTCTGCTGACCTTTGCGTGGGCTCTAAGTGCTGTTGCAGATCTGAAAGAGAGGGTGGTTGCTGGGAAAGAAAGGGGACATTCAAGACAGCTTTGCTTTGTGTTGACGCAAGCGGACCGACAGTACACTGCATGTCATTTGTGTCCAAAGGGGAGCCTTGTGTACCAGTGTTGCTAGTATGCATTGCCATCCGGCAAGGGTGTGAAAGCCCTGACCTTTTTGATTTGTATTAAATAATACAATAATGTGTGTGATTCCATCTCTGAAAAGGAAATCTGCTAATCAGAGTCCCTTGTCATAAACTCCATGCCAAAAGCATAGTATGCACTTGTACCCTGCTGCATCAGTATCCTGATTCGCAGCACCTGCTCTATGAGTATCACAGAGCAGGTTCAGAGGATGCAGGTGCCCTCTTGACAGCTGCAGTGACAGCCAAGTCCCTAGTGCAGGGGCTGCATTTAAAATATGAAGGTGAAGCCCGCGCTAGTCGAGGGCACATTGTTTTCCTGGACTTCTGTTTTGCTGTTGCTGCGGCCATCACTTCCTTCTGTCTACTGTCTACTACTGCCTACTCACCATCTCGCCTGACCCGTTGTGTATACAGGCTGAATTGGAATCTAAATAGGCACTGTTGCCTTAAGGACTGCAGAAACTGTAGCCCCGCCCATCCAGGAAGTGGACTTAAAAAGAAGGCATTGACGCCATTGCGGCATGAAGCTTGCGCTAGTCAAGGGCGCATTGTTTTCCTGGACTACTGTTTTGCTGTTTTCTGCTCTGCTGGACGCAGGACGCCTACTGACTGATGACCAGAGTCTCAGCAACCATCAAGGGGCAGCGAGTCCTTGTGCAGCTGTGATTCCTCCACTTCCGGCCTGCACCTAGCTTGACTGCATGCGACGGTGGCAGCTGCTATCAGAAGTGGTAAGCTGATTCAGCAGCCTACCAGGTGGGGCTTACACATCTGTTGAAAATACTACTTATCTATTCATAAACTGGGCTCCATTAAATTATCCATTGGCTGGGTGCCGTGGAGCTGTGGCTGCTCTGGTGCTCCGCCCCTGGTTTTACTGCCTGCTCTGTACCGTACTTTACGGTAGTCGCATATATACCTACGGAATTATTGAGGCAGTTGAAACCAACGCAGCCTCTTAGTCCTCTGGCTGGGAGCTTCGGTGACTGTGAACCGTGCTCCCTAAACAAGCTTGTTATTTCTCTGGCTCTGAAGCCGTGTTCTGAGATCTAAATAGCGACAGTCTGGTGCCTGCCTCTATATTAGCCCAGTTTTCCTGTCTGGTCCTCTGTGCATAAACTGATTGGGTGCCCTTGGGGACTTCGGGGGCTTGTCTTTGGCATTCCCCTTTGACCTAAGAGTGGCCATTTTGCCGTAAACACAGTTACCTAAACTCATCATGCAATCCGGCTTACGCAGCGGGGGAGACCCGGATTTAATCGTCACTCAAAGTTTGCTAACTGTCCCCGTTATTGTTCATTCCATGGATCTATCCCAAGGAGAAAAGTTGGAGCTAAGGTTGGGGAGGTCTTTGTCATATACATCAATTCACGAAGGTCTGCCCACACTATACAGCATATCCTGAATAACCAGGAACTGGGTATTAACCAACTGGCAGGTCTTGTTCAAATACCCCACCCCTTGGTACCCTCCGTGCAAATGGAAAACTTCATTCAACGTGTGACGACCACCAATGTTTACCCCTATGCTGTACATCAAGTTCAATGCCACCACTCCGAAAGAGGAGTGTGGGCCCTTCGGTTCCAAACACCTAATTCCACCCCAGGCCCGAAACCTATTTCGGGCCAACGTGTTATGGACCATTATTTTCCCAAGTCTATCATTACCAGTACTGAACTGAAAGCTTTACCTCCTATTAAATGTAAAGCTATGTTAGACCACTCAGTTATGATATCTCAGCCAAACTTCTCTGGCATGAAGGACCTTACTGACATCAGAATTATTGAGGTTTCAGACAAAGCGGAAGCAGAACTGCAATCTGATCCACCATCAACGCCTCTCCCGTTAGCTGAGCAGGATGCGATGGTTCCGACCCTGAACTCACCAACCCCATTGGTGGATATGGTTACGGGAATCTCTCCTAAATTTGACCAACTTGACAATAACCAACCATCACCAACAATGGGCGCGCATAACTCGTCAGCGCTGCACCATACTCTGAGGGAGGTTGATGAACATATTCGTTTGACACACCCCACAGTATTGGCTTTAAATGTGGTTTTGAGTTCCTTTGTCTCCTTGTATGATAACGTGTGGGCTGAATTGAAGTCAACTAATGTAGTACCGACTGAGGTTATGTTCAAATTAGAGGGGCTGAGAACGGAGGTCCGCCTAGGTAAATATGGAGCCGGACTGGAGGGGATGGGTGGCATCGAGATAGGCCACCCATGCTACCATTGCCAATTACCACGGGGGGCTGAGCAAGTGATCTCCGTGCCGGCCTCTCATGGGGCTTCTCCTATGGAAACTACTGAAATATCGAATGATATCATTGTAATTGAATCCTCTATTGATCCAGCCCCAGGTGTGGAGCCGGTCCCCAATTTGAAACTCAGTATCCCAGTTGCCCCTGTTGTTGTTGACCTTACCAACGACTTAACAATGCCTGGGGATAATGGTGAGAATGATGACTTGATTAATGAAATACCTAAAATGAAACACCAACATAACAAAAGAGCGATTGTAGCCAGGGGGAGACAGACAAGAACCAAACAGAGTCTTCGTAGAAATTGACTTCTATCTATTAGAGCTGCCCACACTTCTCTGTTTTGCCCTGGTCTGTCTCCCATGGTAGAACTTGCATCTCCAACCCTGGCTTCACCTCCAGCAGCAAAGAAAGTGGATTCTATTAATCAGACTGATTTTAGATGGGAAATCCGCCCTGGCGGAGTGGCTGCAGGGGAGGACAGCAGACTTGGGGTATCTGGGGCCACTACGGCTCCAGAATCTGCTGAGGCACTGTGTGCTCGTAACCCAATAAAGGAGGGATGTAAACCTTTTGCATCTAAGAATGTGGCTGTACTACCACCACCGCTAATCCCTACTTTAATCCCTACTATTGTTGGGATGGAAGAGTACCCCCCTCTATTTCCCCCTAAGTACGTCCCCTTACCCCAAAAGGTAAGTACGGGAAACTCGGACAGGTTACCAGAGAATAGGGGCCGTTCATACATGGGGCCCCTGCCAGAAGGGAACAAAAGCATGCCATTCCGAATCCAGATTAGTAGCGATTTGGATCCAACTATTGATATCTGTCTGAATCGTGCCAATATTCTGACCATCTTCTCAGAAATCGTACAACTTGATCTGGTGGTGTCTAATGATGTACAAAGAGCTTTATTCCCAGTGAAGAGCCAACTGGGCACTAGTATCATTAATTTGGCATCTCCTCTGGTGGGGGAACTTATTCTATTATTCTAATGCAGAGGGAGGCCTTCTCTGAGATTGGTATAGATGTCCAGAGGGCAGAGGAGGAGAAGAGGGTAACTGGCCCGCAAATTATAAAATGTACCCTAGGTATCCCTGGCAAATCAAGCCCATCAAATAAGGTGGAAATCGGACAAATGAAAGATGTGGAATGGGCAACGATAATTTCCTCTTTGTGGCAAAAATTGGTAACATGATAAGTCTCTTGGTGCGATAGTTGTGCGGGAGGAGAACCAATTTACGGTAAAATCTTGGAACTCCCGGGGTTACTTGCAACTTTTTGCTAATCAGGAATGTGTGAACGAATGAAGATCGGCAAACTGTGTATGTTTACAGGAGACATGGCTTACCTCCGCCCCTATCCTAGATGGCTTTACTGTATTTGTGCAACCTGGGAAACAAAGTATTGGGGGTAGACCCTCGGGGGATTGCTGACAGCAATTGACAGCTCATTTGGGCTAACTGGGACAAAGTCAAAAACCTTCCATTTGGGGCATTGGGAATTGAACTCTGCTCCGGTAATGACAGGGTCAAGCTCCTTCTCATCAACATATATCGGCATAAGGGGATTGCATCCTTAGATGACTTTCTAAGTACCATTGGTGAGACTATAGATACCTGGAGTGAGAGAAACCCGAATGGGAGAATTATGGTGCTTGCTGATCTTAATGCTGAGTGTGACCATCAGGGCCCCATTATGGAACGGGGATGATCTAATTGATGGGGTCTCAGCAAAGAGATTGCGGGTAATAAGTCGAAGATAGGGCTGGAGGACTGTGGTCTCCACCCGCTCGTGGAAAGATCCACCAACCAAATCACCTCACTGGATTGGAATACGTGGCACAAAGGTTTAAGCTCCTCTACGATTGATAACATCTTTGTTGATTCTTTTCTTATGAATCATTGCCAGTCTTTTGAGGTAAAGAATACTGATTGGAGTGACCACTCTATTTTTACAGCCTCATTTGATCTGTTGCAAAACATCAGGGCCTCTCTGGCCCAGCCACATGTAACTGCCAATGTGGCTGGGAACGCTGTAAAATGGTCGAACCGGACCATTCTTTTGCTGAATTAAGGGTAAGGAGCGTACTTGATCAGTCTTCCTATGAATGGAAGATTAGATGTTTTAATACCAATGAGCTCCAAAATTTTGTTGGGGGAATTGTGACAGACTTTGGGGCAGGCCAGGGGAGCAGATGTAAACCTTTGTCCAGACAAACTCATGTCTTTATTACCGAATCAGCGGAAGAAAAAAGATCTATGAGGAGGGAAATTCGTAAGATAAGGGCCAACAATCCCCAGCAGGCAATCTGTAACCAACTAATTATAAAGGTGAGACAGGCATAACGCAACCTCTGTAAATCTCATAAGCACATCATCTTACAACAAGATGCAGAACTGATGCTAGGCATCTTGATCAGAGCTGATGTTAGCGCGTTCTGGTACCTTGTTAACTGGCAAGACCCTAACTATGCCGTATCTCTGCTTAATTTCATTTCTGAACAAGTCTGGGTGAAATATTATGAAGATAGATTTGGGCCCCCGACGAACAATAACTTGACTGAATCCCCAATGAAGAGAAACGAGACCTGGGATCCCCATTTAGACCTGGCTATTATCCATGGCTTAATAACTAGATGAAAGTACTCTCGGGCACCTGGCCCTAATGGCCTCACACATGCTACCTTTAAGGATGATCATAATCTGTGGTCCAACCTATTGCTTCTTGAATTCAAAGAATCATCTCCACTAGGAATACTCCAAGCTCGTGGAATACTGCACATGTGATTCCCGTCTTCAAGTGTGAGGGCAAGACTAATCCTAGTAATTATCGTCCAATCTCACTAATCAATGCCGACTGTAAAATCTTTTCGGCATTTCTGCTCTCACACTTGGAGAAGTGGGTATCTATTCACCAACCACTAAATCAATTTCAGACTGGCTTCAGAAAGGGACACTCTACTAATATCAATGGGTTGGCACTGAAGTGTATTCAAGAGTAGGCCTGGATGCAACCAAGGGGCTGTACGTATATGGCGTCGATTGAATTAACTACTGCATTTGATTCCATCGACCGAGGCAGACTGTGGGCCAAATTAACCAAGTGGGTCCCGCCTGAGGGGTTGTTAAGACTTATTTCAGGGGTGTTTGAAAACGGTGGTATACAGGTCCGATTAAATCAAATAGGGGATCTGTCTAGTAGAATACGATCTTACTGGGGGTGAGACAATGGTGTGTCTTAGCCCCTTGGCTATCTAACCAGTACTTCTCAGAGGTGACAATCTCGCTGGCTTAAGAGTGATTAGTTGCCCCAAGGATCGGCAATGAGAAAATCATCTGCCTAATATACGCAGATGATGTATTGATTTTTGATTGTACTAAAGTTGGGCTACAAAGATCGTTGAAGAACTTTGAAATCTTTGCCAATGACAACAGGCTAGTTATTAACCCAACTAAAACAAATATTCTTGCATTAAAAAAAGAAGGATACAACTAAAGGTCCTGTTGCACTGTGGGAGCGATGCCACTGAGGTTGGTTGAATCGGTACGGTATCTGGGCTTCCATGTCTCTGCCTCTAGATGCATTAAAACAGCAAATGAGATCTTATTACATAAGGCAAAACTTCTGGAAGCCCAAGTTCTCTGAATCGATCGTAAGTTCGGCAGATTCTCCGTCAAACCCTCAATGATGTTTTAAAAAGGTAAAATAGTGCCTAAAATGTCCTATGGCCTAGAGTTAAGATCAGACAATCCATGCAATGTCCTGAATAAGATCGAGGGGAAAATCTGGAGGCATATCTTGGGCGTGCCTAACGCGGTTCCGATCTCAGCAATCCATTTTGAGCTGGGAGCTGTGTCGCTGTGGGTTCGGGTCCAATGGGCTTTGCTTGTCCTGTATTCTAAAATTATTTCTCCCATCCCTAACTCTCTCTACCAAATTATGAGTTGAAATTTCGGAAAATCGCCTGTATTAAAGGTCTTTAGGGCCCGGGCAGACCTAACCTTAGATGAGATTGGGATGACAGTGGAAACTTTGACCATGAACCCGGTGAGGACTAAGCGGGCTCTATTTGACTATGACTGGGCACAGAATACTGATGTATTCCATTCTTACCCCTCGATGAGTCATTTGACCCACGAACATAGACGAAGAGGAACTCTGACTAGGACCTTGTTACAATTCCCTAACTGCTTCTATAGAGGTATTCTCCTGCGGGCAAGTTGGAACTTGCTCCCCACTAGAGAAATCCAACTTCGGAGGTCCCTTATCAGTGTGGAACAAGCCTCCTGTAGGTTTTGTATAGTTAAGTTGGAAACTTTGAGGCATCTGGTTCTTGAATGCCCCTCCTTACAGGGCCTCCGAGTGAACTTCCTAAAACCATTGGCAATGTCTCCCTGCCTCTATGACGAAGACCTAATATGGAAATACTCGCTCGAGAACTACAATATACGGGAAGGGCTGGCCCTAGCTGGTTTTATTAACTCTCTGCATATATAGGCCGGAAAAATCTAACTGTAAATCTAACTGTCGATATGGGATCTGTCATACTTTGTCACACCATACTCCTCTCTCTCTCTGTTTTTTTTTCTTATTTTTATTTTCTGAATTTGCTCTGATTTCCTTGGGGAATCCTTGCCATATGATTTTAGAAAATAGTCCATTTGATGTACCACCGGATCATTCTTATTGCTAATTTTTATGCTTAATCTATGTTTCTTGTACTTTTTTTATTATTATTGGTGGTATTTCTTTTATTTGTGATGTGAAGTATTTGCTGATTTTCTCTGTATTTTGAGATCGATTTTGATTAATTTCATTGTTTTGTAAAGGTTTGAACTAACCAAATATGTTAAAAACATTTTTTTTTTAAATAAAATAAATATGCACCCCTGTTCCAGACACTCCATAATCCTGGATATCCTGTCCTGCAGGCACAATAAACTGTAAATATAAGCCATAACTGAATTAGGGTATGGTGTGAGCATCTCCCAGAGTTATCCCAGCCACATTAAAGTGATTTCGCACATGTGTCAGCCCTGTGGGCCCAGTTAAGCCGTGGAAGAATGATATTTATTCCTCCCAGACACAGCACACCCCTGTCCACTGCAGGACTTGGCACCCTTGGGCGATTGTTTCTCTTAGTTCATTTGTAAGGGCAGGAAAAAACCCTTCCCCAGTACAGTCACTTCACATGACCCTGGCCTGGAAAAGAAACCAAGAGGCACACCCATTCACAGAGAGCCAGGCCTCAGGCCTTGGATTCTATTGTGAAGGAGAGTGGGTGGGTTAAGGGTAGCCAGTGAGGGATCTGTACAGTTTTGGGAGGAATCTGCCATCTTGATTTTCTCTGCCTCTCTTTCTCTTTCCTGTCCTCTCCACTTCCTCAGGAGCAAAGCACTTTGGGAGTGAGATCCTAAGGGCAAAATCCTCACATTTCAAGAGCAGGGGTTGGACCTCCAAAGCAGGATAGCTTTAGTTAAATCTCCTGGGTACTTTTGCACATAAAAGAACAGGTCTCCCACCTCTTCTTGAAATCATCTTGGGAATCATCTTGAAGCTGAGAGAGCAGTCCTTTTGAAAGTCCTACAGTTGTGAGGTGAAGGCAGGGTTCCAAGGCAGACACAAGCTCTGTCCCCTAACCATCCCCAGGGACCTTTGGGGGTGAACACTGCTGCTGGACCATAGGTCTGCTTCTCTGCCAGCCATCCTGTTTCCTAGGACCTCACTGTGCTGTAGCCCCCCTGAAGGCATGTGCCAGCCTCCACCGTGTTTGGAAGCCAGAGAGACGGACAGGCATCGGGCGCGGGGACTGTGGAGTGTGACTCACAGCACTTGGAAACCAGAACTGCCAACATCTCTGTTGTCAATGACGACCCACTCCGAGTTGTGATTCGAGTGCGCCTCAAAACCGAGTGATCGATCAGAATCCTTCGACTCTGCCCCAGTGCTTGTTGTTCTCTGAACCACCCTCCGCTGTTTGACATTGTTCGCCGCTGGAGCGCATGAGCAGAAGTGCCTTGGTGCCCCAATTTGAACTAAGAAGTACTGCTGCCTTGCTGAGATGCCGTCAGAAACACCAGCTTCTTCAATGCCACTCCTGTGAGTCGATCGACTCAACCCGAACCGCATTGACCCCCTCTCAAGATATAGCCTTACCTCGGCCAATGTTATCACAAAAGGCGAAGAAGGTATACCTCTTGACTGTGCCTATTTTAATTGTATGATTGTGTTGGCTCTTGGTTTGTGGAAGTGTGAGGGGTGAGTGGGCATTTTAGCCTCTACTCATCCTTGTACTCTTGCAGGGCAGAAGTCAATTTGTCACAGCATTGGACAAGGATGTGGTATGTAAATTGGCTGTGGTATATAAATTGGTTGTAGTGGTGCAGCGCTCTGTGGTTTGAGGTCGGTTGGGGGGATTACAAATTGCTGTTTGTGAGTGACTTAGTTGGCCAGCATGTAGTGTTTTTGAGTATCAAAGTCGAGAATGTTAGTGCAGGGAGGTTAGTGGAGGGCACGAAAGGCAACTTTGAGCCCCCATCCATTGTGACCGTCACAAGATGTTGGCGAGTGTGCCCCTTTGCAGTGTCTTGGTGGAGGTGAACATTGGGTAATGGCTTTCAGGTATGACACGTATGATGAGAAATTCTGAGGCACTCATGTGTGGGCTTCTACCAGGCAGTGGGTGATGTGCGATGAATGGTCCTGGGTTAGAGTGGATGAACATGGGGAAGGGGAGGCATAGGAAGAATGCAACTATGGTTACCTCGGAGGGAGTGGGAGAGAAAAGGTCCCAACAAGAGTTTAAACTAGGGATTCTGGAGGGGGTAGAGTCCTAGTGAAGTTTCTTGGAACCACTCAGTATGCTACAAGATCAAGATGCGATATATAGTTAGTAACGTATGTTACCTTGAGCATCAGCAGCAAATCAAAGTAAGGCACTAATTACATTGGTACCAGGGCAAATCACAGCAGAACACATTACATTGTGTGCCCAACAATACACTCACGGTAGGGCATGACATATATTGGGCCCTAGAGAGCAAATACAATGGGCACTAAACAAATTGGGCACCGAGGAGCATAAACACAGCAGTGCCACTTTGGTATGTTGCCCCATTGGAGATTTAAGGACTGCCTTGTTAGTCAAGATGTGTAAAAAAGCCAGACCCTTAGCATTTTCTGAAAAGTAATGTGATTCTGGGCTGTGTGAATTCCCTTCATAAGAAAGTTCCACAGTTTGGCCATGATGCTGGAGAAGGCTAATGCTCAGTCTCTGATATACCACAGTACTTTTAGGCTTCCATTGGTGCTGGATTTCAGGGTTCCCCTTGGTAGGTATGGGGTGATGTTTACTTGTATGAATTCAGCCCCACCACCCTGAAGAGACCTCTCTGTGCAGCAGAGTGCTTTGAAATTGATTTATTTTGTTGAATGAAGCCAGCAAAGTGATCTGAGGCCTTGTAAGATCATTTGTTTTGTTCCCCTTTGTCTATCCCTTCCTTGTCTTGTCCCGCCTAGAAACACTTGTGTACAGGCAAGTTATAAATGATGCACATCATATCATATCATATCTAGGTTGGGTGTGATGTGCCTCTCCCATGTCACAGCTTTGTTATGGAGGCACATTTCTACACATGACTACACATGACTACACAGATCTGCACCATATCCTGGTGCCCAAAACATTTCTCGATTATGTCCTGTCGGACAAGGTTGTCCAGCTCCTTTTCCACCAGGCTTCTTCGATGAAATTGTATTCTCAGATGTTTCAGTGCTACTGCCTGCACAAACTCGTCAATGTGCAATCAGATGGTATCCCCCTTCAGTTTGCCAATCCCCTCAAACACATCTGCAAACCACACCACCAGCATCTGGACACTCTCCTGAAATACTCCAAATGCAAACTTTAAATTGCCCAGGGCGTTTGCTACCGGGCACCCTAACAAGCGTATCGCTACTGAATTTAGTGATGAAGAATTTTGCCCTGATCTTCTTCTCATCGTGCGTCACCACCGACACAAATGTTCCTTCGAGCAGGAGGGGTACTATGCCCCAAAATGTGAATATCTTCAGCCTGGATGTGCTAGGATTCGGGGGCTCTCTTAATGATGCATATTGAGAGTGTGCCATCACATTGACAGACGCGCTTGTATCGATTAGCACCGGGACTTCCGCTCCATGCACGTTCACCACGCATCTTGGCTGGTGTTTATTTTTCTTATGCAGTTGTTTCTCCCTTGAGATAAAGAAAGCATCCTCTTCATCTTCCTCGTCTTCTCCCCGGTACTGGTCCTGGTCTGCCATTCGGTTGAGCTGTGCTACTTTGGGTGACGGTTACATGGCTGGTGGGCGCCATCTCGCTTGACCCCGGGAAACAGTGTCCCGCCCAGGGTTGCGGTATACTCTATCAAAATAATGTGCAACTCCACACCTCCGACGCGTATGTCCCTTCGCAGGACAGTTTGCCACGTTTGGCAGATCATATCCACATTGTGGACATATCGGAGCCGTCACAGTCTCTGTCTGCTTTTTTACCCATGTAGGTTTCTTGACCGGCTTCCAGGCCTGTTGTCTTTGATTTCATTGCTGCCTCCATCTTCGAGGTTCTCACATCTGCCAATTCATGGGACTGGCCCATCTCCAGAATGCGAGTCAGCGTAATGCCAGGATCCCTCAGGAGTTTGCGTCTCCTTTTTCTGGATGCACACCCTTGAATAAGCTGTTGACAGACAACTTCTTCCTCACTGTCCCATACACATGACGCCACCGGGTGCCATAGTCAGCCATGAAAAGCATCAATGAATTCATCCTCCTTCTGATTGGCTGAGCACATATTGAATCGCTCGTAGTCCAGGTTTACCATAGGTGTAAAATATTCATTCAGAACATTCTTTATGGCAGTGTAGGAGTTATCCCCAGGGTCGGACTGGCCCTTTCGGTCTTTCGGCCCGTGGCCGAACGACTTTGGGGTCCCCTGGGGCCGGTTTTCCGGCAGCCACCTCAGGGCCGTTTTTTTTTTTAAAAAATGTCTTTTTTTTTTTTTATTGGCAGGCCAGGCCAGCGGCCCCCCGGGCCCGGCCTAGTGTGTGTGTGTGTGCGCTGCAGTGTGCCGAGCCGCGGCGTCGCAAGTATTCGCGGCCTGCGGCTAAATCAGGGGATGGCCGGATTGGGGGGGGTGGCTGGGGTGCTGGAGGAGTGAGTCGCCTCGCCTGCCCTAGGCTGGGCGAGCCAGCCAGTCAGTGGAGGGCGGGAGGCCGGAGCCAGGAGGGGGAGTGAGAGTCTGCCCTGCACAATCATCATAGCATCTTGCTTTGATGAGTGCATCTGCATCATGCATGCATCATAATTTATGATGCATGCAGATGCAGATGCATGTGCATAATTCACAGGCCACTGTGGGCCTGGGGCCTGGCCAGGCCGGCGGAATGCCGCCGCCCGCCCAGTGCCACTGCAGGGGGCTGGTGCGCCTGCCGTCAGCTCACGAGCCTCTGGCCTGCGGCTGCGGCGGGCGCGGCCACAGAGAGAACAACTTGTTTAGTTGTTTAATCTGTGGTGGGACTCGGGAGCCGGAGGGAGGCAGTCTGAAGCAATTGCAAACACAAAGCAATTGTAACACCTGCCTCCCTCCTCCCCTCCGAGTCCTCCTGACCCTGGGGGGTGCAGCCTGCCTGCAGGCTGACTGAGGGCTCCGCTGAGCTGGGGCCGAGCCTGGCACTGTAAAACACAGTGACACATTTCACACTTGCTTTCAACTTTGCTGCAGGAAGTAAGTAACACTTCTTTGCAAAGTTGAAAGCAACTGTCTTCAAATTGTGCGCTTGGGGGCTGGCTGGCCTGGGCCCCCAGCCGCCGGCGCCGTGGACGGATCGGACCCATTGACCCAATGAAAATTAGGCTGCCCACCCAATTTGCCGCCAAATCGGCGAAATCGCCAATGCATACATTATGCTACTGGCTGGGCTGCTGCTATATGAGCCCCAGTGCCCCACAAGCACACACCGTCTGCAGTGGACCTGCCAGTGCCCACAGCCACAGCCCACACAGGACAGGAGGACCACAGCAGCACTGAGGCGGCCGGCCAGCAGACAGACAGTGGAGTGCCCAGTGCCAGTGCCGGCCACACAGACAGCAGGCAGCAGCCCAGCCAACAGCCAGCCAACTGAGGTAAGGACTGGACTGGAGTGGGACTACTGTGAGCATTGAGCAACGTAAACATTAGGGCAGAGTCTAACAAGTGCCTGTGTGTCTCAGCCACACCGTCCCTTTTCAGGGGCTTTCCCTGCCATGCCATGCCATGTGAGTGTGCCTGGGGTGGGTGGGGGGTGGGGGGGGTGCATGCAGGTCTGCTGTGAAGTGATATACATTTCATACAAGAATGGATCACCATATGTATCATTAATATCAGCGCATATGGGCCAATTTACCAAATTACTGTGAATGCAAGCAGATGTCCAAGGCCAA